>NC_136273.1:31258620-31328620 GCF_964187855.1 Myxine glutinosa
AGGTGCACCTTGGCTCGGGGACAGGATCAAGCACGGTCCCAAGAGATGCAGGGAGGCCTCACAGCGCTCAGGAGGGTGGCGTCTTTCTTCTCCAAGCTCAGCGCGCATCTGACGTCACCTCCCTCTTCCTGCGCATGCTCAGCGGGGAGTCACACGCCCTCGGCTGGTTGGCTCCGCCCCAGATGGGACCGGTCCGCCGCTTCTATTGGGTGCGGGGGTTACCGGACTCCGCCCTTGACGAGGAGCTGACAGCGAGCCCCTACGTGGTAACCCGTCGAGCACATGTTCGATGGCGGCTCGTTGGAAAGGCCTGGTGCCCTCCCAACACCCCCTACCAACCAAGCCGGAGTGAGGACGCGCACTCCCCGCGCCGCCGCCGTTGTTGTTGTTGTTGTTGTTGTTGAACCGTGAGGAAGAGCTGCGGGGAGGTATTGGGAGGTCCTAAACTTCCTAACGGTGCCATACAATCACATTCTGGTGCAACGAAGAGTCAGAATTATGGAAACGAGTCCTTAACTGACAGACTAAGAATAACTAGCAAGATGTCCTATAGTTGTCTTACATGAGATGCGGTGAACCTGGGTGCGACATTTATGGGGGAAATAGGGGGAGGTCGGTCTACAGAGTGTTGTTTACAGAAAATGGGACTAGGGAATGGGGATTGGGGATAGTTGGGAAGTATTGAGGAAATAGGGGAATATTTACAAGCGCCTTGCGGTGAACCTTGCAGGAGCTACGGTTCCAGGGGGGGGGCTGTGTTATGAATTTGGTAGAGCAATATCTAGAGCTAGGTAGATCTGAATAGGTAGGTATTCGGCTGTCGTGACAGGAGACTCTACATGTAATAAGTTCTTGATGTTTAGGCGTTTGTCGGGGGTAAGATGTATGATTGTGGATCTACCTGGAGGTCCGAGTGTTAAATAGTGAGGGATTAAAGGTAACGCCCCTGTGAGTCTCACCTAGTAGTCAAACCTTTGTCCATTATGGCACTGCAAACCACATAAACATTAGTTAGGTCCTTAGCGCAACATTAAATAATTCCCTTTCCTGACATTGACTTCGTAATAAATAGACAGGAAACCAGGCCAAAAACACGCCACGGTTGGCCGCCGCCGTTCGCACCTCAAAGGCCTACCAACCTCGCTGGCACGTGTTACAAAACGACCGCGGGGGGGTCGCGGACGGAGATGTCAGGAGTCGCATGCCGCAGAGGGCGTGACCTGGGCGAGTTGGGAGGCTGTGATTGGCTCAGGAGGTGCGCCAATGTGACGTGATCGGCCACCAATATATGCGACGGTCGGACGCCATTTCAGGAGTTGAGTTCGTGGCAGTCCAGAGAGTAACAGCAGGAGTTCGTTGGAGCACACAGTCGACGCGGAGACACAGTTGGTGGAAAAAAGCTCCCCGAAGACAGTTGGGGGAAAAGCTCCCCGAAGGCAGTTGGTGGAGAGTTCGTTTAGAACACCAAGCACACAGAGCACGCGGGCAGTTCGCAGCAGTTCGTTGCAAGTCGAGCCCTCCGTTGAACCATTGGTGCACGGGCCTTGTGGGAGATCGTCCTCGTGTGAAGCTGCTGGCCACGCGTCGGACGCGTGGTGCTTGGAGCGGGGCCTCGTGGAGCTTGGAGCGAAGGGACCTGGTGGTGTGCGATCGGGGCCAAAAGGAGCGGTGTGGACGGCCGCCACCAAGACAACCAAAAGACAGATAAGCCGCATCCGCGTACATTTGAACGACGTGACGTGTTATTTTTGTATTCATAATCTCCCTCGTATCGTGTTTGCTGTCAGTCGTGTGGGGACGTCCCGATTTAGAGTTATTAGATTTACCGGCGCGGCTTTTTCACTGTATTACTATTCGATAATAAATCCTTATATTATTTTCTGTATATATATATCTGAACGCAGTTTTCCTGGGTGTTTGATTTTAATAGGTAAGGTTGCGGAGCCTTCGCTGTGTCCCGCCATTCCGCGCGTTTGTGTTGAACTTGAGTCCGCCATTGAGTGTTCGCCTCGGGAGTTAAAGTCTCGCAAATCGGCCATCCGTAACTGTGGTGTTAATCACAGTTGCGTAACAAGTGGTGTCAGGAGTGTAGGATTTGAACCCGTCGGACAATTTTTTTTGTCCGCGGCGAGACATCGACACGGTCGGACAAATTTTTTTGTCCGCGGGGCGAAATCGACATGGTCGGGCGTACATTGCGCCCGACGTTCGAACGCAAAATTTTTATAGTTGAGGCGGAGAAATTTGATAATCAATTGGGCAAACGGAGCGCGATATCGCGTCTTCGTCAAATTTAAATTGTTTCAGGAATTATTAAAATAAATACGCGCGCGGGGAACGACCTTCCGAAAAGCGGATGTCGGAGGTCGACGAGATGGAAGTACGCAGCGAGGCCTCCGTCAGCGTTGGGAGTGAGCCGGAAATAGGGGAATTAGATGTCGAGGTGAGCCTTGGAACCTCCCCCGTCCCGAGCACCAACTTATCCCCTTCCCCCACCGGGGAGTCGGGAGCAGTAGGAACGGCCCCGACAACCGACCAGATGTTGGGTCAATTGCTTCAAAAAATGGAGTGCCAGGGGAAGGAATGTAGGGAAGGAATGAAGGGAATGAGTGATCGCTTGAAGGAACAAATTGATGGGCTGGAAAATAAAATGGAGTCCCAGGGGAATGAATGGAGGGAAGGACTGAAGGACCTGAGTGACCAAATTAATGGATTAAAAAGGGAAATGGCAATTGTGGTAAGTGTACAGGTAAACGTGGAGTGTCCACAGGTGAGCGGGGAAAGAAATTTGGAATGTGAGAGTTGTAATGGGGAATGTTTCCCACATTCTGGCCTGGTTGTTTATCGGGACCGTGTGGATGTCACAACACCCCAACCAGGGGATGAATTTGGAATTGTGCAGCACCAGGGCGGTGGTGCGGAGCAAGAGGGGGTAGAGTTTTTGGGGGTCCATGCGATAGAGCCGGACCGGCTATTTATTGGGGATATTGATCAAAGCCTGGCGGGGCCAGGAATGATTTGTGATGAGGATGATTTGATCCAGCGGCTGGAGACCTGTGACAGTCCCATGGAGGTAGAGCTTGTTCAGGCCCAAAGGAGCCTGGGTGATGAGGTGAGTTGGTCCGAGGAGGTGGTTGGAATGACCGAGGGGACGCTCACTGTACACTGCTATTTGGAAACAGAGGCTCCAAAATTGGACAACCAGTTGGGGGAGTGTGTTGGCTCCGGGCTGGATTTGGATCTTGGAGGATCGGGAGATAGAGCTTCTGGAGATTTGGTCCCTGTAGGGAATTTGGATCAACTGCAGGGAGGGGCAGAACAACCGGTGGTAGAGGTTGTTCCCTGCAGCTGCGGTTTGGCAGTGGGAATGAAAATTTGTAAAAGAAAATTTAAAATAAAATTACAATGGGAAATTGATTTGGAGCAGCCATGGTGGGGATTGGTCCCCGGGCTGCGGGATCTGGACATGGCGAGGTCATGGGTGATGGCCTCGGGCAAAAGTTGCCCCTTTCAAAATTTGGGTATGCCGGCCAGCTGGGGGGCTGTGATGGCGAGATTTGGACGTGGGGTCCAGCCTTGGGTGTCGAGGTACGACCTGGGTCCCACGGGGGGTCTGGTGGAGTGTGGCGTCCCTTGTCCATCGGGGCGCCGTCCGAGCTGGTGGCTCGGGCCGGCAGGGTCACCGGACCCTGGTGGGGGTTAAGACCTCCAGGGAGGTCCGAGGTGGTTTCTCAAGCCTGGGATGGCAAATATTGAGGACCACTAGGGGGAGGTGTTGTGGGTCGCGCTTTGGTGGTGGCACCGCAGATGGCCAGCTTGGGCCTGATGTAGTGATCACCCGGGCATGCGACCTGACACCCTCTCCCTGAGACTCTGGGACAACCAGCATGTGGTGACCTGGCATGGTGGTTGGTCTATGGACGCGGGTCAAACCGAATGGACAGGGATGGAGATAGCCTGCCGGACAACCATTGGGGCATCTGTGGAACGTGATGGTGTGAGTGACCTTCCACAGATGCTCCGTTATGATTTATGGACTCTCGGGTTGGGAAGAGAGCCATGGGGATGTGAATCGGGAGATGTGTAACGAGCCGAGCATATGGGCCATGCTCGGCTGGCATGTGTATGGCAAAGCATCCTTCTTTGGTGAGGTTAGTGAAATGTGATAAATGTTTAGCATGGGTAATCTGTGGGTTAGATGGAAATTTAAGGGTGGATTTTGAAATGCCATGGTGGACACTGTACAGTGACGCCATTATTGATCCAGGTGTGTAGACCAAAGTGTTGGAGGCTGTGATAAAATTAATAGGGTAGCAAGACACAGCTTTCAACTGGTTGCGGGGGCAACTGTGCTGATATTTGGGACGCGGGATGATGGGGATGTAGTTGTGTAGCCTGAGGGTCAACGTGGTGCTGTGCGTGTCCGAGGTGTGTGGACCATGTCTTCTGGGTGGGTCTCCTGGTGGAGCATGGCTGTTGACTGGACCTTGGTGTGGTCAAGTGTGGGTGAGCACTGGGGGGCTGCAGTTCTGTAGTCGGACTGGGGGATGATGGGGAGGTGCAGGGGACGTGGCTGTAGGGATGCCGCGCACTGCGACCGTGCCCCCCAGGGCCGAGGTTGTGTGTGCGGTAGTGTGTGTTTTGGCAGCAAGTGCTCACCACATTGGCCAGCTGGGGCTGCTGCAGCTGTGTTCCTCGCAGGGGGGCCGAAGGATGGATGGTGGGTCGCACCCTTATGGACACTCATGGGCCATGTTGGCGTTTTGACTGCTCACCTTGTCCCGGTGACCCTTGCACGGTAGAGGTGCAGAGCTGTCGTGGCCACAGGTAGTTGTGTAGTGATGATCACCGTTGGATGCGGATCCACATACCTGCCAGTGTAGTGGGGACAAAAGAGAAATTTGGAAGTATTTGGTAGGCCCAATGTGAAATTTTGGGAATTGTATGGGTGGATGACTCTTGGACCTGACCAACCTGCAACTACCTGCACTTGAGGTGAGTGTTTTAAGGAGTACTGTCCCAGGCTTCAGGATTTGCTTTGGGAAATTGGGGACATGTAATTTGGAGTTGGGAGGTGAGAGCGAGTGATGACATGGCCGGTGAGGGGATGGAATGGGAGCCACAGTGTCTTGTGGGTGGCGTATGTTTTTGTGTTGTGGTTAGGTGTTTTGATGTGGTCGTGAGAGTGGAACCTGGAGAGTGAGTGATGATTATTGGAGATAATGAGGGGCGATAATTGTGCTTTTTGGAAATGTGCTAATGGAAATGTGTAAGGATTCAATGATTCGAACTGTGAATGGGATTTCACATTGGCAGGCCATGGCAAGCCTTGTAACACCTTTTACACCATCTATGAATTGTACTGAATTGTGCTGAGTTGTGTGGAGAATTGAATGGCAGTGGGGGAGGAAGTGTGTTTTGGGGTCTTGTGGGTGGGGAAGGTGTGTGTGTCCGCAGGTACAGAGCAAGCTCTGAGGAGCGATGCCTGCGGGCCCCCCTCTGCGGCAATTACCCCTGGCAGCCGGTGGTAACTGGAAATTGGAGCTCGTCGGTGGAGGGTCTGGTTGGGCGCCGCGGGGTGAGGAAGTCCCCCGGTGACCCGTGTTGCTGCGCGAAAGCAGGAGGCAAAGGAGCCTGGTGTGTGTGGAGACCCTCACCGGCGAGGTAACGGCGGAAAGGGGCTGTTGGGCTGTCACGGGGCCAAGAGGTAAAGGGGGGGGGCAATGAACTTGTAAGTCGGTTGACTTGTTTTTGGGACTGCGGGCACCACAGCCTGATGCGCCCCCACCATCTTTTTGTGCGGTACCTCCCCGCTGCCTAGTTGAGGAATGCACACACACGTGAATGACATCAATGCCATGGTCCTGCAGGGGGTGTATTGAAATAAGTGCTTTGTTGATTTTTGAAATGCCTTGATGACCTATGGAATGAGAATGAGTGGTTAAGGGGTCTGTGTTGCATGAATGTGGGCGAAATCCACCGAGCCGTGTCACTCACCTGTAACATCTGGACAGGGCCGTGGAAAATTTAGGGGGATGCATTGGGGATGGCCCCGCAGGTAAGGTTGTGTCTTGTGGCATCCACCGGGGGACGCGGTCTGTAAACCGGGGTATGTACAAAGGTTAGAGTTTTGAGTTTGGAAAGATGGTTAAGTTTTGTGGTTAAGTTAGTGTTGTGTGTTGTTGTTTCCTCCCTCCACAGGAACAACGAAGAAGATGTACATACTTGCATGATGGTTAAGGGGTTCAGCATGTTAAGGAAGTGTAGGTAGGTAGTCCGACTCACTTCCCACAGCCCTTCCTGATTTATTTCATAGGTTAATTAAGTGTGTGACAGTAAGTGTTAAGGCTGGAATGGTAGCGCCTGCGGTGAACCTTGCAGGAGCTACGGTTCCAGGGGGGGGGGCTGTGTTATGAATTTGGTAGAGCAATATCTAGAGCTAGGTAGATCTGAATAGGTAGGTATTCGGCTGTCGTGACAGGGACTCTACATGTAATAAGTTCTTGATGTTTAGGCGTTTGTCGGGGTAAGATGTATGATTGTGGATCTACCTGGAGGTCCGAGTGTTAAATAGTGAGGGATTAAAGGTAACGCCCCTGTGAGTCTCACCTAGTAGTCAAACCTTTGTCCATTATGGCACTGCAAACCACATAAACATTAGTTAGGTCCTTAGCGCAACATTAAATAATTCCCTTTCCCTGACATTGACTTCGTAATAAATAGACAGGAAACCAGGCCAAAAACACCGCCACGGTTGGCCGCCGCCGTTCGCACCTCAAAGGCCTACCAACCTCGCTGGCACGTGTTACAAAACGACCGCGGGGGGGTCGCGGACGGGAGATGTCAGGAGTCGCATGCCGCAGAGGGCGTGACCTGGGCGAGTTGGGAGGCTGTGATTGGCTCAGGAGTGCGCCAATGTGACGTGATCGGCCACCAATATATGCGACGGTCGGACGCCATTTCAGGAGTTGAGTTCGTGGCAGTCCAGAGAGTACACAGGGAGTTCGTTGGAGCACACAGTCGACGCGGAGACACAGTTGGTGGAAAAAGCTCCCCGAAGACAGTTGGGGGAAAAGCTCCCCGAAGGCAGTTGGTGGAGAGTTCGTTAGAACACCAAGCACACAGAGCACGCGGCAGTTCGCAGCAGTTCGTTGCAAGTCGAGCCCTCCGTTGAACCATTGGTGCACGGGCCTTGTGGAGATCGTCCTCGTGTGAAGCTGCTGGCCACGCGTCGGACGCGTGGTGCTTGGAGCGGGGCCTCGTGGAGCTTGGAGCGAAGGACCTGGTGGTGTGCGATCGGGCCAAAAGGAGCGGTGTGGACGGCCGCCACCAAGACAACCAAAAGACAGATAAGCCGCATCCGCGTACATTTGAACGACGTGACGTGTTATTTTTGTATTCATAATCTCCCTCGTATCGTGTTTGCTGTCAGTCGTGTGGGGACGTCCCGATTTAGAGTTATTAGATTTACCGGCGCGGCTTTTTCACTGTATTACTATTCGATAATAAATCCTTATATTATTTTCTGTATATATATCTGAACGCAGTTTTCCTGGGTGTTTGATTTTAATAGGTAAGGTTGCGGAGCCTTCGCTGTGTCCCGCCATTCCGCGCGTTTGTGTTGAACTTGAGTCCGCCATTGAGTGTTCGCCTCGGGAGTTAAAGTCTCGCAAATCGGCCATCCGTAACTGTGGTGTTAATCACAGTTGCGTAACAATATATATTGTTGTGGATATGAGGATTGTGTTTTTATTATTGTGTTTTTTTATTGTATAGTAAATTGTTGTAAAATATCGCCCTCCTTGCTCCAGTTATGTATAAAGGTCAAAGTGCGTCCCGTAACTAGTTCATAAACACCACATGTTAGCCAATCATAGATTTCCCCCCTTGTTCAATAGTTATATCTTTATTATGTGTATTAGGGTAAGGCCTTGTCTTCCATTAAGATGACACTCCATTGCACCAAGTGAAATAAGATAGATTCCCTTTCATTCCCCATTCCCACTCCCAAAACTTCCATTGCCAAGCCTCAATTGCCAGCTACATCCCCTCCAAGCCTCCATTGCCAACTGCACTGGGCAGTTTGCCAGGTTTGCTACAGCTGTGGGTTGTTGATTTCGCCCCAAAACCACTATTGAACATGTGCTCGGGTCGGGGAAGAAAGGCGTGTCCCCACCTCGTCATAGAGGGGAGGAGTGAGTCAGCCCCACTCAACCAACCACGAACAAGGGGTTGGACTTGGAGAGGGTGTGGAGAGAAACATCAAGGAGGTTCGCGAAGGTTCAGGGGCGTGGCATATATAACCCGCAGAAGATGCCCCCACCTCAGATGAGTCCTGGAAAAAGCACGCGACGTCCACACAGCAGCAGCAGCAGCAGCAGCAGCCACAGCCACAGCAGCAACAGCAGCTTCGGGCCTTGACGGCAGTTCTTGAGCAGGGCCGCGAAGGAACGACGGCTGCTAAACGCGCCGATCGTGCTGCAGTACCCGTGGACCTTCCTCTCCCTCCAGCCATCCACCTCCGGCCAGTCCTATCATCATTCCCCGCGTGAGTCTGTCTTTGTTCGTTCTGTCCCTGGGTTTAATTAAGACTGTAGGTAAGCTAATAATTGCACTGTGTCTCTGATTCTTCTGTAAATTATTTTATTATCCTTCCTTCTCCTTGGTTACTTTGAGCATGTAAATAGTAGGAATAAATTTAGTAGTATTTCCAACCTTTTTGTCTTCTTCTTCTTCTTCTTCACATCCGTGTCGCCTTTGTCTTTTCCCTATTGAATACCTGTGGCGCGATCCGGCCAACGTTCGGGAATCGGGGCAACTGTTCGGCCGCGGTGCCATCCGCTCGGCAAACCAACATCCTTATCCGCGGTCCGTAACAATATATATATATATATATATATATATATATATATATATATATATATATATATATATATATATATATATATATATATATATATACATTGTTGCGGATATGGGATTTGGCCTCCATCCATATCCGCTTGTAAATATTCCCCTATTTCCCCAATACTCCCCAACTATCCCCAATCCCCCATTCCCTAGTCCCATTGTCTGTAAACAACACTCTGTAGCCCCGACCTTCCCCTTTTTCCCCCATTAAATGTCGTGCTCAGGTTCACCGCATCTCACGTAGACAACTATAGGACATCTTGCTAGTTATTCTTAGTCTATGTCAGTTAAGGACTCGTTTCCATTAATTCTGACTCTTCGTTGCACCAGAATGTGATTGTATGGCACCGTTAGTAAGTTTAGGACCTCCCAATACCTCCCCGCATCTCTTCATCATGGAATAACAACACCAACAACAACAACAGCGGGGGGCGGCGCGGCGGCGGCGCGGGGAGTGTGCGTCCTCACTCCGGCTTGGTTAGCCGCCATTGACCATGTGCTCCGACGGGGTTACCACACAGGGGCTCACTGTCAGCTCCTCGTCAAGGGCGGAGCCCGGTAACCCCCCGCACCCAATAAGAAGCGGCGGACCGATTCCATCTGGGGCGGAGCTAACGAGCCGAGGGCGTGTCACTCCCCGCTGGACATGCGCAGGAAGACGGAGGTGACGTCAGATGCGCCTCAGCTACGAAGAAGAAAGGACGCCACCTCCTAGCGCTGAGAGATACCTCCCGCCTCTCTGGACCGGACCGGGTCGATTCTGCCCCTGAGCCAAGGTGCACCTTGAGCCATCGACTGCCTGCCCTTCCTTGCCAGCAATCCCTGTGTGAGTCAGTCTTGTCCCGTTTGTCTGTGGTCTGTCGGGGCTAAGATAAGACCGTGTATAAGTGCCCACCTTTCTGTGCTGTACCTCTTGTGCCGTGTAATCTAAACGTTCTGCATACCCCATATTATATCCTCCTCCGGAGGTCTTGAGAACTGTACCCCTAGTGTCGTGTCATTTAACCCAGCCGTTGTGTCCTTTCCTTCATTGATTTAGCATAGCGCGATTCGGCCAACGTTCGAGTGTAATCGGGTAACTTATGCGAACACGGCGGCCATTCCGCTCGGCCCACCATAACATCTAAGTCGTGTCCGTAACAATTGGTGTCGGGAAGTGGGATCGGTCCCGGAGCGCGTTTCACGCGCTCGAAATTATAACGGCGAAATTTAATTGTGTTTTACAAAAAAAAATAAAAACCCGATTTTGAAAGTCGCGCTATGGCAGACCAAGACGGCTGGGTTCCGGTAGAGGAGAGTGAGGCAGGGTCGATCCAGGACCAAATTGAGGGACATGAGGAGAGCGAAGCAGTGAGGGTAGCAGGGTCGCAAAATGGCGTCGTCGCGCACGAGGTTACGGGCGCGCAAAATGGCGCCTCGCACATGGCCACGGCGACCGCGCCCGCGACCGTGGTAGCGCCGCTGGTAGATTTGAACCTTTTTTTTATGCAAATGAAGGCCCTTATGGACAAGAATAATGAAGAAATGGAAAACAGAATGATGGGGGCCCTTATGGGACAAATGGGGAATCGGATGGATGCTCAGAGTGAGCAAATGAGGGCTGATAGTGAGCAAATGAGGGCTGATAGTGAGCGATTGGGTGAGCGATTGGAGGACCAAATGGGGGTAATGAGGGACGAAGCGAGGGGTACCGGTGAGGGGTTAGACAATAATTTTAAGGGATTAGACAAGAAATTTGGGAAATTAGACAATAGATTAGGGGAAATACAGGAGGGGTTAACGGGGGTAGAAAATAGAATGGCTGCCCAGGAGAATCAGATAGAGGGAGTGAAAAATGGGTTAGAGGGGTTAGAAAACAGTATGGAAGGCAAATTGAGGGACATGAGGGACCAAGCGGAAAGGGAAGTTAAACAAATGGGGCAGCAGATAGAGGGGGTTAGAATGGGGGTAGAAACTAAACTGGATGCTCACAGGGAGGAAATGGAGCAGATGAGGGTGGCATCTGGGCAGGAGATGCAAGTGATGGGAGAGGAGATCAGAGGAGGAGTGAGTGAGGAGGTCGGAGGAGTGGGCGAGGAGGTGAGGCACTGTAAGGAGCGCATGGAGAAGGAGGTGAGAAAGGGGACTGTAAAATTGCAAGGTGGTATAGAGGAGTTGACGCTGGGAGTAGAACAACTGACAGTGGGACAAAAGGAGTTGGGGACCAGGTAAAGAAGACCACAGCGGTAATAGAGGGTTTAAAATCGACACAGAAGGAGATGAAAAAGGACGTAGGGGTAATTAAAAAAGAGTGTCAGACGGTACATGAGGACCTGACGAGGAAAATGGACAAGGTGGTAGAGGTGATGGAGGTTAAAGAGCGGGAGGTGCGGGAGCACATAGAAAAAAATAAAGTGGAGTTAGAGGAAGAACTTAAAGGGGCGCACGAGGAGATGAAGGAGGTGAAGCAGAAATTAGAAGAAGTGGAAGAAGGGGTGAGCGAAATTAAGAAGCGACGGAGAGAGGATAAGAAAGAGATAAAGGAGGAAGTAAAAGAATTGGTCCAAAGTCTGTGTTCGGATCGTGATGATGTGCTCATTAACCGGATGAGGGATTCGCAGGTGATGGAGGAGAAGCGAAGAGAAAGAGGACCCGGTGTAAGTGGTGACCAATATGGTCGTGCGTATGATGCGCCAGGTGATTTAATAAGCTTGGGGGTCGAGATAGACCCGGATGTTCGTGAGAGGCCAAGAGAGGTGTATGGCTGGTCCGGAGGGTATGGAACGAGAGGTGCGAGGTGTGGGTGAGCAAGGTTGTGGTGGTATGGAATGGGTAGCGGGTTGCGGAAGTGTGACCCATGCATCGACACCAACAGGGGTAGTTGTTAGAGGGACCGGGGAGGCACGAGAGCCCCTTGGGGGTAATGTACTGTGGGGGCCCGGCCGGTTCGGCCCCGCGCTGACCCCGCAAGGGGCGACGCACGGGGTCCGGCAGGCGGGCAACGACGCATACGAGGTGGTCCCACAAGGTCCCACTCGCGCCGTATGACGGCAAGAGTGATCTACGCGCGTACCTGGCGCAGTTTGACTGTGTGTGTAAGGGCAACGGTTGGGGTGAGGACGAAGGTGGAGTACACCTGGTGGCCGCATTGCGCGGCGCGGCGGCGGAGGTGCTGACGGCATTACCAGCGGGTGCTCTCACCCTGCCAGCCCTCCGCGACGCCCTAATTAATCGATTCGGCATTGAACAGCAGAGCGAGCTTGTTAAAGCTCAGCTCGCGCTGCGAAAACGCAAGCCCGAGGAAGCCATCGGGGAACTTGCCCACGACATTCGCCGCGCAGTGGGGATCGCACATGCTAGCATGGCAGCGGATTCCCGGGAAAGCCTGGCGCTGGACCATTTTATCCAGGCCCTCCCGGATATTGAGCTCCGGCAACAGCTCGCCATGTGGCGCCCGCAGACTCTGAGCCAGGCGGCTGACGCTGCGGCCCGTTGGGAAGCAGCGAGGCCCCTGGCCCGGGGGGGCGAGCGTCTCGCAATGGCGGTCCGCCAGGTGGGACCCCCGATGGAGGGCGGACCCCTTAGGGGGCCCGCCCCCGACGTGAGTCCTGACCTGGCGGGCATGGTCCGGAGGCTGGTGGACCAGCGCCTGGCGGGACCTGGACCATGGCAGGCGGCCCCGGAGGTGGCCCGCGGTGGACCACGAGCGGGTAATCCAATTCGGACCTACGGGGGGGGGAAATTTGGAATTCCGGAGACAAGCACCTTATCAGGTGAGGTGCTATACCTGCAACCGTCTGGGTCACCTGGCGCGGCACTGTCGAGCCACGCGCCGGGATGATCCCCGGCGGTTGGGGTCCTCAACTCCGCCCAGGGGGGAGCGGGTTAGCCGACCCCAGACACCCCCCCGCCAGACCCCGGGAAACTAGAAGGCCTTACACCGGCGAGCAGGCGCCCCCGTGGATTGCCTCGGCTTTAGATGCCGAGGCGGGACCCAGTACCTCTGAATAAGGGGGGCTTATTAGTGCCAGAGGACTGGGGGATTGATGAGCGATGGGCCCGGTGGGTAAGGGTGGCATCCCTGCCACCCTTCCCATGGAGTGGGGCAAATGAGCTATAGCTTATGGGGTATACGGCAGTGAAAACTAGCCCGGGTGGGTTAGGATATTGATAGGGACCTAGAAGATGACATTAGGTAACGTTAAGTTTAGTTAGTGACTGATACCTGTAGTGGGGACACAGGTAGTTTAATGTGGATGATAATGACGAGGGAGCGCAATAGTTTAAAGGGGCGACTGGGAAGCGCAAGTTTCAGAGAGGAGTAGTTAGATGAGATGATGCTGTGTGAGAGCTGGACAGGTGTGTGGAGCAGTGTATGAGTAGTGAGTGTTGTGGATCAGCGCGAATGCGCTTGGGGAGAGAAGGGTGCAGGTGGCACCAGGTGTGAGAGCACACGTGTGCAAGTGCAGGTGTGTGGAATACATGGAGTGAGAATGGTGGAAATTGTGGAGTGGAGTGGATGGTGCGAAGGTGTGAATGGGGGAAGAGTGGACCCCCATCACGGATACCCGGGGCGGGTAGTGTAAGTGTTAGGTAGAGGGTATAGGTAAATTGTGGTTGGATATTGGCATTTGTGGTGCGGTTGCAGAATGGTATTGTGGATGGGTGCATTAGTGTTGTGGAAATGGCTGGGCGTGTAGCCTGTTAGTGTGTGTAGTTGGTTGGGCACTCCACCACTGTGAGGATGTCGGCCAGGTGAGGCCGCAGGTGGGCTCTGGGAGCCGTTAGTGTCAGTGGGGCCCGAGGATCCGGAGGACGGACCCGGGTAGCCCAGTGCCAGAGAGGGCACCGAGTGGGGAGAGCGCCAGAGGGCCTTCCCCAGGTAGTTAGGTTAGGGTAAGGAGCAGGTAAGCTCGGAGGCAACTGCAGTGGTGGAGGTGTGCAGGTGGGTAGACCTGCTGGGAGAGCTACACGTCACAGCCCAGAAATTGTGCGAGGGCACCGGGAGATGAATCGGGGGAGTGAGACCCCAAATTGAAAAGCACCACAGTTTGGTCAATGGGAATTGGTTTTTAGAACCCATAGTGTAAGAGGGCCAATGGTTTGGCAGGAGAAAGACCCCGGGTAATGTAAAGTTGTTAAAGTCATTTAGGAAATAGTTAGGATTGATGAACCTGTCGCACCATACGCAGCCACTTACCTGAGGTGATGATGATGACTCCACACCTGTGTTTTCTTTGTTCTGTGTGCAGGAAATGAGAATTGCTGTGTGGATTGGTGAGACGCATCACGACGTGGATGAGACATTGGGGTGATTCCATCTCTCCCTCCTTAGGAGGGACTGATGATGAATTGGTGATGGCAAATTTTGATGTTGAGTTGGAGATGGCAAATTGTGATGAGAGTTGGAAATGGCAAATTTGATTGGTAAGGAGGGAGAGAAGACGAATTTGGTTTATGGGAGGAACGGGGAAGACAGTAGGGACGGTTGTTGATTTGTAAAGTAGATGTTTATGGGTAGTGTTGTGTTTTGTGGATACAGTAAGGGGTAAGGGAGGGGGCATGTAGGTTACCTGGTGGGGGGGGGGGGGGGGCGTACGGTAGGAACGTACCTGTCTCACCTGGTTCCCATGTGCCCCCAGTGTGCATCATCTTGTATTGCGTGCACTTTTGCGCCCTTACCACCTTACTCACTTGTCTTCTTCTTGTGTCTCCCACCTCCGAGGATCTGGCTTTGGGGCAGAGAGAGAGGAGAGAGAGGTGCTGGCTCCGCAGTTGTGGGCCTGCACTTTCGCTGCTTGCTGCCTGGATCGATACACCATATGGACCGCAATTTTTGTGGCCGCCCACCATGGACCGCAGTCTTTTGCGGGCAAGCACCACCCGTTGATGGACCTATGGGTCAACGTGGCACCTATGCCATACAGGTGAACCACTTTTAGTTGGCCCCCTGACGGCCACAATAGAGAAATGGACGCGGTTGGCGCCTTTCTTTATTTTTGAAAGAAGCCAGAAGGCCAAGTGCTCCATGAAGGCAAGACCAGCGGCAGAACATCGGCCGGCTGCGACACCACCGGTGATTATTGAACACTTTACTGGTGCACCGGATGGTGCTGACTGTGTTATGGGGTGGTGCTTTTGGTGCTTGGATGGGGTGCTCTGCACATTATTAAAGGCCGTAGGGCCACAGAGCACTCGTGGGTTGGTGTATCGATGCTGGCATGCGTGCTCTCTCTATGCATAACATCTGCATGTGTTCCTCCAAAAACAGGTCCTGGATCGTAGTGTAAATATCAGAGTAGTCTTGTGTAAATAATGCTCCCTACCGGCTGTATGTTTAGTTTGAGGATTCTTTCCGCGATTCGGTTATCCTGTGGGTGTGTTTCTGTGAGGAGAAGGGTGCAACGTCGCAGGGGGACATATTTACTCATTTGTGAACATCTGTAAAACTGTCGCACTCAGGGTAGAGTTAATAGTAGAGGGAACTACATCTGAGCGCCACACTAAAGTAGGTAAAAATTTATCGGGTCGGGACGCCCCGAGGTAGAGAAGGGTGCAATGTTGCGGATATGGGATTTGGCCTCCATCCATATCCGCTTGTAAATATTCCCCTATTTCCCCAATACTCCCCAACTATCCCCAATCCCCCATTCCCTAGTCCCATTGTCTGTAAACAACACTCTGTAGCCCCGACCTTCCCCTTTTTCCCCCATTAAATGTCGTGCCCAGGTTCACCGCATCTCACGTAGACAACTATAGGACATCTTGCTAGTTATTCTTAGTCTATGTCAGTTAAGGACTCGTTTCCATTAATTCTGACTCTTCGTTGCACCAGAATGTGATTGTATGGCACCGTTAGTAAGTTTAGGACCTCCCAATACCTCCCCGCATCTCTTCCTCATGGAATAACAACACCAACAACAACAACAGCGGGGGGCGGCGCGGCGAGTGTGCGTCCTCACTCCGGCTTGGTTAGCCGCCATTGACCATGTGCTCCGACGGGGTTACCACACAGGGGCTCACTGTCAGCTCCTCGTCAAGGGCGGAGCCCGGTAACCCCCCGCACCCAATAAGAAGCGGCGGACCGATTCCATCTGGGGCGGAGCTAACGAGCCGAGGGCGTGTCACTCCCCGCTGGACATGCGCAGGAAGACGGAGGTGACGTCAGATGCGCCTCAGCTACGAAGAAGAAAGGACGCCACCTCCTAGCGCTGAGAGATACCTCCCGCCTCTCTGGACCGGACCGGGTCGATTCTGCCCCTGAGCCAAGGTGCACCTTGAGCCATCGACTGCCTGCCCTTCCTTGCCAGCAATCCCTGTGTGAGTCAGTCTTGTCCCGTTTGTCTGTGGTCTGTCGGGGCTAAGATAAGACCGTGTATAAGTGCCCACCTTTCTGTGCTGTACCTCTTGTGCCGTGTAATCTAAACGTTCTGCATACCCCATATTATATCCTCCTCCGGAGGTCTTGAGAACTGTACCCCTGGTGTCGTGTCATTTAACCCAGCCGTTGTGTCCTTTCCTTCATTGATTTAGCATAGCGCGATTCGGCCAACGTTCGAGTGTAATCGGGTAACTTGTGCGAACACGGCGGCCATTCCGCTCGGCCCACCATAACATCTAAGTCGTGTCCGTAACAATATATATATATATATATATATATATATATATATATATATATATATATATATATATATATATATATATATATATACATACATATACATACACACACACACACACACACACACACACACACACACACATGTTCAAATGGCCTATTTCTGCATACGAGCAAAGGAAAATAATAAAGCCATATGGATCACCACCTGTTAAACATTTTCAAATCCTTTGGGAAATTATAAATAATGATCAAGGGAAGAAAATTCAAATCTTCCATAAGACCACTAAAAGGATGTTATAACTAAAGAGTCTCACAGCTTGGAATTAGAAAAGCAATTTGCTTGCAGTCGGTTGTTACTTAGCAAGACTGACCAGAAGAGATAGCAGCGCCAACTTGTGGAGGGCTCTCAGGTGCAGCAGCTTCATCACCAGGTATGGTTGCACATGGCTCATTCTTATCATACGTCTCATTTAGAAGTACATGCTGCTCCTGCCAGACACAAGAACCAGTATCCAAAACAATATTAATTTGGCTAAAAACCAGCTTTATTGAATTAAATGGCTGCAAGATAAAAATCTGACACTCATAATCATCATCAAACAAGACATGGCCATCAGCAACAGCCGTGCTGCATTTGGCAATCTTGTGGATGAGCCACTGTCAAATCAACAATATTTGATACAAAGCTTGGGTTAAAAACACGAAGGAACAAGCGTTACGCCTAGGTCCCCCGTCGGTGAAGTGATGCGAGTTGACAAAGTGGAAGACGCAGAAAACATGCTATGATATGATATTTCGCTCACAAGGTTCAGACACACATAGAGGCGGCCATCTTGGGTTTTGACGTGGCGACCCAATTTTCAATAGCGTTCTTCCTTATGCCTAGATACACCCAAACACCAAGATTAGAAGTTGGTACTTTGCTTATTTTCCAAGATATTTCACTCACAAGGTTCAGACATATATGTGGTGGCGGCCATCTTGGAGTTTGACGTGGCGACCCAATTTACAATAGCGGTCTTCCTTATGCTGAGATACACCCACACACCAAATTAGAAGTTGGTACTTCGCTTATTTTTCAAGATATTTCGCTCACAAGGTTCAGACATATATATGGTGGCGGCCATCTTGGATTTTGACGTGGCGACCCAATTTTCAATAGCGTTCTTCCTTATGCCGAGATACACCCACACACCAAATTAGAAGTTGGTACTTCGCTTATTTTTCAAGATATTCATCTCACAAGGTTCAGACATACATGGCATCAGACATACATGGCGGCGGCCATCTTGGATTTTGACGTGGGTTGCACCCACACACCAAATTTGAATGCGGTCCTTCGCTTACGCACGGAAACACGCACGGACATACGGACGGAGGGGAAAACCATAGTCCCCCTTTCGCTCCGCTGTGCGACGGGGGACAACCACGTGTGGACAAGTGTCCATGTAAACCTTTTGAGAGACGACAATATGTTCAACATCACAAACGAACTAATTGGGGTGGAGAGCGCATTTGATGGAAAACGTCAAAACAGAACCTGCACGAATAAACAAGACAATGATAGAACAACCCCTGGCGTTCACCTGGTAGAAAAAAATTTAAAAAAATAAAAAATAACTGTATACTGCACTGGCTAAAGGTATTTGAAGCCAATTTGAATGGTTGCTCGAAGACAGAGCAGCATGTACTAACATAATCATGCTAACAAAACCACAAGACTTTATATAAAAATAAAAAATAAAACAAACACCCCCCCCCCCCACCTCATAGCCCAAAGTACCTCCTCATAGCCCAAATTTTTCCAATGCCATGAACAAACATTGGTACAGCAGCAAGGATGATGAAGGTTGTGGTGAAATGTCATCGAAATTGTGTGCCCCCCCTCCCTCACCTCATGTACCTCCTAAGACCCCGATTTTTTAAATGCCGTGAACAAACTTTAGTCAACACAACAAATATCATTTGTGCCAAATTTGGTCGCAATCCCATCAGCTGTTTCGGAGAAGAAGTTTCAAGTGTTTACGGACTGACGATGCGCCATCGCATAAGCTCCCCTGAACTTAGTTCCAGGTGAGCTAAAAATCAGTATCCACGTTTAAATTATTATTTCTCACGACACCTACAGATCAAATTTCAGTGCTTTTCATACCAGCAACTTCACAACTCCTAATCACAGAACACACCCATCAGCTGTTCAATCATCTACCTTACAGCAAAATAATACGAGGACAATTTTAATGTTTGCTGAAGAAAAATCTCTTCACATATCAACACATTTATTGCGTTTTCCAAAAAGATTGTTAACTCTGCACAACTTTCAGCTATTGACGAGATAATAGTCATGAAATCTCGAAAATAGCACATGGCACTGTAAAACATCAGTATTTTTATTGAAAATGAACATTAAGTTTAAAAAAAATTTGGTCAAAATTTGATGTAAAGAAGAGTTAATTTAACACTATGAATTTGCGTGACGAGCATGCGGCTAAAGGTGTGTTGCATGCATATTGCAAGCTCGTGGCCTTGCTTCTATATCCTGAGGTGGCGTTCGGGGCATGCTAGCTAGGCTCGGTCTCATACATGTATCGGGGTGTGTTCACCGAGCTGTATATACAACTGGAGCGCAGCTGCAGCACGCGTTCGCAGGGCAAGCAGCCGCCATGTTGGAATACCCTTCCCTCGCTATAACGCGAGAGGTACAGGCATAGCTGAGAGTGTGATAAGCGTGAATGCATTCAAACACATATGGACTTCATTGGGTTCCCTTGACAGATTGATTCACATTTGTTTTCCTTCTGAACCTCATCATAGATCCACAAAGGTGATCGACTAAACAGAGTCCGATTTTAGTTAGCCAGAAGCATCAACTTGAGTTGGTCTGTGAAAATAACTGTCTCAGTGCCCCACTAAAATGGAATGAAAGGGAGGTGGGGGGGGGGGGGGGGGAGGAGGTTAAACTACAAATTGATAATCGTCCAGAAACAATAGCTGCTTTTACTGTCTTTTTTTTTAAGCATTAAGAAGAAAAAGCAAGAAGAAACCCACATATGGAGTTAACGACTCACGCACGCACAAACCCTTATCACTGTGAAACACTTTACTGGTGATTATAACAATTTCCCTTCACATGATAAATTAAACACGAGTGTAAACGCAAGCCGAATCGGCGACTCTGATCAGGCAAATACTATAGAGTCGAAACTTCACCACCAAGAGCCAAACAATAATAAAATAATAATAATAGCATTAAACATTTTGACATCTTATTTAATATAAAATAAAGTTTCCTTACTTGTGAAAACTGATGATTTTGTTCACTTTCAACTTGGGGGTATGTTTGTGATTGCAGCCAAAAGAACAGCAGTATACTGAACATGAACACCTTGTTTTTACCTGAAACCAGTGAGCTGAACAGCCTACCTGGGCGACGGTAATCCAAGTTGGAGGTAATGACGCCACTTGCTACCCAATCATCACCACAGCGGAGATTGTAGATACAGCTCAGTCGTTGTGTTCCATTACCAAGCAGTTTGTAGAGCGCTCACCAAGTGGCTTAAGCACTTAAGTTAGCACAACATGGAAACTTAAACTCTACTAAAGTTTACTAAAGGCTAAATAACCCAATCATCCTTGAGTGAGGCAACATAATTCTGAATCAAACTTTCAATTATTCATCAAATTTAAATTAAAATATGAAATAATTGTGTTTGGTCCAATCGGCGGGGAGAGAAGCAGCTTGTCTTGTGTCAGCACTTCCACGTTGGCAAATTCCTTGTTGAGAATCAAACCACTTGAATTTATATATTTGTATTCCAAATCGAGAAGAGAAAGCAATCCACAAAGGATTAAGTTTCCGTGGGACTAAACCAAGTGTAGGAGTACTCGCAGACTCCTATAGGACCTCAAAGAAATGAGGCCATTTTGGCCCACCATTGCAGTGTTCTACTCCCAGGTTAATGTTTGCTATTTTCAAACATCAATCCTCTTGATGGTTTACTAAAGTCTAAGCAACTCGATCTTGATTGGGTGACCCCCTGTTACATATTTATGTGAATGTATGTGAATTACTAGTCCGGGCTTTGCTTATCAATGTGTAGTCGATTAAAGGTTGTTGTGATTAAAGGGTCAGGAGCCCTTCTGAGAAAAAGGAGACCGGAAACGGAAGGAAAAAAAGACACGAGGTCCTGGAGACGCGACGATTCTTTTTCTTCCTCGCCAAGCTCGGACGCGAGCGGTATCGATTGAGCAACGGAAGAGAATCGGCGTTTCAAAGCCCGTCTGGCGAGAGGAGTTACCGGGACGTGTAACTACCCTTTGACACGTCAAGTCACTGTGGGTTCGTGCACGAAACCAAGCAGCTGGCACAGTTCGCCTCGCCGTTTACAAGGCCGCGTATGGGTCGCACCTGGGGCCGCGCGCGCTGGGCAAGCCGCGTGTTGCTTTGCCTGCTTTACATTACCCGCTTTGCTTGGCCAGGAGGTGCGCGCTGCAGCCGTTGTTCCCGGTACGGGACGTGCCCGGTGAAAGCACGTCAGGAAGGGTCCGTTCAACCGCCCACGTGCGGAGATCGAACTACAGGAGTACGGAGACATTGTGAGAGACATTGACCACGGAGGGAGTCGGGAGTGGGGCTCACGTGAGGAATGTATAAGATGGCCATCTTAGAGTTAATGTAGATGAGTTTACATCTTTGTACTATTGATTGCTGATTGTTGATGGTTGATGGTTGATTGCTCGGGGAATATATCATTGATTATTCCGGATCCTTGGTGTGGGGTTTTTTCTTGGTTGGAATTCATTATTGATTGCGTTACGAAAGCGCATACATAATAAATCTTTCTGGCGGAGTTCCTCTCACGGTCCGGGGGTCACCGAGACCAGGTAGTCACCGGGAGGACCACGTAACACCCCCCTTGTAGAAAATGACAATGCTCTGTGAGTATGTACGTCTGATGTATGCATGCATGTCTGCCTGCACACGTGGCACATTGCAAGTGGTTTACTGACCACAGCTTGGACCCTTGACAAAAAATCATAGCACTTGACAAGGCCACGACAAAAATAGTCATTCATCATAATAGTATATCAGACAAGACTTTAAGCCCCGGCCAAAGAACAAACAGGCATTGGCATCTCATCTCACTTGCCTGATTTGTACACAGTTGACTATTTGACAGCTGTGGCGAGTCATGCCTTCTGGGTGTGGTCTTCCACACTGGTGGTCTCTTGTAGGACTGTTGCCGAGCAGCCAACCATTGTTTCAACTGCAATCTGAACAACACGTCGAAGATAAATACATTTGGATGAAGGTTACTCATTTTTTTTAAAAAACCTTTTAGATAAAATTGATCATACGGCAAATTCTCCAAGTCGTTGATATGTCCCTAAAAAGTGTGATGGCATTGGAAATGAATGTTCCTGTTTAAAATTAATTAAATGGCGTTTAATGTGTCCTACGTCCAAAAGTTTTCATTTATTTATTTACATTAACACCAAAACACCTTTAATAGTCTAAAAACAAGTAAACAAAAATACATGTTTTAGAACTGCACACTAAAAATTTTTTTTTTAAAGTTTTAAGCCATTTTTATTTATTTTTTATTATTATTTTGGGATTGATGAAAAGGAACCAGAAAAGAGGACCATGGGCCAAATTTCAGCTCTCTAGGACGTATGGAACCGAGAAAACGAACGGCTCAAAGATTTGAAACGGGACAAACAAAGTTCAGATGAAGTTAAATAAAAGTGTGTAAAAAGGACATTTTTGCACATTTACATTCAATAACATCCTAATCACACAATAAAGTACCAAACAAACAAAAACATAATCTCTCTATATTATAAAAGAAGGTTTTTGTTTGTTTGTCTGCGCAAGCTAATCTCCTGAACGGTGAAAGATAGGAGGAAACCTCTAATACAAAAAAATGTCGGGACGGGCCCCGGGAAGGTTATAGGCTATGTGGCGAGGCCGGTCGAGGCCGCGTAGGCCGGGCCAGGCCCATTTCACAATTAAAAGCTGAGCTGAATTATAGTAGTCATTCTTTTACGGCCGCGAGTAAAAGCTGAATTATAGTAGTCGATCTTCTACGGCCGTGAGTAAAAGCTGAATTATAGTAGTCAATCTTCTACGGCCGCGAGTAAAAGCTGAATTATAGTAGTAAATTCATTCAAAAAGAACCAAAAATGTCGGGACAGAACCCAGGAAGGTTATAGGCTAGGTGGTGAGGCCGGTCGAGGCCGCTTCGGCCGGGCTGGGCCCATTTCGCAATTAAAAGCCGAGCTGAATTATAGTAATCAATCTTCTACGGCCGCAAGTAAAAGCTGAATTATAGTAGTAAATTCATTCAAAAATAACCCGGGCAACGCCGAGTGCTTTCAGCTAGTAATAATATAAATCTAAAAAGTCATGTAAAATCACAGTCGTGGTCAAAAATATTGGCACCCTTGCACTTTTTTCAAATAATGCACCATTTCTTCCAGGAAATTGTTGAAATGAAAAAAAAAAATTTGTATCCACATATGTATTCGGTTTGCAGTGAAACAAAACAAAAAAAGCTGAAAAAATTACTAAATCTTAGCTTATTCCACACCAAAATCCTAAAATGGCCCTGACAATATTATTGGCACCTTTTAAAAGTTGTTAGAAATAATTAGATTTCAAGCAGGGGATTCTCCTTTACTTTGGAATTGAACACTCATGTGGTGAGTTGCAGGTGCCTACAATATAAAATTCACTTATTCAACCAGCTTGAATAGGGAAAAGGAGTCATTCTGCTGTTTAGTGTCACTGTGTGTATCACAATGAGCATGGAGAAAAGAAAGAAAACCAAAGAATTGTCTGAGGAGGTCAGGCACAAGATTGTAGCCAAGCATGGACAATCTCAAGGCTACAAGTCCATCTCCAGAGACCTTGATGTTCCTGTGTCCCTTGTACGCACTGTTATCAGGAAGTTCAAGGCCCATGGCACTGCAGCAAACCTCTCTGGCCATGGACGCAAGAAAAAAAAACTTGATAGAAGATTGCAGCGAAGGATTGTTCGAATGGTGGAGAAAGCACCTCGATAAACTGCCAAACAGGTTCAAGCTGACCTTCAGACACAAGGTGCGACAGTTTCAACTCAAACCATCTCGATGAAAGGGGGTTCTATGGTAAGAGACCCAGGATGACCCCACTGCTGTGAGTGTGAGAGTGAGAGTGAGAGTGAGAGACATAAGAAATAAGAAAGCCCAACTGGAATTTGCCAAACCACACCTGAACAAGCCAAAATCCTTCTTGGAGAATGTAATGTGGACAGATGAGACCAAATTAGAGCTTTTGGTAAAGCACATCATCTCGATGTTTACAGAACACAAAATGAAGCCTTAAAAGAAAGAACACCCTCGGTGTGAGGCTGGTGCTCCAACCTCACACCGAGCTCGGCTTCACGCGGTTGAAACCAAAGCATTCAGAATCATTGGAATCTCCCGTGATGAAGCTAATTCTGAGGGCCTCTCTCACCGCAGGCAGGTTAGGTTGGTGGTCTTTGTCTTCTACCGACTCCTCTCTGGCCTAGCACCCCAAGCTCTGTGCTGTGTCCCCCAAATATTCCTGCAGGATGCACAAGAACTGCCAGCAACCCTATTCTGGTAGAACTGCCAAAATCAAAACTCTGCTCACCTTCACTCTTTAATTCCAATTTTCTCCTGCCTCTGGAACAAACTCCCCCACTCTCTTCAATCCCTCTCCTCCCTCCAGGTCTTTAAAACAGCTGTTCACCACCATCTCTTATCTTCCCCCATCCAAAATCTTTCCTGACATTCATAGAAGTGTTCATTTGCTTTATACCATGTACCCTCCCTCCTCCCCCAGCCCCTTCCACAGATCTACCGACATGCCTGTTTTCTTCTGTCGTTGTGCTTGTGTGCTTCTCTCTCTCTCCCCTTCTTGTCTCCTGCTCCCTTCATTGCATGTTTTATGTGTCTGTACATGTTTTCATGTTCAATGTGTTAGCTCCAACACGAGCCTCGATTGTATCTGCAAAAAAAACACCTTCCCTACAGTCAAACATGGAGGAGGTTCAGTGATGTGTTGGGGTTGCTGTGATGCCTCTGGCACTGGGTGCCTTGGATGTGTGCATGGCATCATGAAATCAGGAGATTACCAAGGCATTTTGGAGCGCAATGTTCAACCCAGTGTCAGAAAGCTGGGTCTCCGTCAAAGGTAATGGGTCTCACAGCAGGACAATGACCCCAAACACTCTTCAAAAATCACCAGGAATGGTTCAAGACAAAACGCTGGACTGTTCTGAAGTGGCCAGCAATGATTCCAGATCTAAATCCCATTGATCACCTGTGGGGAGATCTGGAAAGAGCAGTTGGGAGAAGGCACCCTTCAAATATGGGAGAACTGGAGCAGTTTGCACAAGAAGATTAGGCCAAACTGCAGGTAGAGCGGTGTAAGGAGCTCATTCATGGCTATAGGAAGCGCTTGACTGCAGTTATTTTGTCCAAAGGCCGTGACACCAAATATCAAGTCGAGGATCTCAATGCCATTTCTTTTTATTTTATGATTTAAAAGGAGATACTCAGTTCTGAATAATAATTTTTAAAAGGTTCTGCAACATCAACAGTGAAATAAAGAATTGTGGAGATCAAATACTTTTGTCAATTTCAACTTATTTTTCGAGAAAATTGTGAGTTATTTGAAAAAAGTGCAAGGTGCCAATATTTTTGGCCACGACTGTGTACAGTACTGCATTCACCGATTATTGTCGTGGATGGAGCTTGTGGAGGTAGTGGGAGGGAAAATATGGGGGGGGGAGGGGAAGGGGTGGATAGTGGGGGGGGTGGATAGTGGGTGGGGGGGGGGGGTGGATGGGGGTGGCCTAATGCGGGGAGGTCTGAAACAGCAAATTTTTAAAAGGTTCTGCAACATCAACAGTGAAATAAAGAATTGTGGAGATCAAATACTTTTGTCAATTTCAACTTATTTTTCGAGAAAATTGTGAGTTATTTGAAAAAAGTGCAAGGTGCCAATATTTTTGGCCACGACTGTGTACAGTACTGCATTCACCGATTATTGTCGTGGATGGAGCTTGTGGAGGTAGTGGGAGGGAAAATATGGGGGGGGGAGGGGAAGGGGTGGATAGTGGGGGGGGTGGATAGTGGGTGGGGGGGGGGGGTGGATGGGGGTGGCCTAATGCGGGGAGGTCAGCAGGATCCACTGGTCTGAAACCCTCCACCTAAACAACCCTTCCTTTCCAGCCTCCAAGTATAGGCTCTTCACTTTACTATGGATCACCATAAGGCTAAGAGGCTGCTTTCACTTATTCTGATCCTCAATCCACATCAGCAGCATCTGCTCCATCATGCTGCCACAAGGAAGGTTAGCCCTTTCGTTTTAGCTGTTAACTGGGTCACATTCTTGATGCTTTCTTTAATCTTAGCGCTCTAAAGATGGTCCGGACAGACGTTGGTGGCAGGCAAAGGGATCTGGCAATGACCACTGCCCTCTCTCTACTCTCAATACATCTCACAATATCCGTCTTGGCCTCCAAAGACACCCATTTATTTAGCTTATTGGCAGCAGGCTCTTTTGCAGGACTTTATCAATCATGTTTAACAGACAAACTTCACAAAAACGCATAGTTCACCAGGTGGATGCTGAAAAAAACCGAAGAGGACATGGGTGGAGCAAGTGTTCTTTAGGAACCGCAATGGGGTCCATCCAAAAGGTACACAACACAAGGGGTTGGGGAGGGCGTATGCCCAAATGCTACGGAGTGTTACAGGGAGTAGGGGATGTTTCCAGTAGCATTATGTAAAGCTATTAACTAATGAATACTTTGTTTACCTCTACAATAGTCACAACAGTTGCATCCTTACGTGTACAGTAATGTATACAGTACCAACCCCTAGGACCCGGCGAATTTGCATGGAAACATAACACAAGAAAAGTGAACCCCTATTTATTAGCGACATTGTTCGAAGACATTTTTGGAGAACTTGCTGCACATGTCAAGTTAAATGTTCCAGAAAAAAATTATTGCCCCATCTTAATGCCTTCCCTCCGAAGTTAAAACTGGACAGCTCCCAAAACAGTCCAAAGCACTTGTACCAACCCAAAACAGACTTGGCATACCTCTTTTTCTCAATTTCCTCGCTGTGCACAGAAGATTGAGCCTGCACTGTGCATTCCATTGTGTGCAACTGTGCTCCTGGGGGCCTCGCCGCTCCTGGGGGCCTCGCCGCTCCTGGGGGCCTCGCCGCTCCTGGGGGCCTCGCCGCTCCTGGGGGCCTCGCCGCTCCTGGGGGCCTCGCCGCTCCTGGGGGCCTCGCCGATCCTGGGGGCCTCGCCGATCCTGAGGGCCTCGCCGATCCTGGGGGCCTCGCCGATCCTGGGGGCCGCGCCGATCCTGGGGGCCTCGCCGATCCTGGGGGCCGCGCCGATCCTGGGGGCCGCGCCGATCCTGGGGGCCGCGCCGATCCTGGGGGCCGCGCCGCTGCTGGGGGCCGCGCCGCTGCTGGGGGCCACGCCGCTGCTGGGGGCCGCGCCGCTGCTGGGGGCCGCGCCGCTGCTGGGGGCCGCGCCGCTGCTGGGGGCCGCGCCGCTGCAGGGGGCCGCGCCGCTGCAGGGGGCCGCGCCGCTGCAGGGGGCCACGCCGCTGCTGGGGGCCGCGCCGCTGCAGGGGGCCGCGCCGCTGCTGGGGGCCGCGCCGCTGCTGGGGGCCGCGCCGCTGCAGGGGGCCGCGCCGCTGCTGGGGGCCGCGCCGCTGCAGGGGGCCGCGCCGCTGCTGGGGGCCGCGCCGCTGCTGGGGGCCGCGCCGCTGCTGGGGTACGCGCCGCTGCTGGGGTACGCGCCGCTGCTGGGGTACGCGCCGCTGCTGGGGTACGCGCCGCTGCTGGGGTACGCGCCACTGCGGTGGCACGCCCAACGGAGCAAGCCGCCACGAAGGGTCGCGCCGGCGTCACAGCATGGCCAGAGGAGCAAGCTGCCATAGAGGGTCGTGTTTGTGTGGTGGCAAGGCGAGTGGAGGAAGCTGCCACAGAGTGTCGTGCCGGTGTGGTGCCACGGCCAGTGAAGCGTGCTGATGCGGAGGTTCGTGCCAGGATGGCGGCACAGCCAGCAGGACGTGAAAAGGCCGTGGCAGGTTGTGCCATTATGGAGGGAGGTGCCAGAGAAACGGCACGGCTGATGGGGTGCACCACTGCAAAAGGGCATGCTGGAGCAGCGGCATGGTCCGTGGGGCGCACTGCTGTGGAAAGGGAAGTCTGAGACACAGAATGGGCTGAGGGGCGTGACAAAGCTGCAACATGGCTCTCTGCTACAGAGTGCCGCATTTGGGTGTCAGCATGGCTCGAGGGCAGCATTGCTAAGGATGTGGCTTCACTTCTGGAATGCTCTGGCAAGACTGCACATTCAGTTGCTGTGACAGCTTGGGCAGAGATACTTTGGCAATCAACTGCAGACATTTGAGTTTGTGGCTTGCGGATTTTCCCATTTTCAGGACCAGATGGATGTGTGCCAGGCATGAGCAAACATGAAGACTGTTTTTGTAAAGTCAAAATCCTACAAGGCTGTGGGATAAGGCTACGGCGACGGTGCCTTGGTGTTGAAGATTGTCCAGGTGCAAAATCTGTATGAATATTTTCTGAACCACTGGAAGAGAAAATGTTTGACATTGTTAAATTTGGGATAAAATCATGTCTAGAGATCTGACCATGGTCGGTTGATGGCATTTTGAAACAAGATTCTCCTTTCACGTGTCTTGTCCCACAATCACATTTCTCAATTTCCATTGCCTGAAAAAGGAACAACACCAAACAATATTGATCAACCACAAGAATGATACTTCCCCTCCATTCAAATAAACTAACACTTTTAAGACCCTTGGTTTGTAATAAAATACAATGCCAGCTGTATTGGGATTTCTAGTCACTTTTATTTAAATCATACCAACAAATGAAAGGGGTTCATGCCAGAACTTAGTAGTCTGTACATAAAATGGCCCGGAAAAAACAAAACCCCGACAAAATAATCAAATTTGTCTTCTCAAACTCATCCACACAGAAGGTAAATTTAAAATTGCATCCGTTATTTTTAGGAAGTCTGCCATTACCTGCTCGTCTGAAAATAAACTGGATGCTGGTTATACAATTTTACCCACAGTTTTCTTTATCCCCATGGACTATTCAAAAACGAAGTAACCCCAATTCCTCTCCTAATTTAGTCAATAGTGATTTTAATTTTTGCTTTGATGTTTATTTTTAAAACGAGTACACCATACTCCTCTTCAATGTTCAGGCAGCAAATTTAGCACAAATGTGTTTTATATACAACTGCATTGAAGTGATCAACAATAGGCATGCAACAAAACAAGATGAAAATTTGTTTTTCTAAAAGATAAACTTGCTGAGATACCAGGCAAGGATGAGTGATGGGTGGAATGTAGAGATATAGAAGAAAAAAAAATTCATTAAAAAAAAATAATAAACAACCCTGTAAAAAGGACTTCTAATAACACCCCACCTGTGACCCAGTTTGATGGCAAGTGGTAAAGCATGTGGTGAGGTGGAAAGAACTGGGAAGTGGCCCTGTGCTGTGTGTAGGAAGGGTGTCGGAGTGAACTCCATTCAGTGTACGATGTGCGCTGAGTGGGTTCATCAAAAATGTAGTGGTCTGAGAGGGTCATTAACCAGTGTGGCAGCTACATTCAAATGTAAGGTTTGCACAGAGGGAGCTGCAGATGGAGGAAATGTTGAGTTGGATCTTGGAGACGGCGTGAAGCTGGAAGGTGTGAAAACATTTTGCTACCTCGGAGACATGCTGAATGGAGAAGGTGGATCAGACTCGGCAACGGTTGCTCGAGTGAGATGTGCATGGAAGAAGTTTCGGGAATTGAGTGGCGTGCTGATGATGAGGGGAGTGTCGTTGAAGCTGAAGGGAAAGGTGTATGCTGCATGTGTGAGAAGTGTTATGATTTATGGGAGCGAGACATGGGTAATGAACGTAGAGCAGCAATGAAGGTTGGAAAGGGTGGAAATGCGAATGGTTCGACGGATGTGCGGAGTATCGTTGAGAGAGAGGAAGACAAATGATGAATTGTGAAAGATGATGGGAATAGAGCCTGTGATTGATGCTGTGAAGAGGAACAGGTTGAGATGGTTTGGTCATGTGTTGAGGAAGGATGAAAGTGACTGGTTGAGAAGAGTGATGGAAATGAATGTAGAAGGAAGTATAAGATGGGGAAGACTGAGAAAGACTTGGCTAAAGATGGTGGAAGAAGAAATGCGGGCAAGGGGGTTAACAAGGAGAGATGCAGAAAATAGGGCAAAATGGAGAAGATTGTCATGGGGACCGCAAGGCTAACCCCCGCTCTAGTAGGGAAAATGGCCTTTTAAAATGCATGTTGTTGTTATTATTGTGACCCAGTTTGGGAAACTCTGATAAAAGTCAATCGGACCCAAGGTAGTCGTATAAATAAATTTGGATACCTGAAGCAGAATTGCAAGACCTTTTAAATTATGCCAACGGAGTTGGGGGCGGGGGGGGGGGGAAGCAGAGGGGGAAAAAGAAAAAAAAATTTTTTTTTAGCAATATGCAAAATAATAAATGTTGGGTTCCTCATGACACCTCAAATTGAAATGCTAGAAGTAGAGAACAGCTGGTGGATCCCCAGGTTTTTATATGTTGGGTCACAGATCCAACATATAAGGTCACAGATTCACAGATTCAACAACATGAAGGGTCACAGATCAGCACATCAGTTTTATCAGCATTGAGATAGAGAAAGCTCATACACGTTTGAATCTTCAGTTGTGGAAGAATGCATGGAATAAAGCTCAAAGAACAGGTACATCTGGGTATCATGAGCAAAGCAATTACAGGAGATGTATATATATTTCATAAGAATATACAAAATGGATGCAGATAGAGGAGACAAAAGGAGACCAAGAATAGATTCCAAGAGAACAGATTGTGGATGGATGGTACAGAATGTTATACACTCCTCCCCCCCCCCCCCCCCCCCACAACATTTTTATTCATTTCAAATCCAGCAATTTATCTCCACAACCCCCCCCCCACCCCCCCCCGCCTCAATTAAACAAATTGAAGTGCAATGTGGCATCGCAAATCAATATGCCAGGATCATCTTTTGTAATTCAAGGCAAAGCAACTTTACATCAATGTGACCACACATCCAATCCAACCCCTTACTCTACTCCACTCTAATTTTTCGTACATGTATACACAATCGTCGGTTAATGCGTATCGAGTATTCTGCGGCCTAGTACTCATAGGCTTAGGCTACCGTACCGTCTCCGACCTTGTGGTTTTGTTTTTTCTCTCAGCGATTCGTCGAATGCGCTGCAATTATTTTCAATCTCTGTTTCGTCCCAGTCGTTCACCCCATACCTCCTTGTTTAATATCTCTACTCAAAAAAAAAAAAACCGCCAAAAAAAATATTTCCTTCCCAGGTCTTATTCGTTTATTTGTTGTTCTTATTTGTTCGTTCGTTCTTCGTTCGCGATCACGCGATCACGTGGTTAGAAATGTATAATCTCTCCCCTGAACAACTATTTTCTCTCATATATTATAACACCCTTTTCTTCTTTTCCTACAAAAGGATGCTTTCGTCTTGCTCACCAAATCTATTCATTCCAAAATATACCATCTCTTACAGTTCCTCCTTTCTACATTCCCTAAACTATCCAGAACTCCAACCCTCCTTCAGTGTCCTCAAACGTATTTTTGACTCGAAGGTCTCAAACTCATTTTGCAAAAAATGTTCGTTTCCCATGAATTGTACACTTTTCAAAATCCAATCTCACCCCTCCCCATCACCCATCCCTTTCAAATCTCCCCCCTTGCCCCTTCCCTCCTAAACTACCCCCACACCCCTCCCCTCCGAGACTCTCCCTCGCTCCTCCCCTCCGAGACTCCCCTCTCACCCCTCCTCCTCAAAGCATCCTCCCTGCTTCTTCCCCCTTCCAACTTTCACCTTCATCTCCCCCAACCTTCTGCCTCGCTCTTCCCCCTCCTCAAATAACACCTCACTGTGCCTCACCCAATCTCCATCAAACCTTTTGTCCGCCCCATTCTTCCCTTTCTCCAAGCCATTCTGAAATCTCTGAAATCTCTGACACACCTTCAACAGCTCTCCCTACCACTTCCTCCTCTTCCACATCTTACCCTACCCCCCCCCCCCCTGTTCTGGACCCGATGCTCCCCCTTCCTCTTCATTAACGGTATGGACCTCAAACATCCGGGGCCTTCGCTCAAACTTGACTGATCTCTCCATACAGGTTGCTTCTGACAAACCAGATGTGATCTGCTTAACAGAAACTTTCCTCCTTCATGATGTCTCTGATGCCTTGGTATCTCTCCCAGGTTACTCCCTCCTCCGGTATGATAGACCTGAGCCTCGTCCTGGAGGTGGGGTTGCTATCTTTATAAAAAACTCTCTTCCTCACTCGCCCTCCACTGCCCTCTCTCCACCTCACCCCCAGGAATACCTTTGGCTACGGCTTCCCCTTCGCTCCCACCTTTTGTTCATATGTGTGTTGTACCGTCCACCAAACAGCGATGACTCCATCTACATCTCGCTGTCTGATAATATGGACCAACTTCTATCTACCCATCCCAACTCTCTCTTCCTCATATGTGGATTTCAATTGTCACCATGCCAGTTGGCTGGGTGTGGGTACCTCTCTCACCAGCAAAGGACTTCTGCGACTCACTGGGACTGACACAATCTGTCAATTTCCCGACCCGGATCTCAGTCAACGGAGCATCTTCTCTTCTGCATTTGGTTATGACAAACTTCCCTGAAAATGTCTGCTGCTCTTCTTCTGCTCCAATCGGCTCATCTGATCATGTGCTTGTCAAAGTGGACATCTCTCTGACCATTCTCAGAGAGCCTCCTCAGCGTCGACGAGTCTGGCATTTCACTCAGGCCAACTGGCACGGTCTTCAAGCAGCCATCAATCATCTGGACTGGTCTCCCATCTCTACCGCCTCTGACATCAACTCATCCTGGGAATTCTTTCAAAGTAAATTGCTCTCTCTCATGCACAGATTTATCCCATCTCGCCTTCAGTTGTCATACCCTTCCTCCCGTCCATGGTACACGGAATCTTGTGGTGAGGCTGTTGCCCTGAAACAACTTGCTTTCGTCTCCTGGAAAGCAAATCCAACGGAAGGAAATCTCATTTCCTTTCACAAAGCCCGAAACAAGTGTGTGTCCACCCTCAGGAGAGCCAGGAAACAATATCTCACCGTTCTCAAGACCGAACTCTCTTATCTGTCTCCCTCTTCCAAATCCTGGTGGCGTCTGGTCAAATCTGTTTCTGGTGTTTGTTCCCCCTCCATCCCCTCCCTCACCTCAAACGGCTTAACGGCTGACTCCGCACGTGAAAAGGCTGAATGCCTAAACTCTGTGTTTGCCTCTAAATCTTGTGTCCCAAACCCATCCCTCTCTGTACCCACCGTACCCAGTCGTACCCAGCTGCTCCTGGACTCTGTGTCCTTTCCTCCTGACAAGGTGGAAAAGTTTCTGTCAACCCTCGACTCTGATTCTGCAACTGGCCCTGACGGCATCAGCCCACAGGTCCTAAAATCATGTTCTTCCGCTCTTTCACTTCCTCTTTCTGTTCTCTTCACCCTCTCTTTTGCTCAAGGTCATCTGCCATCTGCTTGGAAATCAGCCAACATCACCGCTTTGCACAAAAAAGGTGCAAAAACAGATCCCAGCAACTACAGACCAATCAGCCTTCTCCCAATTATCAGCAAAGTCATGGAATCCATCATTGCTTCAGATATGAAATCTTTCCTCTTCTCCAATGGCTTGATCTCTGATCATCAATTCGGTTTCAGACCTGGTCACTCCACTCTGGACATGCTGCTTCTGCTTTCTCAACAATGGATGGAGGTCCTCAACGCCAAACAGGAAATTAGAGCCGTCTCCCTTGACATTTCACGTGCCTTCGATACGGTCTGCCACCCTGCTCTGCTCACCAAACTTTCCTCCTTTGGTATCCATGGAAATCTCCACGCATGGCTGGCGGACTTCCTCTCTGGTCGTAGTCAACGTGTGGCCCTGAATGGGTTTCTCTCATCACCTCTTCCTGTTCAGGCTGGAGTTCCCCAAGGTAGTGTTCTGGGCCCTGTGCTTTTTCTGGTCTTCATCAATGATCTCTCTGACTCTCTTGAAAATCCTCTCTATCTCTTTGCTGACGACTCTACTCTCTGTCGCTCCATTCCTCATCCCTCAGATCGGCAGTTTGCAGCCTCCTCACTCTCTGCAGACCTGGACAAAATCAGACTGGGCAAACAAATGGAACATGTCTTTCAATCCTGATAAATCTCACACTCTTACGATGTCTCTCCGAAAAGACCGACTGGAAAACCCTCCCATCCACTTTCTGAATAATCCTCTCCAAGAAGTTCTGTCACTCAAGCTTTTGGGTCTCACTATTTGCCATGATCTTTCCTGGGAAAACCACATTTCAAATCTGGCCTCCAAAGCCAGTCGCCGACTGGGCATCCTCCGTCGTGCGAAGTCCTTCCTTGGCACACCTGAGCTCCTCACCACATACAAGGCTTTCATCCGCAGCTCTATGGAATACTGCTCTCCCCTCTGGTCTGGTGCTCCTGCCTCACACCTAGCCCGTCTTCACGCTGTTGAAACCAAAGCGTTCAGAATCATTGGAATCTCCCGCGATGAAGCTAACTCCAAGGGCCTTTCACGCACTCACCGCAGGCAGGTTGGTGGTCTTTCCGTCTTCTACTGACTCCTCTCTGGCCTTGCCCCCCCAGCCCTCTCTGGGCTCTGTCCCCCAAATATTCCTACAGGTCGCACAAGATCTGCCTGCAACCCTCTTATGGTTAAACTGCCAAAATCAAGACTTTCTGCTCACCTTCACTCCTTCATTCCTCTTTTCTCCCGCCTCTGGAACAAACTCCCTCACTCTTCAATCCCACTCCATCCTCCAGGTCTTTAAAACAGCTGTTCACCACCATCTCTTATCCTCCCCCATCCAAAACCTTGATCTTTTTTACCCCCGCTAATTTCGGTCCCCTTGTGTTTTATACCTCTCCCCCCCCCCCCCCCCCCCTTCCCACGCCTCCTGCCCCCAAGCCCTCTCCCTCCCACACTTCTCCCTGCTCTCAAATGTTGTGGTTGTGTGCTTCCCCTTATCTCCCCATCTTGTCTTCCGCTCCCTCTTTTTGTATATTTTGTTTGTCTGGTTGATTTGTTTGTGAAATAAATGTTAGCTCTTTCACGAGCCTCGATTCAGTATACAAAACAAACAAACAAACAAAAAAAAAAAAAAAAAAAAAAAAAAAAAAAAAAAAAAACCACCAACACCACCACCATACACACCTTTTGCAGATCAGCTTTAGGACTTGGCGTATTTGTAACATCTGACAGCCTTTGTCTGTAACACACAACACAGATATTACAGCTCCCATTTTATGACCAACCAATGGAGTTTGGCTCTTGTGGATAATATTTTGAAATACAGTATAGTACTGCATTAAATATGTAATAAAATATATAATACAATATACAATATAATATACAATATAAATATAATATACAAAATATAACATACATAACACAAGTGGGGCAAAAGCCGCAAAATATTTGATTTTGCAAGTAACAAACAAAAAAGAAATATGTCATGCACAGCACGATACTTGCAAAATCCTTAAAACAAGTTGTTGGCCTATGATGACCTCAAAAATAATTGGTGGTTGAATTCAGTGACCTGGTATTCAACAACAACACAACAACATGCATTTTAAGGCCATTTTCCCTGCTAGAGCAGGGGTTAGCCTTGCGGACCCCATGACTATCTTCTCCATTTTGCCCTATTTTCTGCATCTCCCCTTGTTAACCCCCCCTTGCCCGCATTTCTTCTTCCACCATCTTTAGCCAAGTCTCTCGGTCTTCCCCGTCCTCTACTTCCTTCTACATTCATTTCCATCACTCTTCTCAACCAGTCACTTTCATCCTTCCTCAACACATGACCAAACCATCTCAACCTGTTTCTCTTCACAGCATCCATCACAGGCTCTATTCCCATCATCTTTCGCAATTCATCATTTGTCTTCCTCTCTCTCAACGATACTCCACACATCCACCGAACCATTCGCATTTCCACCCTTTCCAGCCTTTGTTGCTGCGCCACATGGTATGCAAACCCTCCTAAAAATTCAAAACAGATGAAAATTGAGGATTTTAGAAATTTGGCCTATGTTGACCTCAAAAATACTTGGTGGTTGAATTTAGTGACAATATATGCAAATCCTTTTAAAATTCCAAGTCAATCAGATGAAAATTGAGGATTTTAGAAATTTGATAAAGTTGGTGACCTTTGGCCCATGTTGACCTATTGATCTTTTGGCCCCAAAAACAATAGGCTTCTTGCTTATGACCAACTCTACAATCATTTGATGAAGTTTGCTGAAGATCGGTTGAAAATTGTGACCTGTAGGCGACTGACAAAGCACCAATATACACAAGACGAACCAATATACTCGGAAACATGTTCGATTTTCGCAAGTAAACCGTAGTGATCAACATACTTGGGCAAAAAAAATTTTTGCCAAGTAACAAACAGACAGGTATGTAAACGTAACATCCATCCACCTTTGGTGGCGGAGGTAACAACGTAGCAGGTGAGTCGGACTGCAGCATTATCAGTCCTCCTTATCTGGAATTCAAAGCCTGGTGTTGGCCTAGTGGTTAGGATGCCGGCTTGGGATCCTAGGATCCTGGGATCCTGGGTTTGAATCCCGGTCGATCGCTGAATTAACACCAGGGGGGTTGACTCAGCCCGTCATCCTTCCGAGGTCGGCAAATTGAGTACCAGTTCACTGGTAATTCCCTGTGTGTCGCAAGAGTCGACTAACGGTTGGTGGCAGGAAGGGCATCCAGCCGTAAAACATTGCTTCAAAAAGGGGACCATGGTGCCTGAAAAAGGCCAACCCCTGCTCTGCAGGGAAAAATGGCCTCTAAAGGTGGTTCTTCTCCTTATCTGGAATTCATTTTGGTTGGCAAGGATGTGCAGATCGTGTGGGTCTCTTGCTCTACTCATTGCAAAGTACAGCTGTCCGTGTATAAAAACACTGGTGGAAGCCCGACTCAACACCGCCCAGCTGGCTCTCTCCCCCTCAACCGCAATGAATTAGGTATAGCTTGTTAGCATTGCAGTCCACCGCTTCTCATCGAGTCATGAATAATACACGTCAAGGAACTGTAATTAACCATCATTGTGAGTTGTCTGGTTACCTTTGTCACCAAAGGTGGATGGAAGTTATGTTTTCACCCATGTCAGTTTGTTTGTCTGTGTGTGTGTCTGTGTCTGTCTGTGAAAAGGATATCTCACATTGTGGACGGATTTGGCTGAAACTTGGACAGGTTGCGTGTGTGACAAGGATGAATCGATTTGATTTTGGTATGAAGATCCGAATATGGATACGAATTTTTAAAAAATTTTAAGCGATTCTTTACTATTGATATATAAAGCGAAAGACGATATGCAGCATTATATTTCACAAAGTTGTGGACAATTCACGACAAAACTTGGTGGATACGTTCATTAGGCAACAAGAACAAGCCGCTAAGATTTTGTTTCAGGTCCGAATCCAGATCTGGTCCATCAGTGGGATACAAAACGTAAACTATTCAGTCTGGTAGAGGTTTGCTCTCCAGAGGGCCGTTTTAGTTTTACATGTACCTACATAATGTAAATAGGCAAGGTTATATCTACAGGTCAACATAGACAATCTAGATCACAGCCATTTTTAGCAAATACAGGCACAAGCAATCACTTTTAATTGCCGAAGTCAGTGATCAAACCTTAAAATGTTACAAATATTTGCAATTCTTATTGGCAGTTATTAAAGATCAAGTACATTGCCTATAGAACGTCTACACCCCCTTTTAAATTTTCACCTTTAGTTGCCTTATAGCCTGGAATTAAAATACATTAAAATCAGAATTTTCCCACCTTTATTTACACATCATAACCGACAACTTCCAAGTGAAAAACAAATTCTACAAACTAGCAACGGTACCCACCCTACGGGCGGGGGCTTCAATTGGGAGGCCCAAATGAAAAGGCTAAATATCAGAAATTGAAGGCTTTTTTTCTTTTAAATGATTTATATAAACATCCGTTAAATTTCGATCGGTGCAGCCGTTTGTGCGGCACCCGGGAAAACAACATCGTCACAATGAACGTTATGCGAACGCGAATGTTATGCGGGAGTCCAAACCTGAGAATGCTGGAGACTAAAGCTGAAATTGGGAAAACTAAATAGCCTATTTTACTAGCCTTTTTACTAAATAGCCTTTTTTTTTCTTTTTTTTTTAAATAGCCTATTTTACTCCAGGGGGTCCTCGGATTACCCATCCAAAATATCGTTGCGATTGGTTCAGCCGATTTTGCGGTACCTTCGAACGGACGGACAGACAGAGACGGACATTTGGTGAATTATAGTAAGATTTCAGAAAATTAATTTAAAAAATACAGAACTAGAATATATCTTGGTTGGATAAGTGTCCACGCCCCCGAGTTAATACTTGGTGGAAGCACCTTTGACATCAATTACAGCTATGCATCTGTTGCGATAGGTCTCTACCAACTTTGCACACCTTGATTGGGCAATATTTGCCCATTCTTCTGTATAAAACTGTTCAAACTCAGTCAAGTTGCGTGGGGAGCGTTGATGGACAGCAACCTTCAAGTTATGCCAGATTTTCAATTGGATTTAGATCGGGGCTCTGACTGGGCCACTCAAGGACATTTATCTTTTTGTTCCTTATCCACTCCAGTGTAGTTTTGGCTGTGTGCTTCAGGTGTTTATCATGCTGAAAGGTGAACTTCCATCCCAATTTCAGCTTTCTTGCAGAGGGCAGCAGGTTTTCCTCTAGTTGCGACCCTCCTGGCCAAAGTGGGCCCCCTTCTGCACTGTGGACCGTGGTCCTGTGAAGAGGTTTCCTTCTTTCACGATTAGGTGAAGGTTTTGCCTGTTTTTCCTTCTTTTCTTTTCTTTTCTTTGTAGCCCCTTACTGTTTACAATTATTGGCTTTCAGCCTTGTTTATGGCGAACTCCAATTAAACAAGCGTTACGCCTAGGTCCCCCGTCGGTGAAGTGATGCAAGTTGACAAAGTGGAAGACGCAAGGTGGCCATCGTGGATTTGGACGTGGGGCCCAATTATCAATAGCATTCTTCCTTATGCCTAGATACACCCACACACCAGATTAGAAGTTGGTACTTCGCTTATTTTTCAAGATATTCCGCTCACAAGGTTCAGACATCCATGGCGTCAAACATACATGGCGGTGGCCATCTTGGATTTTGACGTGGCGACCCAATTTTCAATAGCGTTCTTCCTTATGCCTAGATACACCCAAACACCAGATTAGAAGTTGCTACTTCGCTTATTTTTCAAGATATTTCGCTCACAAGGTTCAGACATATATATGGTGGTGGCCATCTTGGATTTTGACGTGGCGACCCAATTTTCAATAGTGTTCTTCCTTATGCGTAGATACACCCAAACACCAGATTAGAAGTTGCTACTTCGCTTATTTTTCAAGATATTCCGCTCACAAGGTTCAGACATACATGGCGTCAGACATACATGGCGGCGGCCATCTTGGATTTTGACGTGGGTTGCACCCGCACACCAAATTAGAATTCGGTCGTTTGCTTACGCACGCACGTACGCACGCACAGACGCACACACGGACGGAGGGGACAACCCTTTCGCTTTTTTCGAACCCTTTCGCTCCGCGATGCGACAGGGGACAAATACAAATGGGTGAATACTGTCCATGTCCGTCCAACTTGGGTGGTGGAGGTAATGACAAAAGGCAAGGGAAATGGACTCACCGTGCGATGGTCTCGACTTCCATCACTATATCCTTGTGCAGCTCTACCAATACACGGACACGCAATCCAAGCACTCAGAAAAGATTCACAATCGTCTGTTGAGAAATCGCGCTGAGAGAAATAAAATAAAATTTAAATCACAAAAGAAAAATGAGCAAATTAAATTAACTCAACTATTTCTGACAGGAACATCGCACCTAAATTATAAAAGATTGATAGTGATACGTTGTAATTATGTTTATCGAATACCAAGCTCGAGCAACGTACCAACTGCTCACGAAGCGTTCGCGCTGAGCGTCAAGAGTGAGAAAACAACCTGAGAGACAATTTGAATCGAACGCTTTGTTTTAATTGGTGCAAACGATGCACGTGATCCTTATGCTTTATTCCTCCCTTTCGTTAAAGTACAGATTTTTACTTCGAAAAGTAAACAGTTTATTTAGCAGACAAAAACGTGTTCGAGACAACAATGTGGAAATGCTTTGAAGAAAATGTTATCATAATGCGCCGTCCGAGCAGCCGTTGGGCAACTACATATGGAGGTACGTGAGGTAAACAGCCAATATTAGTCACAGTGGGTAAGTGTCCAATTTGCGTGTTCACTCGACTGTCGGACGAGTACAAGGATTTAAAATCGAAAGGATTATTTGCATTTTTAATGTAATGCTTTGAAAGAGGTGATGCGTAATTGGTATTAATCGTGTTCCTTCTTCTTTTTCAGCTTTTCTGAAAGAGCTGGGGCTGTGTTCCATCAGCAGCGGCTTGCTGTCGCTTGCCAAGCCGACCGTTCCGTTACAACCGCTTTGCAAGCCGCTTGTCAAGCGGAGCAAACGTTTAAAACTGGTTTAAAAACGCCAAGCTGCTTCCGAACGGACGAACGTATGTTAGCAAAAATAACCGACGTGGACACGTGGTCGAATTCAACACGATTGGACTGGTGGCTGTTTTTTCAATTTTGCTCTCACAGAAGACGATATTGTCATGTGTGGACGTGCAAAAATATTCCCGTGTTCAAACGTGTCTATTTCCGTTTCCGGGAGTGACGTCAGAGTGCAGCTGGCGCGGACGTGACATGGCCTTTATGTCGAGAGTTAATACATGTACAACAATTAATCGTTTGTCGATACATGAAACTTGAAAGTGGTGTTCTTATATATATGCTCTTTAAAGCTAGTCGATTAGCCAACTTGAAAATTCAAAATGGCCGCAAAAATTGTAAAATGTTTCGTTTAAACTTTTTTACATTGAATTTCGGATGTACGAGCATCAATGCAAAATTAGAGAACTGTAGCGGTTACCGGAAGCATGACACAATTACCTTGCACCGGCCGATGACGCAACCGGCGAGCGGTCACTTGTCCGGACTCGCCCGGGCGTGTTGAGACTTGCCTTTCCCGGGCGAACACTTGGCTTACCTATTTGCATACCACGCCCCGCCTGAGAGGCGTGGCTTTTGTGTGTTGAGCTTTACTTATAAATTGCCGCCGATTCAGTGCTTTTGAGTTCTTTCGAGTGAGCTGGAAATAAATAGCTCAGTGAAACTTCATTCCTGGCGTCGTTCATTTTGTCCGGTTTTATCGTGCGAGCATGGCTCCCACAATTGGTGACCCCTTTTCAAGAACACGGCGATGGAGTCATCTGGAGCTTTGAAGCTCCCGGGCTTTTGGGAATCGCACGCGGCTGTCTGGTTCGCCCAAGCGGATTCTCTCTTCGCTCTGCGGAACATCACTGAGGACACGACACGCGCTACCACCATGTGGTCTCCACGCTCAACGCCTCCACCGCGGCCCGGGTCCTGAGCTTCCTACAGAACCCGCCGAACGCCGACAAATACGGCGCGCTCAAAGGCCTACTCCTTGGTGCGTTTGGACTCACGGAGACCGAAGGCGCGCGACAACTACTCGACCTCCCGGAACTGGGTGAGGCCCGTCCATCCGAGCGCATGGACCACATGCTGGCTCTACTCAGCGACCACAGCCCGGATTTCCTCTTCCGTGAGCTGTTCCTCCGGCAGCTACCCGGGCAGGTACGGTTAGCTTTGGCTAACTTGCCCATCACGGACCCTCACGCCCTGGCCAAGGAGGCCGATAAATTTTTCTCGGCCAGGCGACACGTCGGAGAGGCCGCCTGGAACCCTGGGCCGACCGAGGCAACGCCCGCGCCACGACCGGCGCCACCACCGGCCGAGTCAGCGCCACTGGCGGCAGCGGCCACCGCGACGCCCCGTCGACCGAACCCGACGCGACCGCCGGAGCCTCCACCAGAGCGGACCATGTGCTATCACCACGCCAGGTTCGGGCAGAAGGCCAGAACGTGCCGCCCACCGTGCACTTTCGGCAGGTCGGGAAACGACCAGGCCGGCGCTCGCTGCCTGCCATGAGCATCGGCCATTCAGGCAGCCTTCTGTTTATCACGGACACAGCGTCCGGGCGGCGTTTTTTGTGCGACACCGGCGCTCAGCTGAGCGTGATACCCGCCTCAGTGCAGGACAAACAGGCCGCGTATTGCGGCCCCGCCTTGGTCGCCGCAAACGGCTCCTCCATCCGCACCTTCGGTTCGTGCAGCGTCGCTTTCTGCTTCGGGGGCCAGCGCTTCAGGTGTGACTTCATCACGGCGAACGTGCCCATGGCCTTGCTGGGTGCAGATTTTCTTTGCGCGCATGGGCTTTTGGTCGACGTCAAACGGCGTCGGTTCATCAACGCGGAGACCTTCAGCTTGCTCGCTTGCTCATTGAGCGGCTCCGCTCCGACCAAGCTAGACTGCGCGCTCCCGGCCGTGGACGATTTCACCCGCCTACTCACCGAGTTTCCCGCCCTCACGCAGCCGACGTTTTCGGCCGTCGCCATCAAGTACGGCGTCGAACACCACATCCTGACCACAGGTCCACCGGTCTACGCCAGGGCTCACCGCCTCGACCCGGCCAAACTCGCTGTGGCGAAGGCGGAATTCGACGCGCTGGAGCGATTGGGCATTGTGCGGCGCTCGAATAGCACGTGGGCCTCGCCCCTGCACATCGTGCCCAAACCGGGTGGCGGATGGCGACCATGCGGCGATTACCGCCGCCTCAACGACGCCACCACCCCCGACCAGTACCCGATACCACACATACAGGACTTTTCCGCCCGTTTGGCGGGGCGGGTGATCTTCTCCAAGGTCGACCTTATTCGGGGCTACCACCAGGTACCTGTCCGGCCGGCCGACGTTCCGAAGACGGCTGTAATTACACCTTTTGGCCTCTTCGAGTTCCTCCGAATGCCGTTCGGCCTTAAGAACGCGGCCTAGGCCTTCCAGCGGCTGATGGACAGTATGCTGCACGATCTCACCTTTCTGTTCGTCTACCGGGATGACATTCTCATCGCCAGCACTTCCCGGGCGGAGCACCTCGTCCACCTGCGCACGCTTTTCGAGCGCCTCGGCCAGCACGGCCTCATCATCAACCCGGCGAAATGCCAGTTTGGCGTAACGGCCGTCGACTTCCTGGGGCACCGCATCACGAAGCGTGGGGCCGTCCCGCTGCCTACCAAGGTGGAGGCAGTCACAAGTTTCCCGCGCCCCCGCTCCATCAAGGCCCTACAGGAATTTTTGGGGATGGTAAATTTTTACCACCGGTTCATGCCTCGCACCGCCCAACTCATGCACCCCCTGTACGAAGCCCTCCGGGGCAAGCCGGCCAAGCACGACGTCGCCTGGACGACCGATATGGACGCGGCGTTCACGGGCGCTAAGCTGGCCCTCGCCAACGTGACCATGCTGGCACAACCGGCGCTCGACGCACCCATCGCCCTCACCACGGACGCTTCCAACTACGTGGTGGGCGCCGTGCATGAACAGTGGGTGAACGGGGCTTGGCAACCGCTGGCCTTCTTCAGCCGGCAGCTTCGCCCTAACGAGCACAAGTATAGCGCTTTCGACCTCGAGCTCCTCGGTCTTTACCTGGTCGTTCGCCACTTCCGCCATCTTTTAGAGGGCCGCCCGTTCACGGCGTTTGTGGACCACAAACCCCTGGTCTTCGCCATGGCCAAGGTTACGGAGCCGTGGTCGGCCCGCCAGCAGCGCCACCTCTCCGCCGTGTCCGAATTTACGACTGACATCCGGCACGTTGCGGGCAAGGACAACGCTGTGGCCGATTGCCTCTCCCGGTCCGGCTCGAACGCCGTCCACCTGGGTGTGGACTTCGCCCGCATGGCGGCCGACTAGACCGCCGACACCACGGTGCAAGCCCTCCGGACAGCGGACACAGGCCTGCGGTTGGCCGACGTCCCCTTCAAGGACACAGGCACAGTTCTCCTGTGCGACGTTTCCCTGGGCCAACCTCGCCTAATGACAACCTAATGACAAAACAGCACTATCCATTCATCTTCTATCCACTCATCTCAACTCTCTCTTCCTCTTATGTGGCGACTTCAACTGTCATCATGCCAGCTGGCTGGGTGTGCGTTCCTCTCACACCAGCATGGCACCTCAGCAAAGGACTTCTGTGATTCACTGGGACTGACACAATCTGTCAATTTCCTGACCCGGATCTCAGTCAATGGAGTATCTTCTCTTCTAGACTTGGTCATGACTAACTTCCCTGCAAAGGTCGTGCCCACCGGATGGCAGCGGCGCATTTTTGACGCCCTTCACGGCCTTTCCCACCCAGGCCGGAAGGCATCACAGAAGCTCGTGGCAGCAAAGTTAGTCTGGCATGGGCTCCGCAAGGACGTCCGTGACTGGGCCAATGCCTGTGTCGCCTGCCAGCACGCGAAGGTCCACCGGCACACCCAGACCCCGTTGGCACCATTCGACGTGGCCGCGCGGCGCTTCGACCACGTAAATGTGGACCTGGTGGGACCCCTTTCCTCCTCGCGGGGTTTCACCCACCTCCTCACGATGGTGGACAGGTCCACCAGGTGGCCGGAGGCCGTCCCGCTGGCATCATCAACAGCCGCCGACGTGGTGCAGGCCTTCATTGGCACTTGGATTGCCCGTTTCGGCGCGCCCTCGGACATCTCCTCCGACAGAGGCCCGCAATTCACCTCCGAGCTTTGGGGCGCGGTCGCCCAGGCCTTGGGGGTCAACCTTCACCGCACCACGGCCTACCACCCCCAAGCCAACGGCTTGTGCGAGCGGTTCCACCGCTCGATGAAGGCCGCTCTCAGAGCCAGCCTCCAGGACGATGGTTGGGCCGACAGGCTCCCGTGGGTCCTATTGGGCCTCCAAACGGCCCCTAAAGAGGACCTCCAGGCTTCCACCGCCGAGCTGGTCTACGGCCAGCCACTGCGCGTGCCGGCGAATTCATCCCTGACGCCACCGGCCCCTGGTCCGCGGCTCAACAGCGCTCCACCCTGCAGGAGACCGCCCGGAGGTTCGCCCCGGTGCCGACAGCACACCACGGTTGCCCGTCCTCCCACGTCGCCCCGGAGCTTCGCATGGCGGAGTACGTTTTCGTCCGGCACAACGCCCACCGGGCACCGCTACGGCCCCCGTACGACGGGCCCTTCCGCGTGCTGGAGACCGGGGACAAACATTTCACCGTGGACATCGGCGGTGCCCCGGATCGTATCTCCGTGGGCCGCCTCAAGCCGGCCCACCTCGATCTGGACCACCCCCCACAAGCAGCTCTGCCTCCGCGTCGAGGCCGCCCCCCGGCGGTCAGACCCCCGGCACCCCCCAGCCCCACCGTCCCGCTATCCCCCAGCCCCGCACGCATCGCCAGGGGGCGTTTCGGCCGGGTCATCCGGCTTCCCCACAAGCTCACCCTTCAGGTGCGCAGCAATTCTGGGGGGGCGCGCGTGGCAGGCACAAGGGTCAATAATTCCGCGCACCAGTGGGTGGCGCGAGCGTCCAGGCAGGGAACTGAAATGCATGCCCCGCCTTTCGGCCGATCGGCCACGCCCGGGGGCAAGGCGTGGCGTCGGGACATATATGCAGGCTCTAAGCTCGAGCCCGCCCAGTGCTGATATGCTAGCTTGTCATAAAGACTCTTGTTTGTATCCACGCGTTGTGGCCTACCTCTCTGGCAATCGAGTCGTGTGTGCCCAGCACCACAATAACATCAATTAAATGAACAGGTGTCTGTCATGGAATGTCAGTAACTTCAGTGTCCCAACTTATGACCTGAACGTTTTTAAAATTCTCTACTCGTTGGCGTAAAATATTTGAAAAATAGAAAACTCGTGGTGTTCAAACTTTGGACCACGTGGTTTTCACTGAAAGAGAGTAATCGGATCAATAAATAAATAAATGAATATACAGGTTATTAATATAAAAAATGCATAGGGGGCGTGGCCACAGTCCAATGTGACGTCACTTTATTTGCTATTTGTCACAATGAGAATTCCTGCAATAGAGAACTCTTAAGACAAACCTCTGTGGTTAAAGCTTCATTCGTGGATTGGTGTGGACGAGAGATGTGGTTTATTTCCATTGTGGTGTTCATGCTGGTTCGTTGTGCGACGTCCCGACCACCACAGCAGGTAAGCCGTAAGCGGGGATTGTAAGAGACAACAGGTACACAACGCACGTACTCGGACAAGGTACACAACGGACGCACTCGTTTTGGGTCGATGGGAAAGCGAACAGGTGGTGTGTTCCGTGTTAAATTTCAAATGTTTTCGATTAGAGAGGGAATTGGATTCGACGAAAAAACTGTGCAAAGGCCTGAGTGATCTGCCGCGGCATCATCTTGTCTTGGATTAGATAACATGCAAATATGGTCGAGCGTCCAGTGCTCTGATCGAGGGATTTCCGGTGCCGGGTCAACTCTTACTTGGGTGTTTCTTGCCTTTCACCCCTTTGTCATGTATGAAGCTGCAAATATTCACCGTTGTATCCCTACACCGTGACCGCATGGTATCCCTACGCCCCAGCTCGGATGGCGCTGCAGTTAATCGGGCCTGTATCGGCAGAGTCAATAAACGTGTGCTCCAATCGATCGTAGTTTGTCGAGATACCTTACACCCGTAATCCTGCAGATACGTCACAATAAGGTCACTGATGTTCTAAATGTGTTTGGTTGAATTACCTGCATACATTCGTGGCCATAATATTGGCACCCTTGTACTTTTTTCAAATAACTCAAAATATTCTCTAAAAATAAGTTGAAATTGACAAAAGTATTTGATCTCCTCAATTCTTTTTTTCACTGTTAATATTACAGAACATTTGTTTTTGATTCAGAACTTAATAAATCCTTTTAAATCAGAAAATAAAAAGAAATGGCATTGACCAAATTATTGACACCCTGGACTTAATATTTGACAGCACAGCCTTTGGACAAAATAACTGCAGTCAAGCCCTTCCTATGGCCATGAATGAGCTTCCAACACCTCTCTACCTGCAGTTTGGGCCACTCTTCTTGTGCAAACTACTCCAGTTCTCCCAGATTTGAAGGGTGCCTTCTCCCAAATGCTGTTTTCAGATCTCCCCACAGGTGTTCAATGGGATTTAGATCTGGACTCATTGCTGGCCACTTCACAACAGTCCAGAATTTTGACTTGAACCATTCCTGGTAATTTTGGAAGCGTGTTTGTGGTCATTGTCCTGCTGCAAGACCCATGACCTTCGACGGAGACCCAGATTTCTGACACTGGGTTGAACATTGCGCTCCAAAATGCCGTGGTAATCTCCTGATTTCATGATGCCATGCACACATTGAGGGCACCCAGTGCCAGAGGCAGCACAGCAACCCCAAAACATCACTGAAGCTCCTCCATGTTTGACTGTAGGGAAGGTGTTCTCTTCTTTGAAGGCTTCATTTTATTTTCCATAAACAAAGAGATGATGTGCTTCACATAAAGATCGAATTTGGTCTCATCTGTCCGCAAGACATTCTCCCAGAAGGATTTTGACTTGTTCAGGTATGTTTTGGAAAACTCCAGTCGGGCTTTCTCAGCAGCGGGGTCCTCTTGGGTCTCGTCCCATAGAACCCCCTTTCATTGAGTTGGTGACGGATGATGCAAGTTAAAACTGTCGTACATTGTGTCTGAAGGTCAGCTTGAATCTGTTTGGCAGTAGATCGAGGTGGTTTCTCCACCATTCGAACAATCCTTCGCTGCAATCGTTGATCAAGTTTTCTCTTGCGGCCACATCCATGGAGGTGGGCTACAGTGCCATGGGCCTTAAACGTCCTGATAACATTGCATACGGTGGACACAGGAACATTAAGGTCTCCAGAGATGAACTTGTAGCCTTGAGATTGCCCATGCTTGGCCCCAATCTTGTGTCTGACCTCCTCAGACAATTCTCTAGTTTTCTTTCTTTTCTTCATGCTCATTGCTGTGCACACAGTGACACAAAACAGTAGAATGACTCCTTTTCTCGATTCAAACTGGTTGAATGAGTGATTTTATAATTTGGGCACCTGCAACTCACCACATGTGAGTTCAATTCCAAAGTAAAGGAGAATCACCTGCTTGAAATCTAATTATTTCTAACAACTTCTAAAAGGTACCAATAATATTGTTACGGTTCTCCGCCGCCCTTCTTCCCCTTACAAAGGGGGGGATTAATCCTCTTGTTCTTTCTGGGCTTGGCGGAACCAAGACTTGAAACGCCCCTTCCGGTCAAACGCAAAGTAGGGTTTCGGGACCAAGTCTCGCTCGTACCGAATTCCCTGCGCCACCACGGAAGCGAGGAAGCAAGCCTCGCATGAGCCACGTGCGGTTCGGGTATGCCGAGCAGATTGAGTACCATGTGGTCTGTGCAGTTTAGGTAGTGGAACCCAATTCGAGCGGTTCTATTCGTACCACACTTAGCCAATGAGGAAACCACAGGAACGATCGAATGGAAAAAGGAAGAACACAGGTTTAGTTATTACCACACGTATATACAGTGATCGGGACGCAGAGACACAGAGCAGCACTTAGTCAGTCTTATCTTATCACCCGGACTCGGGCCCGTCACACTCACACAGGGAATTGCAGTTGGGTTGATGTTCAGCCAAACGCGTCGACGTGGTCGTCCAGGAACGGCCCCGCCCGGCTCTCCACAGTCCCAGCACGTCTTGCGAAGATGGCAGCAGGCGGTGGAAGGAACCTCATAGCGAGTCTCCCGAACAAAGGCAGCCGATGAGGTGGAACGGCAAATGCGGGACTCTCAGCACGGCTGGCGATTACACAGCCGTTATCACTCGCACGACTTAATGCACTGTATATGGATCGGCCTCCAGCTCAACCGAGCGTCACTTTATAATGGCGCGTATTCCTGTTTATGCGCATCTTTCTTCACCCGCGTATCTCTCACAGTTCTTTGACGCTCTCAACTCCTGCTCGTCAACGATCCCTCCTGGTTGGTCAGTGCGCGCGAGTCCTCCCTGGGCAGCAGTCCTCAAGTCCTTTCGAGTCCTCCCTGGGCAGCAGTCCACTCAGGGCCTTTGCGCGATGGGTTATATCGGTACGCCACTGAACCCTCTCGAACCCCCTCGCACCTTCTTACCACGCCCTGTGACGCAGTGCCACGGCCACACCCTCTGAGCCCTGGTTGGCGGCTCGTGCTTACCGTCAGCTCCACTGCCGCCCCTCATTCGGCTCCGACCCGACCCTCCTCAGCCTGCCTCGTGTTAATTCGCCCAAAATGAACCAAAGTCAGCGCAAAGGGGCATGACGCTAGGGAGGCTGGAGAGTCAGTCGAAGTAGGACCTATTCTCCTGACTTAACACAGAACTAACGCAGAAGTAACGCAGAACTCAACGTAGAACTAACATAAGAAAAGGACGAAGCTCACAAATACTAAGAAATAACTGTGGCGGACACGAAAGCTCACTGGCGTGATGGCATCATTCCGCGCACCAAGTGGGCGGCGGCCACGCCCGAGGGGTAGGCGTGGCCTCGGGATATACACGGGGCACACAGCCCCGAGTACGGCAGTGCTACAGTAGGGCTCTTTCAATAAAGACTTTTAATTCACCGCGTTGTCCGCTTCCTCCTTGGTAAGCAAGTAGCGCGCGTAGCACCGCGCTTCATTTGGTGACCCCGACGTGATACTACCACGTCGTCGCCGCCCTCGGGCCCGGCACAGCCGCCCGGGTCGTATCTGTCCTGAGGAACCCGCCGGACGACCACAGGTACGAGGCGATCAAGCGTCTCCTCCTCGCCACGTTCGGCCTCACGGAGGACGCACGGGCCGACCGCCTCCTGGACCTCCCCGAGCTCGGCGACACGCGACCGTCGGTCCGAATGGACCATATGTTGTCGCTGCTGGGCGACGGAACCCCGGATTTTCTATTCCGAGCGCTATTTCGACGCCAGCTGCCGGCACGAGTACGCCTCGCGTTGGCCGGTTCCATGATAACGGAACCCCGAGCTCTCGCTGCCGAGGCCGACAAGTTCTTCGCGGCTTTGGACACGCGGGTGAGTTTCTGTGCGGCCGTCGCGGCTCCCGGGGCTGCGCGACCCTACTCCCAGCCCGAAACTGCTGCGGGTGACCACCCCTACTACGCGACGCACCGCGTGGCCGCTGAACCTCCTGCGGGTGACCACCCCTACTACGCGACGCACCGCATGGCCGCTGAACCTCCTGCGGGTGACCACCCCTACTCCAAGGGGCGCCTCGTGGCGGCCGCCATGCCACGCCCACCTCCGCCGCCGCGGATAAAACCGCAAGCCTGGTGCCGGTTTCACACCAAGTTCGGCCACGAGGCTCGGCAGTGTCGCTCGCCGTGCTCATTCGGCAGGTCGGGAAACGCCCGGGCCGGCCCTCGGTAGTGGCACTGAGCGCCGGCCGTTCAAACAGCCTACTGTTCATAACGGACACCTTGTCCAGGCGCCATTACCTGTGCAACACAGGGGTGCAGGTGAGTGTCGTTCCCGCCGGTACGTCCGACAAGCAAACCGCGGGCCGGGGCCCCGCGCTGCTTGCTGCCAACGGTACGTCCATACGCACATACGGAAAACGCTGCCTCTCTCTGCGGTTCGGAGGGCAGGTTTTCCGGTGGTCGTTCGTCACTGCCGACGTGCCCATGGCATTGCTTGGCGCGGACTTCCTGTGTGCAAATGGGCTGTTGGTGGACGTAAAGCACAGAAGGCTCGTCCAGGCCGAGACGTTCAGCTCGCTCGTTTGCGCACTGCCTGGCTCGTTGAGCAGCTCCCGGAGCGGCTCATCGAGCGGCTCGCCGAGCGGCTTGCTGAGCGGTTCGGTTCCGGCCAGGTTGATCTGTACGCTTCCGGCAGCGGATGAATTCACACGCCTCCTCGCCGGCTTCCCGGCCCTCACGCGACCCACTTTCTCGGCAGGGGCCGTCAAGCACGGGGTGGAACACCACATCCCCACCGCCGGGCCACCGGTCTACGCCTGGGCACGCCGCCTCGAGCCGACGAAGCTCGCGGTAGCTAAAGCGGAGTTCACTACGCTGGAGCGGCTCGGCATCGTGCGGCGCTCCGAGAGTGCTTGGACGTCGCCGCTCCACATCGTGCCAAAGCCCGGCGGGGGATGGCGACCGTGCGGGGACTACCGGCGCCTCAACGACGCCACCACCCCCGACCGCTACCCCGTCCCCCACATTCAGGACTTCTCCGCCCGGTTGGCGGGCATGTCCTTCTTTTCAAAGGTGGACCTCATACGCGGCTACCATCAGGTCCCCGTCAGGCAGGAGGACATCCTGAAGACGGCCGTCATCACGCCATTCGGACTTTTCGAATTTCTTCGGATGCCCTTCGGGTTGCGAAATGCGGCTCAGGCGTTCCAGCGATTAATGGACAGCGTCTTGCGCGACTTGGATTTTGTGTACGTCTACCTGGACGACATCCTCGTCACCAGCGCGGCCCGCGAAGAGCACCTACACCATCTCCGCACGCTCTTCGAATGCCTGTGCCAGCATGGCCTCATCGTGAACCACGCCAAGTGCCGGTTCGGCGTCGCCGACATCGACTTTTTGGGGCACCGCGTCACCAGGCACGGGGCCGTCCCCCTGCCGGCCAAGGTGGAGGCGGTGAAGGAGTTTCCGCGCCCCCGCGCGATCAAGGGGCTCCAGGTGTTCCTGGGCATGGTAAACTTTTACCATCGGTTCCTGCCCCGCATCGCCCAGCTCCTGCGCCCCCTGCACGAGGCCCTCCGAGGGAAGCCGGGCAAAGGTGACGTTACCTGGACCGAGCAGATGGACGCGGCGTTCGCGGGCGCGAAGCTCGCCTTGGCTAACGCCACCATGCTCGCGCACCCGGCGCCCGATGCACCGATCGCCCTCACCACCGACGCCTCGGACTACGCGGTGGGCGCGGTGCATGAGCAATGGGTGCGTGGTGCCTGGCAACCGCTGGCGTTCTTCAGCCGGCAGCTTCGCCCGCCCGAACACCGTTATAGTACCTTCGACCGCGAGTTGCTCGGGCTTCACCTGGCGGTCAGGCACTTCCGCCATCTGCTCGAGGGCCGTGCGTTCACGGCCTTCGTCGACCACAAGCCACTGGTCTTCGCGATGGGCAAGGTCGACGAGCCGTGATCGGCCCGGCAGCAGCGTCACCTCTCGGCCGTGTCCGAATATACGACTGACATCCGGCACGTCGCGGGGAAAGACAACTCGGTGGCGGATTGCCTTTCCCGGTCCGTCACCCACTCAGTCCACCTCGGCATCAACTATGCCCGGATGGCGGTGGACCAGGCCGCCGACCCCGGGGTCCAAGCCTTGCGGACCGCCGTCACGGGCCTCTGCGTCGCCGAGGTGCCGTTCGATGGCGCGGGCACGGCCCTCTTGTGCGACGTCTCCCTCGGGCGGCCTCGCCCCATCGTGCCCGCGGGCTGGCAGCGCCAGGTTTTTGACGCCATCCACGGCCTGTCCCACCTGGGCACGAAGGCCTCCCAGAGGTTGGTCGCCGACAAGTTTGTCTGGCATGGCCTCCGGAAGGCCGTCCGCGGCTGGACCAGGACGTGCCTCGCGTGCCAGCGCGCGAACGTGCACCGACACACCCGGGCCCCATTGGCCCCGTTCACGGTGCCGGAACGTAGGTTCGACCACGTTCATGTGGAGGACCTAGTGGGACCTCTGCCCCCCTCGCAGGGTTTCACCCATGTCCTCACAATGGTGGACCGCACCACCCGGTGGCCGGAGGCCGTGCCTTTGGTGGCGGCGGCGGACGTCGCGCAGGCGGTCATCGCCACCTGGGTCGCCCGGTTCGGCGCCCCCTCGGACATCTCATCCGACCGCGGCCCCCAGTTCACGTCGGAGCTCTGGGGGGCGGTCGCGCGGGGGCTCAGGGTCCAGCTGCACCGAACCACGGCCTACCACCCCCAGGCCAATGGCCTGTGCATGCGGTTCCACCGCTCGTTGAAGGCCACGCTCTGGGCCACCCTCCGCGACGGCGGCTGGGTCGACAGGCTTCCCTGGGTCCTGCTGGGCCTCCGGACAGCACCCAAGGACGACCTGCGCGCATCCGCGGCGGAGTTGGTCTTCGGACAACCGCTGCGGGTGCCGGACGAGTTCCTTCCTGACCCCACGGCACCATGGTCCACGGCGCAGGAGCGCTCCGCGCTGCAGGAGACCGCCCGGAGGTTCGCCCCGGTGGCGACGGCGCACCACGGGCACCCACCTACGCACGTCGCCCCAGAGCTTCGCACCGTGGAGTACGTCTTCGTCCGGCACGACGCCCACCGGACACCACTGCGGCCCCCGTACGACGGGCCTTTCCGCGTGCTGGAGACCGGGGTGAAACATTTCACCTTGGACATCGGCGGTACTCCCGACCGCGTCTCCGTGGACCGCCTCAAGCCGGCCCACCTCGACGTGGACCACCCACCGCCGGTGGCTCGGCCCCCGCGTCGGGGCCGCCCCCCTGCGGGCGGACCCCCGCCACCGCCCGGCCCCGCCGGCATGCCGCCCCCCAGCCCCGCACCCATCCCGGGTGCAGCCGGAGGCATTCCAGCGGGCATCCCTGCACCCCGGACGCCGCCAGTCACCAGAGGGCGCTTCGGCCGGGTCATCCGTTTGCCCCACAAACTGACCCTCCAGGTGCGCGGGAATTCTGGGGGGGCGCGTGTGGCGGACACGAAAGCTCACTGGCGTGATGGCATCATTCCGCGCACCAAGTGGGCGGCGGCCACGCCCGAGGGGTAGGCGTGGCCTCGGGATATACACGGGGCACACAGCCCCGAGCAAGGCAGTGCTACAGTTGGGCTCTTTCAATAAAGACTCTTTTAATTCACCGCATTGTCCGCTTCCTCCTTGGTAAGCAAGTAGCGCGCGTAGCACCACGCTTCATAACTGCACTATCGCGAGGCTACATGTTGCTTGTATGACTAACTATGAGGGGGAAATTTAACCTTTATTATACTGACTGAACAAAACTCAAAACCGCAACAATATTGTCAGGGCCATTTTAGGATTTCTGTTTTAGTATAGGCTCTGGGGGGTTGCTTGTGTACATCTCTCTTCTACGGCAAAACTTTTGATTTTCCTGTTCTATATGTTGAGACCCTTGGAAAAAATCTGGGTAACACTCCCAGATCAAGTACGTTTTTTCTGCACACCCCAATACGTGATTATGACTTGAGGCCAATTAGCCGAAATAGCAAAATTCAGTTTTCATGGAATAATTCAAGAGTAGGCAGCTTTAGATTCAAATGTAACATTTATTTATCATGTTTAGACATAACTAACACATTTTTAGCATGGTTCAATACTATAAACTGTCTTTTTTAGGAAAAAAAACACGTCATTTAGCTTCTTTTTCTCCAAAAATCACTTTCAGTTTGAAAGGCGCTCAAAATCCGATCACCTCTCATACACCCAATTATGTAGATAAAGCAACCAAAATTTGTCAGAAGCTTCCTTATGAAGCCCTTTAATAATTCCATGCATCATATTTATGATTCATTATATTGTATAGTGACAGTGGGGTCAAATGTTAACAAAGGTTACCCCTACCCCAAAAAGCGGTATAAACCAAAATTGGTTAAATTGGTCTAACTTTAGAAGTAAGTGTGATATTCGGCTGATTTTGGTGTCTATGTATGGGTTTTTGATAGCAAGCTATTCATTGGAACCATTATCAACCCCTTTTGAATATACCTAATTTGCATAATTTCAAAATGGCCGCCAAACACCTCCTGGCAATGATGTTGACTAAATTTCGCTCAAAATTCAGCTTAAGCAAAACTATTACACTTACATAGCTTAAGGATTCATGAATTAAAATCATAACATGTCCACAAACCCAATATAACTGTCATAACAAGAAAGCGCGTGCTGTCAATTACCACCATTTACCACCCGTGCAACTTCAATACATGTACTCTTTATCAAGCGACAAGATTCTTGCAGGCATCAGGGGAAGCCTTTTTGCAATGACAAAAATTTACACATTTGACTATGGCGGTCCTACAGGGGCATGTTGACCTGGCACACTTAGTGCATGAACAGACAACTGTCCAATGTGATTCTAGAGTTTTCCACGTTGTCTCAGGTATCAGCTGTTCCTTGTCATGCGTATAACCACAATCCTCTGGCTTAAGTGCGATCACATTTTCAGAATCTTGATGAAGCTCCAAAGCATGCATGATATTGTAGGCATTGAAAAAGCTACGCTTCATATGTGGCAGGAGACCTTGGCTGGTTGGTGGCAGGTTGTGATGAGAACTCCCTTTGACATGATGGAAGATCTCCGCACGCAAGTTCGAAAATTTCTTCGCATCGCTTTTTGGTTTCAGTACTTTGACCAAGTAGGATTCTGCATTCTTGATCAAAGGCTGAGAAAGGGTCGGCAACCCTCCAAAGTGCTTCAATAACTTTTCTGGCTCGGCATTCAAGGCGGCTTTCTTGGTCCCAACTTTGCTAGTGATATCACATCCTGTAAGACTGTGTACGGCAGGAAGAACAGCACAGAGTTGACATCCGATGCGCTCGAACAAGGTATGAAGGGGCACATACCGAGTGCTATCTCCAACTCCAGCTCGTACCCACAGCTCCTCTAGGTCATGTTGGAGAAAGACAGGCATGTGGTGGAGCAAGGCAACAACTACATCAGTATCATTGGAGATGACAACACATATTTTGTGTCCTTCTTTGAGCGCGTCCAAAACATGAAGGAGTATGCGAAGATCCGCCTCTTCAAATGTGGATTGAAGGTGTACCAGTGCGCTCTCATCTCCGTTGTGCATTTTCATACATTTCCAATCCTCGTTCTCTCTGGTCACCTGTCCGAGTACAGTTGGGTACTGACCGGTATTTGCAATATTTGAACGAACATGGCTGTATATCAGTTTTTCAAGGAGAAGTTTGTTGTTGTTGGAAGGCCAGAATGTGTTCATATCCTTAGGTAGTGGTGTTGATGGCTCTATTGAAGTATATTCGATGGGTAGAGTGTCACTTCGCCTTTTCCTCTCGCTGTCCTTCACTGATGGGTCATCAGAATACATGTCAAAGACATAGTCAGTCCGCCCAAACCGATGATATATGGCCGAAAATGACATGAAATTTGATAGAAGGTCATTGAATTTGGAGAGTTTCGTAACATTAACCTTTCGGATTGTGGCCATGATGTCAACTACAAATGATGCGTCTTTCCGATGACTATATGTAAATTCTTCCGGTTTTAGGTGCGTCTCCAACTCCTTCAGTAGCTGGCTCTTTGCTGGTTTAGTCATCATTCCTGCATCATCAAACAACACTGGGGAGGGAACAACATCGTACTTTAAGAGATCATCAGTGGTGAGGCCACGCTCCCGAGCTATTTCTATGTTTCTCTCAGCGATGTTCATCTCCTTCACTGTCGTCTTGGTAGTCTTCTGTGGCTTCTTTCGAAGAGTTTTCATCGTCTTCAAGTTTGTGCGGTGAATGGTACTGCTTATTCGTTCAGTCTTGGTGACAAACCTTTCCTTTCTGAATTTCAGGTACTTCTCTTTTCCTTTTGAAAAGGCATTGAGCATGTCAGTTTTTATATCATCGGACATAACCTCTTTTGTCACAAAGTTTTGTAGTGTTTTGGAAGCGTCTAGAGACAGAGGGGACCCCTTCTCTTCAATGAATCTCATCATCTCCTGAATATGTCCTTCTTTGCGGTTCGTTGTGGCTTGAGATGATTCGTGGTGGCTGTAAGTCTCATGTGTCCTGTCAATCACATCACTGTATTGCCGATGTAGGTTCTTCACTGCCATCATTTCATGGTATATTAGGTCCCACTGGGCGACATACTGTTTTTGCTTTGCATGTCCAATGACTCCATCGCTGCACTTAGATGAAAGGTTAATGCTTTGCTCTAATTTCTGGTCTCCTCCAACAGCGGTGAATCGGCCGGGTATCTCTCTGATTGAAAAATTGCCTTTGGCAAATTGTTCATGAACTGATGGTGCAGTCTCAGGTAGACGTCGCATGTCTTCAAGGTAGAGAGAACACCATCGCAAGTAGTTGGTCGAATCGAATGCCGCAAACAGGTTCAATGCACGCTGGACAGCGTCAATATGCAGTTCCCAAATCCCTTCACGATCAGCTCTCAACAGATCACGGACAATATCCATCATTTGCAAGAACTGAGTCCAGAACTTGAAGTTTTCATTGGTATCAGACCGTGTTTGGATGAATCTGTTCAAATCTTCGACCAACGTTTTTGATGCATCAGCAAAATGAACCATATACTTCTGACTATCTGTGATGCATTTCTCCTTGACACTAGACTGGAGGTTCGTCAGGATGGCAAGCTCATGTGTATATTGGTCGATGCCTTTCTCGGAGAAGAATTCTTTGTACTGGAGGCGTTCAAAGGCTTCAGCAAGGAGCTGCATACCCTCAAGACAGCGGCTGTAGTGACCTTCATGTAGAACAGAATTCTCGATGACAGTTGGACCAAAAACACCAGCCTGCAACCATGTGATGTCCGCGCCACTTCCATCCAGGAGTTTGCCAATACATTTCAAAACAGTTTTCACTAAGTGAAACGTTCCCAGGCATGGAACCAGGGTCCTGAATTCCTCTGGTCTCAGCAGTTGTATATCACGGACGATGCAATAAACACCTTCATCACAATACATTGGTATCTCATTTTGAGTCAGCTGAGAACCAATGTCCATAAAGTTCTTCATAGCCGTATAAACTGTCGCGTACTCTGTAACTGGATGCGGCAGAACAGGCACAAATGCAAGATTCTTTAATGGGATGGCCTCCTCCGTCCAAACAGAGTTGCTAGCACTCCAAGATGGCATTGTTTGTGACTCGGGGTAGATGGACACTTCATCATGCATGACGTTCAAGCGTGCGAGGGACCAAGAAATATCCTTCAGTTTTGCTGCATCGGCTTCGGAGGAAGTGTAAGGCAGTTCGGCCACTTTTTAAGTTGCTGGGATGTCAGCACGGCGTGCAGGCTTGTGAAAGTCGGACAGTACCTGGCATTTTAATATTAAACTGAATTAAACTAAATATTAAACTGAATATTAAACTGAATTAAACCATATGCTGAAAATATAAAATGTGAAAGACTGATAAGCCACAAAGAAACCCATGTTTATCCGTATTAAAGGGCTTCATAAGGAAGCTTCTGACAAATTTTGGTTGCTTTATCGACATAATTGGGTGTATGAGAGGTGATCGGATTTTGAGCGCCTTTCAAACTGAAAGTGATTTTTGGAGAAGAAAAAGCTAAATGACGGGTTTTTTTTCTAAAAAAGACAGTTTATAGTATTGAACCATGCTAAAAATGTGTTAGTTATGTCTAAACATGATAAATAAATGTTACATTTGAATCTAAAGCTGCCGACTCTTGAATTATTCCATGAAAACTGAATTTTGCTATTTCGGCTAATTGGCCTCAAGTCATAATCACGTATTGGGGTGTGCAGAAAAAACGTACTTGATCTGGGAGTGTTACCCAGATTTTTTCCAAGGGTCTCAACATATAGAACAGGAAAATCAAAAGTTTGGCCGTAGAAGAGAGATGTACACAAGCAACCCCCCAGAGCCAGGAGTATTTGGAATAACCTAAGATTTCGTAATTTTTTCAGCTTTTTTTGTTTTGTTCCACAGCAAACCTAATAAATACATGTGTGGATACCAAAAGATTATTTAATTTCAACAATCTTCAGGAAGAAATGGTGCATTATTTGAAAAAAGTGCAAGGGTGCCAATATTTTTGGCGATGACTGTGAGGACTTTTATGAGTCGAAAATGTTTTTTCGATTTAGTTTTATCCTCAAAAAGAGACCGCAGTGAATGCACATTTGTGTTAAAAGATTGGCCTGTAAAATATACCCTTATGAAGGGGGACAGACATCTGTGCAAACACACAAACTGACATTGTGTTTATATGGGAGATCTCCAAAGTGATATTGTAGTTTTGTTATAAGCTGCCTTGTGTTACTGTGTCAGGTTCTTTTCATACATTCATGTCATATTCATGTAACACCACAGAGACCCATTTAGGACTTGGAACAGTATTCATGAAATCATTCAGATTTTGGAAAATGTTTTTTCGATTAGTTTTATCCTCAAAAAGAGACCGCAGTGAATGCACATTTGTGTTAAAAGATCGGCCTGTAAAATATACCCTTATGAAGGGGGACAGACATCCGTGCAAACACACAAACTGACATTGTGTTTATATGGGAGATCTCCAAAGTGATATTGTAGTTTTGTTAAAGCTGCCTTGTGTTACTGTGTCAGGTTCTTTTCATACATTCATGTCATATTCATGTAACACCACAGAGACCCATTTAGGACTTGGAACAGTATTCAAGAAATCATTCAGATTTTGGAAAATGTCATCACAATTACAATTATCTGGTTGGTCATTCAGCTGACAATATGGTGCTTGTCCATTTCGAGTTGGCATGAATATCTGCATCTGCTGCATGGAGGTCACATTGGTCACCAAGGACACGGATCCTCACCTCATTGGCTTGTGGGTCACATTGGTCACCAAGGATACGGATCCTCACCTCATTGGCTTGTGGGTCACATTGGTCACCAAGGATACGGATCCTCACCTCATTGGCTTGTGGGTCACATTGGTCAACAAGGACACGGATCCTCACCTCATTGGCTTGTGGGTCACATTGGTCACCAAGGACACGGATCCTCACCTCATTGGCTTGTGGGTCACATTGGTCACCAAGGACACGGATCCTCAACTCATTGGCTTGTTGGTCACATTGGTCACCAAGGACACGGATCCTCACCTCATTGGCTTGTGGGTCACATTGGTCACCAAGGACACGGATCCTCACCTCATTGGCTCGTGTGTCACCGCTTTCATCACATTTGATGTGTGATGACTTATCCTGTGTTCCTTTTCTGCCCTGCTTGTATTCTGCTTGGAGTTGTAGGTAGTTGGACTTTCCCTGTGGTATGCTGCTTGGAGTTTGTATGTAGTTGGACATTCCCTGTGGTGTGCTGTTTCGAGTTTGTATGTAGTTGGACATTCTCTGTGGTATGCTGCTTGGAGTTTGTATGTAGTTGGACATTCCCTGTGGTATGCTGCTTGGAGTTTGTAGGTAGTTGGACATTCTCTGTGGTATGCTGCTTGGAGTTTGTAGGTAGTTGGACATTCTCTGTGGTATGCTGCTTGGAGTTTGTAGGTAGTTGGACATTCTCTGTGGTATGCTGCTTGGAGTTTGTATGTAGTTGGACATTCTCTGTGGTATGCTGCTTGGAGTTGTAGGTAGTTGGACATTCCCTGTGGTATGCTGCTTGGAGTTTGTAGGTAGTTGGACATTCTCTGTGGTATGCTGCTTGGAGTTTGTAGGTAGTTGGACATTCTCTGTGGTATGCTGCTTGGAGTTTGTAGGTAGTTGGACATTCTCTGTGGTATGCTGCTTGGAGTTTGTATGTAGTTGGACATTCTGTGTGGTATGCTGCTTGGAGTTGTAGGTTTTGTTTTTTTTTGTTGTTTTTTGTATACAAGATCGAGGCTCGTGAAAGAGCTAACATTAATCACACAAAAAGACAAACCGACAGACAAAACACAAAAAACAAGGGGAGCGGCAGACAAGATGGGGAGAGAGGGGGAAGGACACAAAAGGGAGGGGGAAGAGGGGGAAGGACACAAACACAACATTTGAGAGCAGGGACATCGGGAGGACTTGGGGGGAGGTGGGAGAGGATTAAAACATATGAACACTGCAAGGACTCTGGGGTGAATTACCGGGGGTAGAAAAGATCAAGGTTTTGGATGGGGGACGATAAGAGATGGTGGTGAACAGCTGTTTTAAAGACCTGGAGGGAGGAGTGGGATTGAAGGGAGTGGGGGAGTTTGTTCCAGAGGCGGGAGAAAAGGGGAATGAAAGAGTGAAGGTGAGCAGGGAGCCTAGACTTTGGCAGTTTAACCATAAGAGGGTTCCAGGCAGATCTTGTGCGACCTGAAGGAATATTGGGGGGACAGAGCACAGAGAGAGCTGGGGGAGCAAGGCCGGAGAGGAGTCGGTAGAAGACAGAAAGACCACCAACCTGCCTGCGGTGAGTGAGTGAAAGGCCCTCGGCGTTGACTACATCGCAGGAGATTCCAATGATTCTGAAAGCTTTGGCCTCAACAGCGTGAAGCCGAGCAAGGTGTGAGGCAGGAGCACCAGCCCAGAGGGGGAACAGTATTCCATTGAGCTGCGGATGAAAGCCTTGTATGTGGTGAGGAGCTCAGGTGTGCCAAGGAAGGACTTCGCACGACGGAGGATGCCCAGTCGGCGACTGGCTTTGGAGGCCAGCTTGGAAATGTGGTTTTCCCAAGAAAGATCATGGCAGATAGTGAGACCCAAAAGCTTGAACGACAGAACTTCTTGGAGAGGATTGTTGAGAAAGTACATGGGAGTGTTGTCCAGTCGGTCCTTTCGGAGAGACATTGTAAGAGTGTGAGATTTGTCAGGATTGAAAGACATGTTCCACTTGTTTGACCAGTCTGTGATTTTGTCCAGGTCTGCAGAGAGTGAGGAGGCTGCAGACTGCCGATCTGAGGGATGAGGAATGGAGCGACAGAGAGTAGAGTCGTCAGCAAAGAGATAGAGAGGATTTTCAAGAGAGTCAGAGAGATCATTGATGAAGACCAGAAAAAGCACAGGGCCCAGAACACTACCTTGGGGAACTCCAGCCTGAACAGGAAGAGGAGATGAGAGAAACCCATTCAGGGCCACACGTTGACTACGACCAGAGAGGAAGTCCGCCAGCCATGCGTGGAGATTGCCATGGATACCAAAGGAGGAGAGTTTGGAGAGCAGAGCAGCGTGCCAGACCGTATCGAAGGCACGTGAAATGTCAAGGGAGACAGCTCTAATTTCCTGTTTGGCGTTGAGGACCTCCATCCATTGTTGAGAAAGCAGAAGCAGCATGTCCAGAGTAGAGTGACCAGGTCTGAAACCAAATTGATGATCAGAGATCAAGCCATTGGAGAAGAGGAAAGATTTAATATCTGAAGCAATGATGGATTCCATGACTTTGCTGATAATTGGGAGAAGGCTGATTGGTCTGTAGTTGCTGGGATCTGTTTTTGCACCTTTTTTGTGCAAAGCGGTGATGTTGGCTGATTTCCAAGCAGATGGCAGATGACCTTGAGCAAAAGAGAGGGTGAAGAGAACAGAAAGAGGGAGTGAAAGAGCAGAAGAACATGATTTTAGGACCCGTGGGCTGATGCCGTCAGGACCAGTTGTTGGACAGGTAGTTGGACATTCCCTGTGGTGTGCTGCTTGGAGTTTGTAGGTAGTTGGACATTCTCTGTGGTATGCTGCTTGGAGTTTGTATGTAGTTGGACATTCTCTGTGGTATGCTGCTTGGAGTTGTAGGTAGTTGGACATTCCCTGTGGTATGCTGCTTGGAGTTGTAGGTAGTTGGACATTCCCTGTGGTATGCTGCTTGGAGTTTGTAGGTAGTTGGACATTCTCTGTGGTGTGCTGCTTGGAGGTGTAGGTAGTTGGACATTCCCTGTGGTGTGCTGCTTGGAGGTGTAGGTAATTGGACATTCCCTGTGGTGTGCTGTTTGGAGTTGTAGGTAGTTGGACATTCACTGTGGTGTGCTGTTTGGAGGTGTAGGTAGTTGGACATTCCCTGTGGTGTGCTGTTTGGAGGTGTGGGTAGTTGGACATTCCCTGTGGTGTGCTGTTTGGAGGTGTAGGTAGTTGGACATTCCCTGTGGTGTGCTGTTTGGAGGTGTAGGTAGTTGGACATTCCCTGTGGTGTGCTGTTTGGAGGTGTAGGTAGTTGGACATTCTCTGTGGTGTGCTGCTTGGAGTTGTAGGTAGTTGGACATTCACTGTGGTGTGCTGCTTGGAGTTGTAGGTAGTTGGACATTCCCTGTGGTGTGCTGTTTGGAGGTGTAGGTAGTTGGACATTCTCTGTGGTGTGCTGCTTGGAGTTGTAGGTAGTTGGACATTCCCTGTGGTGTGCTGTTTGGAGGTGTAGGCAGTTGGACATTTTTTGGTTGGTTCACCACCGTGAACACAAACATCGTCACAATGAAAACATCGTCACAAACGTTACGTTACGTAATTCAAACCGTGAACACATCGAATGTTGGAGAGCCCATTGCCCAAATTTGAAACACGATGGAATAATATTTACCGATATGAACAGTGATGTGGGTTTTATTGAAATTCTACAAATACTGTTTAGATTTTGATGATTTGCGTGTAATATGATTTAACGGATGTTTATATGAATCGTTTAAAATAAAAAAAACCTTCAATTTCTGATATTTCCCCTTTACATTTGGGCCCCCAATTGAAGCCCCGCCCCTAGGGCGGGTTCCGTTGCTTGTTAATAATAATAACATCAATTAAATGAACAGGTGTATGTTATGAAATGTCGGTAACTTGAGTGTCCCAAATTATGACGTGAACGTTTTTTTAATTCTCTACTCGTTTGTGCAAAATATTTGAAAAATATAAAACTCGTGGTGTTCAAACTTTGGACCACGTGGTTTTCACCGAAAGAGAGTAATCGGATCAATAAATAAATAAATGAATATACAGGTTATTAATATAAAAAATGCATAGGGGGCGTGGCCACAGTGCAATGTGACGTCACTTTGTTTACTATTTGTCACAATGCGAATTCCTACAACAGAGATCTCTTAAGACAAAGCTCTGTGGTTGAAGCTTCATTCGTGGATTGGTGTGGACGAGAGATGTGGTTCATTCCCATTGTGGTGTTCATGCTGGTTCGTTGTGCGACGTCCCGACCACCACAGCAGGTAAGCGGGAATTGTAAGAGACAACAGGTACACAACGTACGTACTCGTTTTGGGTCGATGGGAAAGCGAACAAGTGGTGTGTTCCGTGTTAAATTTCAAATGTTTTCGATTCGAGGGGGAATTGGATTCGACTAAAAATCTGCACAAAGGCCTGAGTGATCTGCCGCGGCATCGTCTTGTCTTGGATTAGATAACATGTAAATATGGTCGAGTTCTCTGATCGAGGGATTTCCGGTACCGGGTCAACTCTTACTTGGGTGTTTCTTGCCTTTCACCCCTTAATCCTGCGGATACGTCACAACAAGGTCACTGATGTTCTAAATGTGTTTGGTTCAATTACCTGTACGAGCAACGGTACCGGCCCTGTGGGCGGGGCTCCAAATGGGAAGCCGAAATGAAAAGGTAAAATATCAGAAATTGAAGGTTTTTTATTTTAAACGATTCATATAAAGATCCGTTAAATCACATCACACGCAAATCATCAAAATCGAAACAGTATTTGTAGAATTTCAATAAAACCCACATCACTGTTCATATCGGTAAATATTATTCCATCGTGTTTCAAATCGTGATCGATAATCGTGTTCACAATCGCTATGTCGTATGTACTCCCGATCCGTGTACCTGTACCAAATTCCCGATATGTGTACCTGTACCAAATTCCCGATATGTGTACCTGTACCAAATTCCCGATATGTGTACCTGTACCAAATTACCGATATGTGTACCTGCACCAAATTCCCGATCCGTGTCCCTGTACCAAATTCCCGATATGTGTACCTGTACCAAATTCCCGATATGCGTACCTGTACCAAATTCCCGATATGTGTACCTGTACCAAATCAACAGTTAAAAGGATTTTGAGCTGACAGGTGTTACGGCCTTGGCAAGATCGATGGAGACAGCGTTTATTATACTTTTAATGAAGGACACTGTCTCGAGCCCCAGTCCCCATCACGGATCAACTTCTGGGTGATGTTATAATATCAGTACATGATCATCAACTTCTGGGTGATGTTATAATATCAGTGCATGATCATCAACTTCTGTGTGATGTTATAATATCCTCACATGATCATCAACTTCTGGGTGATGTTATACTATCCTCACATGATCATCAACTTCTGGGTGATGTTATAATATCAGTGCATGATCATCAACTTCTGTGTGATGTTATAATATCCTCACATGATCATCAACTTCTGGGTGATGTTATACTATCCTCACATGATCATCAACTTCTGGGTGATGTTATAATATCCTCACATGATCATCAACTTCTGGGTGATGCTATAATATCAGTACATGATCATCAACTTCTGGGTAATGTTATAATATCCTCACATGATCATCAACTTCTGGGTGATGTTATAATATCAGTGCATGATCATCAACTTCTGGGTAATGTTATAATATCCTCACATGATCATCAACTTCTGGGTGATGTTATAATATCAGTGCATGATCATCAACTTCTGTGTGATGTTATAATATCGTCACATGATCATCAACTTCTGGGTGATGTTGTACTATCCTCACATGATCATCAACTTCTGGGTGATGTTATAATATCCTCACATGATCATCAACTTCTGGGTGATGTTATAATATCAGCACATGATCATCAACTTCTGGGTAATGTTATAATATCCTCACATGATCATCAACTTCTGGGTGATGTTATAATATCCTCACATGATCATCAACTTCTGGGTGATGCTATAATATCAGTACATGATCATCAACTTCTGGGTAATGTTATAATATCCTCACATGATCATCAACTTCTAGGTGATGTTATAATATCAGTACATCATCATCAACTTCTGGGTGATGTTATAATATCAGTACATGATCATCAACTTCTGGGTAATGTTATAATATCCTCACATGATCATCAACTTCTGGGTGATGTTATAATATCAGTACATGATCATCAACTTCTGGGTAATGTTATAATATCAGTACATGATCATCAACTTCTGGGTGATGTTATAATATCCTCACATGATCATCAACTTCTGGGTGATGTTATAATATCAGTACATGACCATCAACTTCTGGGTGATGTTATAGTATCAGTACATGATCATCAACTTCTGGGTGATGTTATAATATCAGTACATGATCATCAACTTCTGGGTAATGTTATAATATCAGTACATGATCATCAACTTCTGCGTGATGTTATAATATCAGTACATGATCATCAACTTCTGGGTAATGTTATAACATCAGTACATGATCATCAACTTCTTACAAACTGCATGAACATCTCTGATAATAGCATTCTATAATTATCTCCATTTGTGATTGGTTACTCCAAGTTGATAAAAGAGAAAAGTAGGAAAGACAACTGAAGCTGCAAGAAGTCCCTGAAATTATATCGGAGCTTCTTATACTTCTAGCTCGGCCGAGCCCGAGAGTCCCACTCACCTCTGAGCTGTCTCACCTAGGTTCGAATCTCGAGCTGTTGTGTATGTACTCCAGAACACTTCAACAACATGTTTACCCTCGCCAGAGAAAAGCGTATTGCATTTGAGTCCGTTTGTTTGTCTGTCTGTTTGTCTGTCTGTTTGTCTGCACAGAATAAATATGATTTTCTCTGCAACCGTTGGTCTAATTGACAGGAAATTTTCACCATCGGTGCAACTCCACCTGTATAATTTTTTTAATGATAATTATGACGTCATGGGTCACGTGGTTCGGCCGCCATCTTGCAAAAACTGAAAAACGTTGCACGTCTATATCTCCGAAAGCGCGGAATAGAAAAAATTGAGACATGGTTCATCTATCTATAATTCCAGTAATCTCTGTCTGTACGTTTGTACGTTTGTACGTCTGTTTGTCTGTGACCGCTGTTTCTCGACAACCACGGGTCCGATATACTTTTAACTTGCCAGGTATATTGCTGGGGACCCGAGGATGTGCCTTTTCAAGGTTTCATATTAATCGGACAATTACTTACCGAGCTATGTCCAAAAAACGATTCAACCAATCAGAGAGCAGCGAACGATCGCGTGTGCCGAACGTGGAGGACACACTCTGCCTCGGATGGCACATTTGAGAGCGTATTCATTTATTTCACGTTTGCAAACTATGTTGGCGTTAAACTATGTTTTAAAACTAATAAAACCGAATTTGCGATTCATTCGTTTTCCTGCGCGTTTGTGCACGCGATGGCGATTTCTTTACCAAACTCCGGAAGCCGTTCGCTTTGGACCAAACCATTGCATGTAAATAGAGGGGGGGGATTGTCACCGTACTCGCAAGCCGTTCGCTTTGGACCAAACCATTTCATGTAAATAGAGGGGGGGGATATAATTTTAGATATAGATATAGTACGGGCAATGCCCTAGTTGTAAAGAACTCTCAATGGGGAATAAAATATGTTAATGATGATGTCATAGGTGCCTCGATTATGAGGTCATAATTCGACAAGTACAAAACTTCATCCGATCAAGATGAAATTTCTTGAGTGTCATGTAGGCATAAATTGGTGGAGAAATAATAATAATGACGTCATCGGTCACGTGGTTCGGCCGCCATCTTGGAAAACCCCAAAAAATTGCACCTTTATATTTTGAAAAGCGCTGCATAGAAAAAAATGGAGACAGGGCTCATTAAAAAAAACTCCATGTGGAATAACATATATTATTGATGTCATAGGTGCCTCCATTATGACGTCATAATTCGACAAGTACAAAACTTCATCCGATCAAGATGAAATTTTTTCAGCATCATGCAGGTATAAACTGGTGGATGAAAAATAATAATGACGTCATCGATCACGTGGTTCGGCCACCTTATTTGTTTAAACACAAAAGCCTTTAAAAACACTGAAAACATCCTGGCGAGGGTCTGCAGTCTTTGATTGAACTTTGTCTTCTTAACTTGTCATGAACTTTTGGGTTTTGTAAAATAATTGTAAAAATATTGTTTAGTTTAATGTCAAATTAAATAACCATTTCTCCTACCCCTGCCCTTGTCTATTACCATATATTTTCCAGAATCATGCTGTGGAGGACGGAGGGATGTCCATGGTTCGTGATGTCGCGCTCGTCACGACCATCTTACTCTTGTTTATAGGAGTAATTATATTTGAACCATCACGTTGGTTCAAGAAAAAGAGTAACAGAAAAAAGCCCTGCAGTCACAGGTAAAGAACACAAGTGACTTTTCGTCAATATTTACAATTATTTCATCCAATGGGACAAGATAGCTCAGAAATTTGAAACGAGTTCACATTAAATTCTTCGGAATAATGAAATCTTTCCAAATCTAATGTCTGATCCAGTGACTACATGGGTATGAGAACATGGAGCGTACTCTCCTTGGAAGGTGACATTTAGTCACCTGTCAAACCTGTCTTGGAAACATGTAATAATGTTACAGTCATTCCAAACCAGGCCAGTTTCCTGTCCGAATCCTGGCAAACCACTATTAAAGTGGTCACATCGGTCCACCGGTTCAGATGCTCCGAGCAGGGTAGAGGGCCGAAATGTCGCTCAACCGTACTTGGGTGGAACGTCTGAGATGGTCGAGCGATGTGCTGGTACTTCCCTCATGCCTGGCACCGAATTGGCGGCACTTTTCATCGTAGCGATTGAGAAGATTGTAAGTTTGCAGAAAGAAGATGCAAATGGAGATATTCCATCAATCGACCAACCACATGAAATTGGTGGAATGTGGTTAAATAAATCTGATGATGACAATGATGAAGTATTTGCTTGTTACCCTCACCAGCGGAGAGGGTATTGCATTTTAGTCCGTTTGTCTGTCTGTCTGTTTGTCTGTCTGTCTGTCTGTTTGTTTGTCTGCACAGAATAAATATAATTTTCTCTGCAAACGTTGGTCCGATTGGCAGCAAATTCTCACCATAGGTGCAACTCCACCTGTATAATTTCTTAATGATAATTATGACGTCATAGGTCACCGATCATATGGTTCGGCCGCCATATTTGAGATAACACTAAAGCCTTAAAAACCACTGAAAATACATCCTGGCGAGGGTTTGCAATCTCTGATTGCTCTTTCTTGTTTTATGTTTTGGGTTCATTGTTCATCGTTCCACAACCATCCTCGAACCTTGTTTAAATTACATCTGCACACTCGAGATTCCGTATCCTATAGAATTGCAACACTCGTGGAACATTTTTACCTCTGCCACCAAAGGTGGATGGAGGTTATGTTTTCACCCCTGTCTGTCTATGTGTCTGTCTGTGAACAAGATATCTCAAAACGTTATGGCCAGATTTGGACAAAACCTGGTGGACAGGTTGTGTGTGTGACAAGGACCAATCGATTCGATTTTGGAGAAGGCCTGAATATATGTTCGGATATGATCATTATTTAATTTCCAAGTGATTCTTCAACATTGAGTGACAGGGCTAAAACCGATACGTAGCAGGATATCTCAAAAAGTTATGGACGGATTTGGACGAAACTTGGTGAACCAGTTGGGTGTGTAACAACGACGAATCGATTCGATTTTGGTGAATATCTAAATGTGGATTCGGACACAGGAGCTATTTGATTTTTAAGTGATTCTTCACTGTTGAGAGATCGGGCGAAAAACGAATATATAACATGATATTTAAAAAGGTTACGGATGACTTATGACTAAACTTGGTGGACGAGTTGGTTCGGTGACAAGAACAAGCCGATTAGATTTTGGTTCCGGTCTGAATCCAGATCCGGCCTATCAGTGGGATACAAAACAAACTGTTCAGGCTGGCGTCGGTGTGCGCTCTACCGAGTGCTGTTGTTGTTGTTTATGTTTTACAAAAGCATGCATTCAATACTTTACTTGTCATGTAATACTTCATTTTAGCCTGAACTGAGAATCCTTGTTTTTATCTTGTAGTTTACGATGTGGCCGGAAAGGAAAACGGAAAGAAGAATTGAAGGATGAGCCACCATTGGTAAAGGAGGTTCAGGAAAATGAACACCTTGAGATTCAGAACATAGAGCACAAGGAAGAGGAGGTTCTGGAGATGAAGGACAAAATTGATTTCACAAGAAAACAAGACTCTGTTCATAAAGAACAAGAAGATGAAGAACAAGAAGAAAAAGTGTTGGCAGAGCAAGCAAACCTGCAGGAAAGAGAGGATAGGTTGGTCCAAAAGGAAGGAAATCTGATACGCAGAGAGCAGCTGGTTGAGGAAAAAGTACAGGATTTGAAGGAAAAGGACGCACAACTCAAATTGCAAAAAGCATTATGGCTAAAGGAGGAAGATGAACGGAAGAAACGTGAGAAAGAACAGCAGGGAGAGAAAAATGAAGCAGAGCAGCGGCGGAAGATCAATGAGGAAGAGCTCAGGATAAGAAATGAGGAAGAGCTCAGGATAAGAAATGAGGAAGAGCTCAGACAGGCAAAAGAGAAAAATAATTTTCAGGGAGAACGATTCCGAGTAGTGTCCTGGGAAATACGGAGCAAGAAAAAACATAAGCAGAAAATGCTTGCTGTGGAACAAAAAGAATTAAATGTTAAAAACAAGAAGCAAAAAGTGCAGCAATCGGAGCAAGATGTGCA
>NC_136273.1:31333620-31431120 GCF_964187855.1 Myxine glutinosa
TACATTTGACGATTGGCTTCACAATCGGGTATACAAGGGTTGATGCGTTCTGTATTAGTGGAAAACAACTGCTGCACGTCTACAAAAGTTATTGCCGCTTCCTCTGGAGATGGTCCGTCAACTTGACAATGCTGTTTGTCATGGAGTGGTGGCTTTACGAAATTCTGGCATGAAACAGCGTGCTATTGCTCGGCAGTATGGCATCACTCAAGGTCAGGTGTCAAAGATCCTGAAACGAAATGCTCAGAGGGGTGTCCCTACTCCAATACCGAGGCCAGGACGTCCACGCAGAACCACAAGGAGAGATGATCGCCAGCTGCACTGGTTAGTCTGCAATGGCCGTACCAAGTCAGCTAATCGGCTTAGGGCAGAGTGGCAGCAACTGACAAATGTGCCTGTATCCAGAAGGCCAGTCAACCAACGACTGATTCAAGCAGGCTATCATGCCAGGCGTCCCCTGAGAAAGCCACGCCTGACCAGACAACACAGCCAGCGCCGAATGCAGTGGGCCAGAGAGCACCGTCAATGGCAGCCAGGAAACTGGAATCACGTGACCTTCAGTGACGAGTCTAGATTTCTGGTCTATGGTCAATTTGGCCGCGTCCGAGTGCGCAGACAAGTGCATGAAGCCCACAACGAAGGTTGTATAGTGCCAAGAGTCCAAGCTGGAGGTGTTGGGGTGACCGTTTGGGCTGCTTTTCATGCAGGGGGCAAAACTGACCTTGTTGTTCTGAATGGAAACCTGAACCAGTTCAAGTACAGGGTCATTCTGGAAGAAACATTGCTTCCATTTGCTCGTGCAGCCTTTCGAGGAAACTTTGTTTTCCAAGATGACAATGCACGGCCTCATCATGCTCGCATGATCCAACACTTTCTTGCTGACCATGGTGTAGAGCATATGGAGTGGCCTGCCATGTCCCCGGATATGAATCCGATCGAGAACTTGTGGGCAGAATTAACGCGTCAAATCGACAACTTGGACCAGCAGCCGACCTCTGTGCATGAATTGCAGCAGGCTATTGTCACTGCATGGCAAGCAATTCCTGTCCAAACCTTGGCAAATCTCGTGAACAGCATGCCTCGACGTGTACGTGCTCTCCTGAATGCTCGTGGGGGTTACACGGAGTTACTGAACTGTAATTTTACTGTCCGTAATCCCAATCATAATTTAGCTTTTGTTTTTGTTGAAAAAAAATTTGGCTAATGTGCAAAATAAAGAGATACTTCTGGAAAACGTACAGAAGTTTAACACAGTACTGTCCGTGAATTGAGTTCGATATCGGTTTACATCACTTTCAAGGATCAATTTATTTGCTCCGAAATGTAAAATGTGGTTTTTGTTTCTTTTAAAGGTCACATTAACAAAATCTAGAATAATTTCAACATAATTCCAATGAACTTTTGGTTCTAAGTCATCTTGAAATGTAAGTTCACCCCCACAAAAAAAATATTCCATATTAAATGCCAAGTCTGTATATTAAAGAAAGTTTTTGTTTGTTTGTTTGTCTGTACACACTAATCTCCTGAACGGTGAAAGATAGGAGGAAACCTCTGAAACAAAAAATGTCGGGACGGGCCCCAGAAGGTTATAGGCTAGGTGACGAGGCCGGTTGAGGCCGCCACTGCTGGGCTGGGCCCATTTCCCAATAAATCTTCTTCTTCTTTCAAAATTCTCTTGAAGTACAACTTATGCACTTAATCGGAATATCCGACTCATTGCAACACATGCTTTCAAAATTCTCTCTCGTGGGGCCCGACAGAAGAAAGAACAAGTAATCGTTGAGCACTAACTGACACTGGGCTCACGTCAGACCGATGCACAGAAGATTAAATTCATTCAAAAAGAACCCGGGCAACGCCGGGTGCATTCAGCTAATTTATTTATTAAATAAAAATATATATCATCAAGTGTCTCATCTTGTTTCACAACAATATATTTATATTTTCTGGTCATGTGTTCATACAATCCTCATATTCCTTTTTCTACATCATGTCAAACAATTATCTCTCCAAAAATTATTCATACTTCTTGAATTTAACTTGAACTAGAACGGCACTCTTTGACGTCACAACGTCGACTGATATGCCTCCACCCACATTATTATATATTTAATATACTTGTACCAAGTTTGATTTAAATCCATTCAGCTATTCTGAAGTTATCACATTTCTACCTGACATGACCTGACCTTTGACCTCTTGACCCCGAAATTAAACTGTTTATGTTTACATCATTATACATACATACCTGTACCAAGTTTTAATTTAAATCCCTTCAGCTGTTCACAAGTTATCACATTTTTACCTGATATGACCTCTGACCTTTGGCTTTTGACCTTCGGACACCAAAATCGAATCATTTAATCTTTACATCATTATACATACCTGTACCAAGTTTTAATTTAAATCCCTTCAGCTGTTCACAAGTTATCACATTTTTACCTGACATGACATCTGACCTTTGACCTTGAGATCCCAAAATATAATCATTTAATCTTTACATCATTATATATACCTGTACAAAGTTTGAATTAGATCACTTCAGCCGTTCTCAAGTTATAGACTTATAACAGACTTTGACCTGTTCGCCTCAAATTATAATCAGTTGATTTTTACATCATTATACATACCTGTACCAAGTTTGAATCAAATCAATTCAGCCGTTCTCATGTTACAGACCTATTGAGGACTTTGACCTTTGACCTCTTGATCCCAAAATATAATCACTTCATCTTTACCTCATTATACATACCTGCACCAAGTTTTAATTTAAATCCCTTCAGCTGTTCACAAGTTATCACATTTTTACCTGACATGACCTCTGACCTTTGACCTTGAGATCCCAAAATATAATCAGTTCATCTTTACCTCATTATACATACCTGCACCAAGTTTGTCTAAGATCCCTTCAGCCGTTCTCAACTTATCGCGGTAACGAAAACCTATCACGGACGGACGGACGGACAACCTGAAAACATAATACCTTTGGCGACTTTGTCCACGGAGGCTTAATGACATAAAAGTGTTGGCATTGTTTCTTATTGACCGATTGACCGACCGATGATTGACTGAGATTAATACAATTACAAGAAGAATGTCTCCCTCTTGTGTAGCCGCCATCCATAACCGTTTGGTTTCTCTCATTAACACGATCATCAAAGATAACGAGGTTCTTTTTTGATTTATCTAAATCTTGGGGTGAAGGTATATCATCCATATTATCACTGAGAATACAAGTTATGGGTTTTGATTTATTTTTATATTTCTGTGTATCACAAAATAGTTGTATTATATCTTCAATGTTGTAATCATTTCGTTTGTTTTGAAGTTTAAATAAACCGATTATATCTTCTTTTTGAAGACCCGCATTAAAACCTTGTGAGAGTCGTTGATAATCAGGTTGAAAACTAGATTTTATGAAAATTATTAAATTATCATAATCTAAAAAGTTGGGAGTAAGGAGCATCTTTAAAAGCAAAGAGGTTTTCCCACATCCGCTTGAACCAACGCGATTAGACATCTTAATGAATTGGGAAGATTGTTATGGTTGGTAAATTTTATCTTATTTTCCCAAATGGGTAAAAAAATAATTCATTTATATATTTAGAAAAGAAGTCATCTAATTTTTTACAGGCTTTTTTAGAAACGCTATGTTTCATCTGAATGTCAGGTTTAATTTCACATTGACATTCTTGATATTCATTCCTCTTATTAATCTTGAAAAGTCATCCCTTTTTGGTGTCATTTTGAAACAGTTATGTTCCTTTGTATATTTTTTATCATCATTAATTAGAAGATAATCACAATATACATTTTACAGGCTTTTGTCTCTGTGTTTAATCCCACTCTGTCACATCCAGGACAATTCTCAAATTTGTCGTAAGGAGTATCAGGGAATTCAAGAGGTTCAACATCTGGTATATCGTTTAGATTTATCATATTTATATTGTATATCTTTACTTCAAATAAAATTCATCTTCACTATAATCAGTGCTTTCATAATCATCATAATCTATAAAACTACTTTCATAACTATCATTTGAACACAAACTCTCAATATTATAAATACCTTCTGTTTCAATGGAGATATTATAATTACTTAGGAAAAAATCTTGAACGACTCTAATCAAAGATACTGCATCATAATTTCTTGAAACACCATCTGTATGTATTTATTTATTTGTGTTAACAGACTCAACTATTTTTATTTTTTAACAGTAAAGGTTATTTTAAAATGAGTTTTGACGACGATTGAATGAAAACCCATTTCTCCTGATATATTAACGTCATTCAATTATCCTATCTCAATTTCATGAAGATTACATTTATACAAATTTCCTTCAAGATTACGAACCCATTATGCCACATCTTTTAGATTATCAATATAAATACAAATTCCATCTCGATTATTCCCAACAGTTCTATCTTCTCATTCCAATGCTTCATAAATAAGAGTTTTTGATCTTGTCATTTCAATTTGTTTCATTGCCTTCTCCAGTTTTGGATATATTGCTGGAAGGACTTTTGTTAAGATTATTTATAATGAAGGAAAATAATAAAATGATGGTTTTGGAGAAAACAAAGAGGAATTTCGCACAAAAGGAAATTGTTGTGTTAAAATTATTATTCATTATCGTTTTTATCCAATAATTATTATAATTGTCTTTCTTCAATTCTTCTTGGTTGATATCTTCTAAAGATAATGATATCTTCCATCAAGCTATTCTCTTCTGAAGAGATGGAATGAAATTCATCTTTTGTTTGTTCAAAAGTTTTAATAGCTTGATCCATTTTCTCTATTTATTTAGTAATAAAACTTATAGAGGTCATCAAGAACATTATGTTTTAAGTGGAAAAGTATCAATAAATTACCACAAAATTTTCATCAACTAAATTATATTTTAAATGGAAAATTATCTCTAAACTAACACGAGATTTTCCTCAAGAAATTTTATTTGAAGTGAAGTTATGCTATATAAATATGGTGAACACAACGTATTGCGACGTTTCGAATCGTGAATATAAATGTTATAACAAACACCTTCAAACCCACAAACATACATTGAATTTGCTTCAACTAATATCTCCATCAGAACGAGAAATAAAACATTGAGATGTCTTAAAAGAGAGTTATATAAGAAACACATCCGCAAATCCAATCAAGAAGGAGATGTGGGATACACTCCAATTACCCCTTTAATGGGGAGATTGAAAACGCTGATGAAGCATTTAAGGGACAAACAAAAATAAGAGTGTTTCGCTTTAAAGAACCAGCACCAATATGAATCATTGAGGCAATTGATATGGTTAAACTGGCTATTGAAACTAATTAAAAACACATTAAGTGAAATGAATACTTTTAAGTTTTTTTGAGAGGAAAAATGAATATGACAAGAGAAGGTGATGAAGAAACACCCTATATGAGAACAAACCCTCACTTTATCACAACATTCCAAGACTTCTTAGTTTGTGATGCCTGTGATGAACTCCATCGACAATAACTAAATGTTGATGATAGTGTGGTAGGTAGTGGATTTGTTATTGAAAAAAATCATTATTTTAGATATATACATCTTAAAATCAGACTCTTTATTCTTCTTCCTACAAAGATTTACCAATATAAATAAAGCTTAAAAAGGCGGTTGTTAATATTCAAAGCATTGATAAAAAATGCTTTCTATGGTCTGCTCTTGCTCACATACATCCTCCAAAATGGAATCCTGAAAGACTATCTTGTAGGAGTTGCGGGCAACAAGAGGTTAAAAACTTCTTGACTTGTTCAACGCTCCTTTATTTCCAAAGACTTATATCCCGACCGGAACTCCTCTCTTTTTATATCCCCCATCACTTCCGCCCGATCCTCTTAAAGTGGTGTGGCTCCAACACCCGAGCGCCCACCACGCCCATACCGTCAATAGTCCCACTGGTCCCGTGCTAGTGAATTACGAACACCTCTATGGGGTATCCCCCACATGCGCCCCCACAGAATTCACTCGCACTGGCAATGTCAGTTGTTGGGGGGCCTTAACCACCTGGTCGAAACAACCCCTGATGACCCGAGCAGGGACTGTTAGAGGCTTGGTAGTAGGCGGGCCAACTGGGGGCTTACCTGACGGGGCACGGCCCCGCCGTTGGGGTTGGGCCAACCGAGGGGGCTGATCTCGGTCCAAGTGAGCCGGCTTGAGGCGGTCCACCGAAAGTTTGCCACCGATGTCGACCACGAAGGACTTGTCCCCGGTCTCCAGTCATAAGGCGGCTGAAGCGCCCCACGGTGTGCGTCATGGCGAACAAAGACGTACTCCGCTGTATGTAGATCCGGCGGGACGTGGGCCTGAGGCAAACTATGTTGAGATGTGGACACCGGTGCAAACATCTTGGCACTCTCCCGGAGAACCGACCGCTGACAGGCGGCGGACCAGGGGCTTGTGGCGTCAGGAATGAAATCCCCGGGAACCCGCAGCGGCTGGCCACAGACGAGCTCGGTGGATGAGGACTGGATGTCTTCCTTAGGGGCTCTCCTGAGGCCCAACATGACCCACGGGAGTCTGTCGGCCCAACTGTCACCCCCTAGGCTGGCCCTGAGAGCAGCTTTCATGGAGCGATGGAACCTCTCACACAATCAATTAGCCTGGGGATGATATGCAGTCGTGCGATGGAGCTTTACCCCCAACCCCTGGGCAACAGCACCCCAGAGCTCTGAAGTGAACTGGGGCCCCCTGTCTGAAGAGATGTCCGAGGGGGCGCCAAAATGGGCAACCCAAATGCCGATGAACGCCCGGGCCACATCGGCAGACGTCGTAGATGTAAGCGGGACGGCCTCTGGCCACCTGGTGGTCCTATCGACCATCGTGAGGAGGTGGGTGAATCCCCGCGAGAGGGGAAGGGGCCCCACCAGGTCCACGTTAACATGGTCAAACCGTCGCTCGGGCACTGGGAATGTCGCCAACGGGGCCTGGGTATGGCGATGCACCTTTGAGCGTTGGCACTCGACGCAGGTGTTGGCCCAATCGCGCATATCCTTCCTGAGCCCGTGCCAAAACGAACTTCGCCGCCACCAACTTTTGCGATTCCTTCCTGCCCGGGTGAGAAATACCGTGGACTGCAATGAACACCAGCCATCTCCAGCCGGTGGGTGCGATGGGGCGAGGCTGTCCCAAAGAAACGTCGCAGAGTAGCGTGGTGCCCGTGTCCCTGAACGGCACATCAGACAGTCGAAGCCCCGTGACCGCCGCCCTTCAGGCCTGGACATCCGGGTCGGAGATCTGATCGGCTGCCATGCGGGCATAGTCTATGCCAAGGTGCACCGCGCCAGCTATGGACCGGGAGAGACAATCGGCGACCGTGTTATCCTTCCCAGCAACATGTTGGATGTTTGTCGTGAACTCGGAAACGAAGGAGAGATGGCGTTGTTGATGGGCAGACCACAGCTCCGAGACCTTGGCCATGGCAAAAACCAGGGGCTTGTGGTCCACAAACGTCGTGAACAGACGGGCTTCCAACAGGTAACGGAAGTGTTGGACAGCTAGGTAGAGGCCTTGAAGCTCACAATCAAAGGTACTGTACTTTCGTTCGTTAGGGCGGAGCTCCTGGCTAAAAAAGGCGAGCAGCTGCCAGGCCCCGTTGACCTACTGATCGTGCACGGTGCCCACAGCGTAGTCCAAAGCGTCCGTGGTAAGAGCAATCGGTGCATCGGGCGATGGATGCGCCAGCATGGTTGCGCTGGCGAGGGCCAGTTTAGTATCCGTGAAAGCCTTGGCCATCTCCTCGGTCCAGTCAATGGCGCATTTGGTAGGCTTGCCCTTGAGGGCCTCATAAAGGGGCCGCATCAGCTGGGCCGCATGGGGCAAGAAACGATGGTAAAAGTTCACCATGCCCAAAAACTCCTGCAGGGCCCTGACGGTGAGGGCGTGCGGAAAACCCTTCACAGCCTCTACTTTCGACGGCAGTGGAACAGCCCCCTCCCTCGTGATGAGGTGGCCAAGAAAGTCAATTGAGGCCACCCCGAACAAGCACTTGGCCGGGTTAATGATAAGGCCGTGCTGCCTGAGGCGCTCGGAGATGAAGCATGTGCTCCGTCCTGGAAGCGCTGGCGATGAGAATATCATCCAGATAGACAAACAGAAACGGCAAGTCCTGTAACACGCTGTCAGGCGCTGGAAAGCCTGGGCCGCATTCTTGAGTTGTTCGTTTTTACAATAGTCTGCACTATATATTGCTTCTCTTTTATTGTTATATTACTCCCTGCTGTCTCTGCTCGAAAAGCATCAAATAAATCAGGGAATTTATAATAACATATTTTCTTTATCGTTGTTTCAATATTGTTACCCCGTGCACGTGAAGCAAAAAGCAGGGTTAATCAATTGGTTCACTTCTGTCTGTCTGTCTGTCCTTCTGTCTACAAACGTCAGTTTATGATTCAAGAACAACTTGATTTCAATTGAATGTCATATTTTGAACATGAATCAAAACATGAATTGGAAAACAAACCTGTAGTTTAGCAGGTCTTTGGCTTTCAATTAATCCCGATTGTGCATGCGCAGAGAGGAGTCCGTTTTATTACTCTGTCTGCCTGTCTGGCAGTGAAAAACAATTGAAAATCATTCCAAACAGGAACATTCCTGTTTTTAAGGACGTCATAAAGGAAAAATGACAAAATAACCATTGGAATTAATCAGTGATATAGATATGCTTATGATGATAGAGAACGCTAAAAGAGACGGAATATCACAAGTTTGTTCTAAGAGATATGCCAAAGCAAACAACAAATATCTTCCTAACTATGACGCTTAAAAAGATAGTTCTTACTTGATGTATTATGATGCTAACAATTTGTATGGATGGCTATGTCTCAATCTTTACTGTATGGAAAACTCAAATGGGTAAAAGAGAAAGATTCTGAAAAAGTTCTTTAAACATCATAATCTCTTCTCAAAAATAATTGGATAAAGCAGAAATTGGGTATTATTTTGAGGTTGTTTGAAATATCCAGAAGAACACAACAAACATAAAGACCTGCCATATGCACCTGATAAGGTCTGAGAAAGGAATGGCTTTGCGGTTATCAACAATCATTTATTACTACTAGGGAGATACCCGTGCTGCACACGGGTGGGAGGCCAGAAGCAAACAGGCAATGCAGATACGGCGAATGCTAAAGCATGAAACCAATGAATTCCACATTCCTGTAGCACCTTCAGTCGCACGTCAGACATGGACAGCAAGTTCGTGAAGGACTTCCATGAAAAACGTACCCGTTCACAAACAAACGGGTACGTTCACGGAGAGAAACATCGATCGTGGGGCCGTGGCGAATCTGCATATGGCAATCCGTGAAGTTCACGTTCAGAAAATAGAAACCATCACGGCATGTCGTCATTCACTTGACCTCGATATCTCTTTTTAAATTCCAAACAACATATCTCCAATCACAAATTAATCACAAAATAAACTTTTAACAACATTGTTAATGTTTCCTTCATTGGAAAAACTTCCAAATCAATAGTTAAAAGGATTTTGAGCCGATAGCTGTTACGGCCTTGGTAAGATCGATGGAAACAGCAATCTGTTAGCGTATTCACCGCCCAAATAGCCATGTGGAATTCTCTCATGTAGAGATTAAACGGCGTTTAAACTTTGGCAGTGGTCATTATTTACTTTTAATGATGTTTATATACTGTTGCGAATATGGAATTTGGCCTCCATATCCGCTTGTAAATATTCCCCTATTTTCTCCAATACTCCCCAACTTTCCCCAATCCCCCATTCCCTAGTCCCATTGCATGTAAATAACAATCAGTAGAGCCGACCTTCCCCTTATTCCCCCATTAAATGTCGTGCCCAGGTCCACCGCACCACACGTAGACAACTTTCGGACATCTTCCTAGTTATTCTTATTCTATGTCAGTTAAGGCCTCGTCTCCATTAATTATGACTCTTCGTTGCACCAGAATGTGATTATATGGCATCAGTAGTGAGTTTAGGACCTTTCCCATACCTCCTTCCATCTTCTTCCCCAACCATTACAACAACAACAGAGGAGATGGCGGCGGAGCGGGGGAGGATGCGTCCTCACACCGGCTCGATTAGCGCCATTGACCACGCGCTCCACGGGGTTACCACGAAGGGGCTCCTTGTCAGCTCCTCGTCAAGGGCGGAGCCTGGTAAACCCCCCCGCACGCACCCAATGAGAAGCAACGTGCCGATTCCATCTGGGGCGGCGCTAACGAGCCGAGGGCGTGTCACTCCCCGCCGGATATACGCGTTATTTACTTTTAATGATGTTTATATACGAATCAAAAAGAAGATAATTGGTTTTGGGTCGTCCTTTCCGCATATCTCGTGGGATTGTGAGTTGGAGAGACGGCCGTGATGGCGGGAGCGATTTGGAATTCTCTCAAGCAGGGATTCAACCCGTGTCCTTATAAAAGGTCTTTGGCCAAGGTCACCGAGTCTGATAGGGGCAGCCGTTTGTGTTTGTGCGGCACCCGGGAAAGCAACATCGTCATAATGAGAACAATGAACAATGTTACTTTGGGCCGAGCGGATGGTCCACCGCGACCGTTACAGGATCCCCGATTGGCCCGACTCCCCCAACGTTGACCAGATCGCACCACAGATATTCAATTTGGAAACCTCTAAAGCGACCGAACGAGAAGGAAGAGAGAAGAAGACAGAGTACGGAGGAATAACAGGATTTATTATACACACAAGCAAAAAGAAGGAGCGATCAAAGTTATTTACAAGCAATGGATGGAAGAAGCAGTCACACAGTGCATCGTTAGCTTATACTAGTCTATTTACTTAACCCCAGGACAACGATTAGGACAGACGACGTTCACACTTACACGGGAGAAATTGCAGGCAGGAATGGCGGAGGTGGGTTGCTGGAGAGGGAGGCAGGGTCAGGTCCCTGCAACCGGCAGGGCTGGAGGTAGCAGCTCCCATTCTTCGCGTTTTTGGCGGGAAAACCCTCGGTCGCGTCGACGCTGCTGATGCTGAGGACGTCACGCGCTGGCTCGGTCACACCTGCTCCTCTCCTTCTGGTGGAGCCGTCTCCCTCCTCTCAGCGCGTCTCTCCAAAGCTTGTTTCATCTCCAAGTACCTCTCCTTTTTGGAGCGTCTCTCATCTCTCATCTCACAGCTCATCTCTCATCTCACAGCTCATCTCTCATCTCATCTCATCTCTCATCTCATCTGCCGAAGCAGTCCCTTCCAGTCGCTTTTATTACTCGGGTTGGAATCAAGCCGCCGGCTGCGAGGGCACGCCTACCGGGTCGCTCACCGCGGTGCTGGTTGGCTGTTAGGGCTGTCCGATTCCCCCTTTGATCATGACGACGTGCCACGCCCGTGAGTTGGCGGCTCCTACCCCCCTCTTCTCCGAGATTAGCACATGGGCAATGGCGGCTTGCGGGATTGAACACCACTCGCACCGCTTTTGAAAGGAACTTTGGAGAGCGGAGATGATTGGGGAAATTGAAAGGGGCCTACGCTTATTTCGTTCGATGCAATGCAGAGTCAATCTAGTGGGAAACACATATTTAGCCTACATAGAATAAGGAAATAAGCTATTTAAAAAGATATATCGTGGCCTGTGTGTAAGTTTCATGGAATTAACTAGGGGGACGTCCTTCGACCTTATTTACTCTACGAGGGTCAGTTAAAACACAGCAAACCAGTTCTCACATTCTTTACACTTTCCAAATTCGTTACAATATATAGATATTTAAAGGATAAGTTTTAATAAGGATTAATAAAAAAAATGGGTTGATGGGGTTTTACTGTGATATAAATGATAAAAAACCACTGTTTAGAGGCCATTTTTCCCCGCAAGGCGGGGGTTGGCCTTTTCGGGGACCGTGGTAGTTGTTTTTTGGTCCCCTTTTTGAAGCAATGTTTTATGGCCGGATGCCCTTCCTGACGCCAACCCTTTTTGCCGCCTTCAACGACAAACAGGTAATTACCAGTGAACTGGTACTCAATTAGCCGACCTCGGAAGGAATGACAGGCTGAGTCAACCCCCCTGGCATTAATTCGGCGATCGACCGAGAATCGAACCCAGGATCCTAGGTTATCCTAAGCCGGCACCCTAGCCGCTAACCCAACACCAGGGATTGTGATATAAATGTGATATAAATGATAGAACCAAGCAATAACTAAACCAAAGAGTGCAGAAAATCACAGCCTTGGTATTAAAATGGAAACATAACGAATGTGGTAAATATCAAAAAATTATTATTGAAGAGATAACCAAAGCAAGCCTAAACAAGAAAGAGCAGTCAAAGACTGCAGACCCGTGCCAGGACGTGTTTTCAGTGTTCTTTTTAAGGCTTTTGTGTTAAAACAAACAAGGCGGCCGAACCACATGACCGATAACATCATCGTTATTTTTTCTCTTCACCAATTTATCCCTAGATGATGCTCAATAAATTGCATCTTGATCGGAAGAAGTTTCGTGCTTCTCGAATTATGACGTCATAATGGAGGCACCTATGACATCATCAACATATGTTATTCCACATGGAGATTTCATTTCAATTTTTTTTTTTTTTTTTTTTTTTTTTTTTGTATACAAGATCGAGGCTCGTGAAAGAGCGAACATTAATCACACAGAAAGACAAACCGACACATAAAACATATAACATCGGGAGCGGTAGACAAGATGGGGAGAGAGGGGGAAGGACACAAACACAACATTTGAGAGCAGGGACCGAGAGACATGGAGACATCGAGAGATCTGAGAGAGGGCGAGGGCTTTGGGGGGGGGGGGCATGGGAAGGGGGCGGTGGGAGAGGTATAAAACATATGGACACTGCCAGGACTTCCAGGAAAGAAGTTGGAATTTCAAACAAGGTGGATCTGGGGTGAATTAGCGGGGGTAGAAAAGATCAAGGTTTTTGATGGGGGAAGATAAGAGATGGTGGTGAACAGCTGTTTTAAAGACCTGGAGGGAGGAGTGGGATTGAAGGGAGTGAGGGAGTTTGTTCCACAGGCGGGAGAAAAGAGGAATGAAAGAGTGAAGGTGAGCAGAGAGCCGAGATTTCGGCAGTTTAACCATCAGAGGGTTGCTGGCAGATCTTGTGCGACCTGTAGGAATATTTGGGGGACAGAGCATAGAGAGAGCTGGGGGTGCAAGGCCGGAGAGGAGTCGGTAGAAGACAGAAAGACCACCTACCTGCCTGCGGTGAGTGAGTGAAAGGCCCTCAGAGATAGCTTCATCGCGGGAGATTCCAATAATTCTGAAAGCTTTGGTTTCAACAGCGTGAAGCCGAGCTAGGTGTGAGGCAGGAGCACTGGCCCATAGGGGAGAACAGTATTCCATTGAGCTGCGGATGAAAGCCTTGTATGTGGTGAGGAGCTCAGGTGTGCCGAGGAAGGACTTCGCACGACGGAGGATGCCCAGTCGGCGACTGGCTTTGGAGGCCAGCTTGGAAATGTGGTTTTCCCAAGAAAGATCATGGCAGATAGTGAGACCCAAAATCTTGAGCGACAGAACTTCTTGGAGAGGATTGTTGAGAAAGTAGATGGGAGGGTTGTCCAGTCGATCTTTTCGGACAGACATAGTAAGAGTGTGAGATTTGTCAGGATTGAAAGACATGTTCCACTTGTTTGACCAGTCTGTGATTTTGTCCAGGTCTTCAGAGAGTGAGGAGGCAGCAGACTGCCGATCTGAGGGAAGAGGAATGGAGCGGCAGAGAGTGGAGTCATCAGCAAAGAGATAGAGAGGATTTTCGAGAGAGTCAGAGAGATCATTGATGAAGACCAGAAAAAGCACGGGGCCCAGAACACTGCCTTGGGGAACTCCAGCCTGAACAGGAAGAGGAGATGAGAGAAACCCATTCAGGGCCACACGTTGACGACGACTAGAGAGGAAGTCCGCCAGCCATGCGTGCAGATTTCCATGGATACCAAAGGAGGAGAGTTTGGTGAGCAGAGCGGGGTGCCAGACCGTGTCGAAGGCACGTGATATGTCGAGGGAGACAGCTCTAATTTCCTGTTTGGCATTGAGGACCTCCATCCATTGTTGAGACAGCAGAAGCAGCATGTCCAGAGTAGAGTGACCTGGTCTGAAACCAAATTGATGATCAGAGATCAAGCCATTGGAGAAGAGGAAACATTTCATATCCGAAGCAATGATGGATTCCATGACTTTGCTGATAATTGGGAGAAGGCTGATTGGTCTGTAGTTGCTAGGATCTGTTTTTGCACCTTTTTTGTGCAAAGCGGTGATGTTGGCTGATTTCCAAGCAGATGGCAGTTGACCTTGAGCAAAAGAGAGGGTGAAGAGAACAGAGAGAGGGTGAGATAGAGCGGCAGAGCAGGATTTTAGGACCCGTGGGCTGATGCCGTCGGGTCCAGTTGCAGAATCAGAGTCGAGGGTTGACAGAAACTTTTCCACCTTGTCAGGAGGAAAGGACACGGAGTCCAGGAGCAGCAGGGTACGACTGGGTATGGTGGGTACAGAGAGCGATGGGTTTGGGACACAAGATTTAGAGGCAAACACAGAGTTGAGGCATTCAGCTTTTTCACGTGCGGAGTCAGCTGTGTAGCCGTTTGAGGTAAGGGAGGGGATGGAGGGGGAACAAACACCAGAAACGGATTTGACCAGACGCCACCAGGATTTGGAAGAGGGAGACAGATAAGAGAGTTCGGTCTTGAGAACGGAGAGATATTGTTTCCTGGCTCTCCTGAGGGTGGACACACACTTGTTTCGGGCTTTGTGAAAGGAAATGAGATTTCCTTCCGTTGGATTTGCTTTCCAGGAGACGAAGGCAAGTTGTTTCTGGGCAACAGCCTCACCACAAGATTCCGTGTACCATGGACGGGAGGAAGGGTATGACAACTGAAGACGAGATGGGATAAATCTGTGCATGAGAGAGAGCAATTTACTTTGGAAGAATTCCCAGGATGAGTTGATGTCAGAGGTGGTAGAGATGGGAGACCAGTCCAGATGATTGATGGCTGCTTGAAGACCGTGCCAGTTGGCCTGAGTGAAATGCCAGACTCGTCGACGCTGAGCAGGCTCCCTGAGGATGGTCAGAGAGATGTCCACTTTAACAAGAACATGATCAGATGATCCGATCGGAGCAGAAGAAGAGCAGCAGACATTTTCAGGGAAGTTAGTCATAACCAAGTCCAGAAGAGAAGATGTTCCGTTGACTGAGATCCGGGTCGGGAAATTGACAGATTGTGTCAGTCCCAGTGAGTCGCAGAAGTCCTTTGCTGAAGAGCCATGGCTGGTGAGAGAGGTACCCACACCCAGCCAACTGGCATGGTGACAATTGAAATCACCACATATGAGGAAGAGAGAGTTGGGATGAGTAGATAGAAGTTGGTCCATATCATCAGACAACGAGATGTAGATGGAGTCATCACTGTTTGGTGGACGGTACAACACACATATGAACAAGAGGTGGGAGCGAAGGGGAAGCCGTAGCCAGAGGTATTCCTGGGGGTGAGGTGGAGAGAGTGCAGTGCAGGGCGAGTGAGGAAGAGAGTTTTTGATAAAGATAGCAACCCCGCCTCCAGGACGAGGCTCAGGTCTATCATACCGGAGGAGGGAGTAGCCCGGGAGAGATACTATGGAATCAGAGACATCATAAAGGAGGAAAGTTTCTGTTAAGCAGATCACGTCTGGTTTGACAGAAGCAACCTGTATGGAGAGATCAGTTAAGTTTGAACGAAGGCCCCGGATGTTTGAGGTCCATACCGTTAATGAAGAGGAAGGGGGAGCATCAGATACAGAACAGGGGGGAGGAGGGGTAGGGTAAGATGTGGAAGAGGTGGAAGAGATAGGGAGAGCTGTTGAAGGTGTGTCAGAGATTTCAGAATAGCTCGGAGAAAGGGAAGGATAGGGCGGACAAAAGGTTTGATGGTGATTGGGTGAGCCACAATGAGGTGTTATTTGAGGAGGGGGAAGAGCGAGGCAGAAGGTTGGGGGAGATGGAGGTGAGAGTTTGAAGGGGGAAGAAGCGGGGAGGATGCTTTGAGGAGGGGGAGTGAGAGGGGGGAAATTGAGAAGCAATGAGGGTGGGGAGATTTGAAGGGGAGGGGTGAGGGGGGAGTTTGGGAGGGAAGGGACAAGGGGAGGGATTTGAAAGGGATGGGATATGGGGGAGATTTGGAGGGGAGGGGTGAGGCAGGAGTCTAGGAGGGGAGGGGCGAGGGGGCGTCTTGGCGGGGAGGGGTGAGGGGGTAGTTTAGGAGGGAGGGGGCAAGGGGGGAGATTTGAAAGGGATGGGTGATGGGGAAGATTTGGAGGGGAGGGGTGATGGGGAAGATTTGGAGGGGAGGGGTTATGGGGAAGATTTGGAGGGGAGGGGTGAGATTGGATTTTTGAAAGTGTACGATTTATGGGAAACGAACATTTATTGCAAAATGAGTTTGTGACCTTCGAGTTAAAAATACGTTTAAGGACGCTGGATGGAGGATGGAGTGCAGGAGAGTTTAGGGAATGTAGAAAAAAGGCACTATAGGAGATGGATATTTTTTTTGGGATGAATTGATTTGGTGAGCAAGTCGAAAGCAGCCTTTTAAAGAAGAAGAAGAAAAAGGTGTTATAAAATATGACGGAATACATCACTTGAGGGGAAAGTGTAAACATTGAAGGTTAATGAGTGAAAACTATCTGGGGAAATGGGGGAGAAACACGTGGTCGAAGAACGAACGAACGAATAAGAATGAATAAACGAATGAGAACAGAGAAGGAAATGTTTTTTTTTTTTTTTTGAGTTGAGATTTACACAAGGAAGTAGGCTATGGGTGAAAAGCCTGGGAATACAGAGAACGAAAGTTATTGGATCACAAACGACGGACCGCTGAGAGAAAAACAAAGCCTCAAGGTTGTACAGTGCACACTGTACAAGGCCTCAAGACACGACACGGCAAACAGACGATCAATTTATGAAAGATAAACACCGAGAAACAACCAAAGTTGCACACAATAACTTCACACACCGAAAGATAAATACAGTTTCGACAAAATACAATTGTGAACAGACTTAACTTCGAAAAACGTGGAGACCGTGTGGAGCTTCGAAAATCCCTCCCACCGTCTCCGAGATCTCGGATGCCAATGAGCCATGTCTCCATTTTTTCTATGCAGCGCTTTCGGAGATATAGAAGTGCAATTTTTTTCGGTTTGTCAAAGATGGCGGCCGAACCACGTGACCGATGACGTCATAATTATCATAAAAAAATTAAATAGGTGGAGTTGCACCTATCGTAAAAATTTCCTGTCAATCGGACCAACGGTTGCAGAGAAAATCATATTTATTCTGTGCGGAAAAACAAACAAACAGACAGACAAACAAACGCACTCAAATGCCACGCCCTCTCCTCTGGCGAGGGTAATTAGCTAATTATCTCACAATGTGCATGGAAATTTAAAATAAGGGCTCCATTAGTTTTGCGCATCAAACTTAACGAATCATCATGTAGAGTTTCAAAACGATCCATTGAGCCACACCAGATTAGGGAAAACAAAAATATATACCGGTATGTTAATTGAGCAGTTGCCGGAAGGAAGAACTGACTGAAGGACATGGTTATGGCTTCAACAATTTTCTCAGCTTCGTTGTCGATGAGCGAAAGATGACCGGAAACTGTCAAAAGAAGAAGAATCCCTATTTCCTGTATTACCTACATTGTGCAGGAAATGGTATTGACCTGTACTTCGTCTGGATAAATATGGTCACCTTAGCCATTCCTACAAAAATAATGAATAATCCCAAGTGGGACAGACACTTGTCTCTCAATGGAGCAGTGGTATTTTTTTATTTTTTTATGTTGAAGGCTCCAGGCACCGACTATATAGTCCTCATCGAGGCCATGCCTTAAAAGAGCTGCATTTATGGAAAAGTGAAGAAAGAGAATAGTCTAAGAGATTCTGAGGGAGTAAAAAAAAAAAAAATCTGCTTTTTGAAAAAGGGAAGGTTGCAAATGTTTGGAAAGACTTAATGTAAAGAGTTCCAGAGTTTGGCAGTGGAGAGGAAGAAGCAAACGTCGTAACAACCCACCCTTGAGTTGCCAATGGCCACAATAATCATGAGATGTCGTGGCTTGTCGAGTATTCCGTGGTGTTGCTAATGGCGGAGATACACAATTAAGCAGCAAGTTATTGGGAGCAAAAACCAAAGTAATATCTATAAGAGACAGAGAGACAGAGACAGACACACAGAGAGAGACAGAGAGAGAGAGACAGACAGAGAGAGAGAGACAGACAGACAGACAGAGAGAGACAGACAGACAGACAGAGAGAGACAGACAGACAGACAGAGAGAGACAGACAGACAAAGAGAGACAGACAGACAGAGAGAGACAGACAGACAGAGACCGACAGAGAGAGACCGACAGAGAGAGACAGACAAAGACAGACAGAGAGACAGACAGACAGACAGACAGAGAGAGAAACAGACAGACAGAGACAGACAGACAGAGAGAGACCGACACAGAGAGACCGACAGAGAGAGACCAACAGAGAGAGACCGACAGAGAGAGACCGACACAGAGAGACACAGACAGACAGAGAGAGACAGATAGACAGAGACAGACAGACAGAGACAAAGAGAGAAACAGAGACAGACAGACAGAGACAGAGACAGACAGACAGAGACAGAGCCAACATCGTGGCTTAGTTTTGAGATCAGATTGGGAGAGTTGATAAGTCGGATTACTTTGGATTCAATTCTGCCGAGTATGTGGAATTGGAACCTCCCCAGAGGTGAGAGCAGTACTCTATACAAGGACGAATTCATCCTTTATATAGTTGAAGCAACTGTTCAGAGAAGTTGGGGTGCATGAGGTGATAAAGTTGATTTTCAATTTGATCCGAAGGAAAATTATAGGCCTCTGGACAATTGTAGTTGCGTAGTGAAAACTATGTAGCATGAGCAGGCCCTGAATTGATCAAAAGACATTGACCCTGAATAAAGGGGAGTAAAGTGTCTAAAGCGTTGAAAAGGTCATAAAAGGACAAAAATGGTTAAAAAGGTCAGAAGGGATTAAAAAGATACATTCCAATAGTAGTTAGAATTTATTGGGTCTAAAATATGAGGGGGAAAAGTATTGAAATTGTCTTTAATTAAAGGTCTGAAGGTCAATAGTGTCTAAAGGGTATGTCCCAATTGTAGTTGGGGTCAAAGGGATTTAAAGGGTCTAAACTCTAAAGCATTGAAGGGGTCTAATATTTTAAAGGGTCCATAGTGTCTGAAGGCCCAAATGGTACATTCCAATAGTATATGTAGAGGGTGTATCTGGTTTATAAAGTCTAGTCTAAAGGTCTCTACTGTTTTAAGGAGTTTATCGAGTCTGAAAGATGTAAAGTGTCAATAGGGTTTTAAAAGGACACGGGGAAAGAGAACTAAAAAAAAGGACTGACAGGACCGTCCCCTCTATGCAGATACATTGATCACAACTTCGAAAATAACGCTGTAAAATTGAGCATCCAAAATGGGTTTCATGCATCAAAACCCAATACCTGTACACTTCCTGTGTGTACAGGTATTGTGTTATTCAGGAATTGTGTTACCTGTGTACAGGTATTGTGTTATTCAGTACAGGAATAACAAGTGTTATTCAACAAAACAGTTCCATTGCACCTCTTCCAATCCAAAACCCACTTAATTTGTCCAATGTGGCCAAAAAACTTTTTCTACAAGCAGGTCAACTCATGGATTACTGTCACTCACTTGGATGATTGTGTGAAGCTGTCGCTTCAAATTCACAATTAAAATGATCTCAAATCACCTTTCATTCTAAATCTTCAGAGCCATTTTACATAATTACCTCCGCCATTGAAGGTGGATTGAGGTTATGTTTAGGCCCCTGCCCGTCTGTGAACAGGATATCTCAAAAAGTTGTGGACTGATACTGTAGAATTTAATTTTATTTTAAAACTTTATGCTAATTAGGTAGGGCTTTAGAATAATCCCCAGTATGTAATTGCCCTTGTGATTTTTCCCTTTGTTCTTATAACACTCACTCGGCCAGCCATTCAATCGGCACATAATTACAACCACCATAATCGCCGATTAGGTCACGCCCCAAATGAGGATTGCTTGAGGAGTGATTGAATCGCGCGTGGTGATTGGAGCGAGCGTGACGTCAGAGGGAACCTTCGAGAACGGAGGAAGAAAACGCGAACGCCCCGCTATTTTCTCTCTCTCTGGTGCTGGCTGTGTGGTGGACGGTCGCATATTGCTCTCCCTCTGGCAGTTGCATTTTCCTGGCTCGTGTGTGCTCATGAAAGAAAAGGCTAGGCAAGAGCAGTTCGGGATAGAGTTGGTATCACGAGAGGAGCTTTGTGGAGCATGGAACCACCGGAGGAAGAACAGGTTGCCGCCTCTTCACAGCTCAGGGTGCCGTGTGGCGATTCACGCCATCTTCTGCGCTCCCTCGCGGAGACTCAAGGACCATCCGCGCTTGTCCTCGTTGGAGCAGGCTGAGTATCGGCCACCTCACCACACCATTCTCTTTTATTTTATTTCTCCCTGTGTCTGTATATGAGTCCACATGGAGGGTCCCTCATTTGGGAATTTTAGTTTACCATGCATTCATTTTTATTGCCTGCATTATTTTCATTAAACTCATTATTTATTGCATTTCTTTGTCGTGCCTGTCTTGTACATTTATTTGTTCGTGGTTTCAGATAAACCCTCGTCGCGTCCGTCCGTTCAACCAAGACCATGAGACCTCAGTTTCCCTCGAGCGCCATACAGAGGAATTGCCATCGATTCGGCTCATACGCCTCGGAGTTAAAGCTCGTTTTGGCCATTCATCACCCTGAGGTCTTCACTACAGGGTTGACGTGACAATACTTATCAATTGTGCATTTCAATAACTATCAAATCATAACAAAGCAATTATAACAAATATATGCCCTCATCGGGCTAGCTTCAATGCCACATAGTGAGCTGGCTTTGATAATAAATTAAATAATACCCTTTACCCGAGCAAGAAGAAAAACTAGCTGACTTGTCTCCGAAGTTTGTATGTTCTCTTTGCTTTCCTTATAATGGCAAACAGGCCTCTTTGTTCTCCAAGGACTACTCTCAGCCTCTTGGACTTGCTTGCATACTATAATCTGGGAACTGGCTGGTTATTCAGAAATGTAACTAGTTGAGGACTCATTACCCTGGGCTCGCGAAGCGAAAAGCGAAGTTAAGCATTCAGGTGCGTACGTGTGCCCTGTGCTGTGTCTGCATTTAAAAAAAATCATTTTCTCGGCAACCGTTGGTCCGATTGACATGAAATTTTCACCATAGGAGGGTCTCCTACTGTAGAATATTTTAATGATTATTATGAAGTCATAGGTCACGTGGTACAGACGCCATCTTGGAAAAACTTCGCACCGATATCTCTGAAACCACCGCATGGAAAAAATTGAGACCTGCCTCATTGTCAACTACTCCCCATGGGGAATAAGATATGTTAATGATGTCATCGGTGCCTTCGTTACGACATCATAATTCGACAAATACAACACTTATCCATCCGATCATTATTTTATTTTTTTCAGCAACTGTTGGTCTGATGGACACGAAATTTTCACCATCGGAGCATCTCCTCCTTCAGAATATTTTAATGATAATTATGACGCCATAGGTCATGTGTTACAGGCGCCATCTTGGAAAAACCGAAAAACGTTGCACCTCTATCTCTCCAAAACCGCTCTATGGAAAAAATTGAACCATGGCTCATTGTAAAGAACTCCATTCCATATGGGGAATAGGTGTTGTTAATGATGACGTCATTGGTGCCATAATTATGATGTCATAATTCGACAGGGACAACGCTTAGTCTGATAAGTTTGAAATTTATTGAGCATGATCTATGCAATTATATTAGAGAATATAAATTTATGATGTCATCGCTCACGTGGTCTGGCAGCCATGTTGGATCAAAAAAAAAAGAAAAAAAAAGAAACGTTCAAAAACAGAAGAGTTGGCTCACACCAAGTTGGCTGCTCAGGGTAAGTATTCTATGAATACCATCTAGTTGGCTAAGAATCGAGACACACTGACATCAATTCTCTATTCCCATGACCTAAATATTTTCCAAGGCTGCTCTCCCACCATCAAAATCCCTCCCTCCTCTCAACCAAAATGTATAAGAGGGCACGAACTGTACCCTTGGGCAAGAGATTTGCTGGACTGCCTGTTGTGTACTGTACTGTATAATTTCTTCCATGTGCATGTTTGATCAAATGATTTAAGCTCATGAACCTGAAGAATCTGTGAAGAGGAACAGGTTGAGATGGTTTGGTCATGTGTTGAGGAAGGATGAAAGGACTGGTTGAGAAGAGTGATGAAAATGAATGTAGAAGGAAGTAGAGGACGGGGAAGACCGAGAAAGACTTGGCTAAAGACGGTGGAAGAAGAAATGCGGGCAAGGGGGTTAACAAGGAGAGATGCAGAAAATAGGGCAAAATGGAGAAGATTGTCATGGGGACCGCAAGGCTAACCCCCGGTCTTGCAGGGAAAATGGCCTTAAAATGCATGTTGTTGTTTGTTGTTGAACCTGAAGAACTGATAAATTTCTTCTACAATACGGACAAAACTTGGTGGAGAGGTCGGGTGTGTGACAAAGACAAAACAATTCGATTTTGGTGAAGATCAGAATCCGGATACGAGATTTTGTTTTTAAAGGAAAAAAAGGAGATTCTTCACCATTGAGTTATAGGGCAAACAACAACAACAACATGCATTTTAAAGGCCATTTTCCCTGCTAGAGCGGGGGTTAGCCTTGCGGTCCCTATGACAATCTTCTCCATTTTGCCCTATTTTCTGCATCTCTCCTTGTTAACCCCCTTGCCCGCATTTCTTCTTCCACCATCTTTAGCCAAGTCTTTCTCGGTCTTCCCCGTCTTCTACTTCCTTCTACATTCATTTCCATCACTCTTCTCAACCAGTCACTTTCATCCTTCCTCAACACATGACCAAACCATCTCAACCTGTTCCTCTTCACAGCATCAATCACAGGCTCTATTCCCATCATCTTTCGCAATTCATCATTTGTCTTCCTCTCTCTCAACGATACTCCGCACATCCGTCGAACCATTCGCATTTCCACCCTTTCCAACCTTCGTTGCTGCTCTACGTTCATTACCCATGTCTCGCTCCCATAAATCATAACACTTCTCACACATGCAGCATACACCTTTCCCTTCAGCTTCAACGACACTCCCCTCATCATCAGCACGCCACTCAATTCCCGAAACTTCTTCCATGCACATCTCACTCGAGCAACCGTTGCCGAGTCTGATCCACCTTCTCCATTCAGCATGTCTCCGAGGTAGCAAAATGTTTTCACACCTTCCAGCTTCACACCGTCTCCAAGATCCAACTCAACATTTCCTCCATCTGCAGCTCCCTCTGTGCACACCTTACATTTGAATGTAGCTGCTACACTGGTTAATGACCCTCTCAGACCACTACATTTTTGATGAATCCACTCAGCGCACATTGTACACTGAATGGAGTTCACTCCGACACCCTTCCTACACACAGCACAGGGCCACTTCCCAGTTCTTTCCACCTCACCACATGCTTTACCACTTGCCATCACCTTCGTCTTTCCGATATTCACCTTCAGACCTTTTGTCTCCATACATTCCTTCCACGTGTTCATCTTTTCCTTCAGTCCATCCATACTTTCCGCAATCAACACCAGATCATCTGCATACAACAACTCCCACGGTAAACCCTCCTTTACGTTCTGAGCCAGCACCTCCATCACAGCTACAAATAGTAGTGGACTTAGTACCGACCCCTGATGCACTCCCACCTTCACCTCAAACTCACCACTGTTCCCGTCCTTCGTCCTTACAGCTGTGCGCGCTCTTTTGTACATTGCCATCACTACTCTGATCAACCATTCCTCCACTCCTAACTTCCTCAATGCCCATGTCAATACTTTGCGTGGAACCCGATCGAATGCTTTCTCCAGATCAACAAACCCAAGAAACAACTTCTTCCTCTTCTCCATGTACTTCTCCTGCAACTGCCTCACAATGAAAAGCGCGTCTGTCGTTCCTCTTCCTGGCATAAATCCAAACTGCATTTCGTCGATCTTCACTTTCTTCCTTATCCTCCTCTCCAACACCCTTTCCAATACCTTCATTCCATGCTCCAATAACTTTATCGCTCGGTACGAGCCACACTCCAGAGGGTCACCTTTCCCCTTGTATAGAGGGACGAGGGTACTCAGTTCCCAATCCACTGGAATGCGGCCTTCTTTCACCACCAGATTACAGATCTCTGTCATTCTCTTCACACCCCAACTTCCTGCTGCCTTCAACATATCTCCCACAACTCCCGTCGGCCCTCCCGCTTTTTTACCCTTCATTGCTTTTATCGCTTCCTCAACTTCCTTCTCAGTTATCTTCTCTGCCGGTCCTAAAACTGGATTACTCTCTATGTTGCCATCCCATTCATTCTCAGTATTCAACAGCATTTCCATATATCTTTTCCATCTTCCTTTAATTCCATCTGGGTCGACAACGATTTGTCCCACTTCATCCTTCAAGCAGCTCACCCCCATCACATCACACCTCTCTTTCGCTATCTGCTTTGCAATCCTGAATACCGCTCTCTGACCCTCTTCCGAATCCAAGCGTTCTCCGAACATTTTCCTACATGCCTCCTGCGCCTTTACTACCTCTTTCTTTGCAGTCTTCCTGGCTGCCTTATAACTTTCATGCTCTGCTGTTTCTGCGCCCGTACCCTTCGCCTTCTGCCACTCCTTGAACTTCTTCCTCTTCTCGTCAATCCTCTTTCCAACTTCATCATCCCACCACCATGTTTCCGAGTGCCTCGGTGGTCCTTTTGTCCATCCACATACCTCACCAACGGCTCCCAACAGACTAGCTTTCATTGACATCCAACCACTTTCAAGCTCAACCACATCATCCTCGACCCTACTCAGCCTCTCTTTTAATGCCTCCCTTACTGTCACCTCTTTCAACCTCCACACCTTCATTCTCAGTTGGTACTTCACCCGCCGAGCTCTCCTCGCACCTTTCACCCTTACGTCACAGACAACCAAGTGGTGCTGTGAAACAGCCTCCTCCCCCGGGATTACCTTTGTGTCTCGGAGGTGCCCCCTATCTCGCCTACGCACCATCAGGTAGTCAACGGTTGTCGTCGACCCACCTGACGTGTATGTAACAAGCTTATTATCCTCTTTCTGGAACTGAGTATTACAAATCAACAAATCAGCTCCATCAGCAAACTCCAAAATCCTTTCACCTTCTCCATTTCTCACACCATATCCGTAACCCCCATGAACTCCGTCAAAACCATCCATACTCCTTCCCACATGTCCATTTAGGTCTCCTCCTACCACAACAACTTCCTCATCTTTCACGTTTTCCATCAGCTGCTCTATCGCACACCAGAACTTGTCCTTCTCTTCATCGCTCCGACCAACCTGCGGAGCATATCCCGAGATGACGTTCACCAAGAGCTTTCCAATCATCATTTTCACCATCATCAACCTATCACTCACTCTAGTCACACTCACCACACTGTCTACAAACTCCTCAGAAAACAGGACACCAACACCATTCACGCCCTCCAGGCACCCTTGCCACACAAACTTGTATTTCTGTCCCTGCCTACCCTTCACCATTCTCACACCACTTCCCTTCCATCTCGCCTCTTGCACACAACATATGTCCACTCTTCTTCTGACCAATACTTCCACCACTTCTCCTGATCTCCCTGTCATTGTCCCTACATTCCATGTCCCAAACCTCAGAAACCGATCTCCACTTCGGGCTGTACCCTGCCCACATGTAGTTGTAATTGTCATGGTTCTCTTTTTGAGGCAATGTTTTTTATGGCCGGATGCCCTTCCTGACGCCAACCCTCTTAGTCGCCTCCTACGACACGCAGGGATACGGCGTACCTATTCTTATCCAGGGTACACACTGGGAAACGTTTAAAACATGGAAATCATTGAGCATTATATAATAGCATTGAGTTATAGCATTGTGACCACATGGAAGGTACGGAAGCAGGTATCATACAGAGCTTCATTGTCGATGCAGTATGTTTCGTCGGTGTTTTCTACCAGTTGGTGTACCGACAGTGTAGCATTATAGCATTGAGTTATAGGGCAAAGCATTATATTTCAAAAAAAAAGTTGTCTGTGACTTATAACAAAACTAGGTGGATGAGCTTGTTAGGCGACAAGAACAAGGATATTAGCTTTTTCTTCAGGTCCAAATCCAGATCCGACCTATTAATCGGATACAAAACGTAAACTGTTCAGCCTGGTGTAGGTATGCTCTCTACCGAGTGCCGTTCTCGTTAGAAATGCAATGTAAAAATGCCTGTGAAAGATTTACCACCAGATGCAAATAATTCAACGGCAAAACCAGCATACTTGCTTAACATTTTTATTTGAATGCGCGAGTGATCTTTGAAGAAGGAAAAAGATAAACATAATTAACAAGAGAAGGAGGAAGAAGGAGACAAAATGCATCAAGCCAACTCCTCATCGCCTTCATCTTCAAAATCTCCTTCATCTTCCGCTGTGGCATCCTGGTACTGCTGGTACTCGGAAACGAGGTCGTTCATGTTGCTCTCTGCCTCGGTGAACTCCATCTCATCCATGCCCTCGCCCGTGTACCAGTGAAGGAAGGCCTTGCGCCGGAACATGGCGGTGAACTGCTCCGAAATGCGTTTAAACAGTTCCTGGATGGCCGTGCTGTTCCCAATGAAAGTGGAGGACATCTTGAGACCACGAGGTGGGATGTCACACACTGCGGTCTTTACATTGTTTGGGATCCACTCCACAAAGTAGCTGCTGTTCTTGTTCTGGACATTCAACATCTGCTCATCCACTTCCTTCATCGACATTCGGCCACGGAAAATGGCTGCCACAGTGAGGTAGCGGCCGTGACGTGGGTCACAAGCAGCCATCATGTTTTTAGAGTCAAACATCTGCTGTGTGAGCTCAGGAACAGTGAGTGCCCGGTACTGCTGACTACCACGAGCCGTAAGTGGGGCAAAGCCGGGCATGAAGAAGTGGAGCCGTGGGAAGGGAACCATGTTGACGGCCAACTTCCGCAGGTCAGCATTGAGCTGTCCAGGGAAACGCAGACATGTGGTCACTCCACTCATGGTAGCAGACACTAGGTGGTTGAGGTCCCCGTAAGTGGGGGTTGTCAGCTTGAGGGTACGGAAGCAGATATCATACAGAGCTTCATTGTCGATGCAGTATGTTTCGTCGGTGTTTTCTACCAGTTGGTGTACCGACAGTGTAGCATTGTAAGGCTCCACCACAGTGTCACTGACTTTAGGTGAGGGCACCACACTGAAGGTGTTCATGATACGGTCGGGGTACTCTTCACGGATCTTGCTGATGAGGAGCGTACCCATGCCAGACCCCGTACCACCCCCCAGAGAGTGAGTCAGCTGAAAGCCCTGCAGGCAGTCGCAGCTTTCAGCCTCCTTCCGCACCACATCCAGCACAGAGTCCACCAGCTCCGCACCCTCAGTGTAGTGACCCTTGGCCCAGTTATTTCCTGCACCACTCTGACCTGAACAAGCAAAGAAAAAGAAATTAAAGACAAGTGTCATGGCACTGCACTTTCTTGGCGAATTTCAATAAATACCTCACTTTGAAAGGGGGAATTCTGACAGCTCACACAAGTGTCAAATTGACATTGAAACAATCAATATTTGAGTGGTGGTTACTTACAAGCTTCATAGCACAAATTAATTGTTAGCTCAGTTGCTCACTGTCAGCCAACCTAATTTGTAATAACAACACGTGCAAATATGCCATTTCATCAAACATTACATCTTCAAAGTACACCCACACGAGAGTGTTCATTGTTGGGAAAAATTCCAGGGGCATCGAAAAGGCCCCTTTATAAAAGGGTATGTACCATAGCTTGTAGAAATTGCCAAACAATAGAAAATAAGGGACATTCAAAAAAAAATCTCGCAGGCATGCTGGACTACCCTTGTGTTCTTAAGGCCTCAGTCACACCGGATCGTACGATTTCTGGATCGTGCGATTGATGGCAATCTGGCCGAGGTACGACCAATCGTCAATGTTTGCTACGCTCTCCATTTGCGATCGCAAACAGCGATTGGTCTTAGGGGTCATCGTACGATTGGTGGGACGCGTGGTTGTGCGATCACCAACGATTGGAGAAGATCGATTGCAAGATCAATCGTAGGTAATCGTGCGAATAGTGGTGGCGATCAGCGACCAATTGTACGGTCAATCGTGGCGACTTGCGACCGCTCGGACAATCAATCGCGGCGACCTGCGAACGCTCGCAGGCTCGATCGTGAGGTTGAACGCCAGGTGGCACCGCCAATCGTCAGGTGGCAGGACCAGTAGCACGACCAATCGTGCGACTACTTGACCTGCGATTATGCACGACTGGTGGTGCGTCCATGCACGACTGGTGGTACGACCATGTAAGACCTGTCTGCGACCTCTTACGATTTGGAATCGCAGGTCAGAAGTTTTGAACATGACCATCGACCTTGCTGCAACTGATTTTGCTCTGGCGATCACCCACGACCTCTGCGACCTCTGCGACCAGTCGCGCGCTCTTTCTACGATTTGCCCGCGATTCACAAAATTTTCGGTCGCAGCTGGCTGGTCCACGCATGGCTGGCGGACTTCCTCTCTAGTGGCCCTGTGGTCAACGTGTGGCCCTGAATGGGTTTCTCTCATCCCCCCTTCCTGTTCAGGCTGGAGTTCCCCAAGGCAGTGTTCTGGGCCCTGTGCTTTTTCTGGTCTTCATCAATGATCTCTCTGACTCTCTTGAAAATCCTCTCCATCTCTTTGCTGATGACTCCACTCTCTGCCGCTCCATTCCTCATCCCTCAGATCGGCAGTCTGCAGCCTCCTCACTCTCTGCAGACCTGGACAAAATCACAGACTGGGCAAACAAGTGGAACATGTCTTTCAATCCTGACAAATCTCACACTCTTACGATGTCTCTCCGAAAAGACCGACTGGACAACCCTCCCATCCACTTTATGAATAATCCTCTCCAAGAAGTTCTGTCACTCAAGCTTTTGGGTCTCACTATCTGCCATGATCTTTCCTGGGAAACCCACATTTCTAATCTGGCCTCCAAAGCCAGTCGCCGACTGGGCATCCTCCGTCGTGTGAAGTCCTTCCTTGGCACACCTGAGCTCCTCACCACATACAAGGCTTTCATCCGCAGCTCAATGGAATACTGCTCTCCCCTCTGGGCTGGTGCTCCTGCCTCACACCTAGCTCGTCTTCACGCTGTTGAAACCAAAGCGTTCAGAATCATTGGAATCTCCCGCGATGAAGCCAACTCCAAGGGCCTCTCACTCACTCACCGCAGGCAGGTAGGTGGTCTTTCCGTCTTCTACCGACTCCTCTCTGGCCTTGCCCCCCCAGCTCTCTCTGGGCTCTGTCCCGCAAATATTCCTACAGGTCGCACAAGATCTGCCTGCAACCCTCTTATGGTTAAACTGCCAAAATCTAGGCTCTCTGCTCACCTTCACTCTTTCATTCCCCTTTTTCCCCGCCTCTGGAATAAACTCCCCCACTCCCTTCAATCCCACTCCTCCCTCCTTGTCTTTAAAACAGCTGTTCACCACCATCTCTTATCTTCCCCCATCTCCCTGCACTCAAATGTTGTTGTGTTTGTGTGCTTCCCCTTCTCTCCCCATCTTGTCTTCCACTCCCTCTTTTTATATATTTTGTTTGTCTGGTTGATTTGTTTGTGAAGTAAATGTTAGCTCTTTCACGTGCCTCGATTCAGTATACAAAAAAAAAAAAAAAAAAAAAAGCCCAGGTCGTAACCTGGTCGCAGGCCCGGTGTGACTGGGGCTTAAGAGGACCCAAGTAATGCTCTAGAAAAGTTCATATAAATGGGCACCCTATATCTGGCAAATAAAATACATTTACTTCAAGCAGCTGTTTGAATCAAAATTGGCACCCCCTTTACATTAACTTTCTGGTAGAGTTTCTGGTTTTGTTGGGTGGAGGTGGTGGCGTTTTGGTGGAGCCATAACCAAATTGAAGTCAAGTCGTTCCCTGATCATAAACTGAAATTTGTAGACAGACAAAGTCAACCAATTAATTTAACCCTACGTTTCGCTTCACTTGCACGGGGTAATAGACAGTCCCTGGTTTGAGAACGAGTTAGTCCTGGACCCTATTTCTCAAAGCGGAATGAACGAACACACACCCACTGACACACAGACACACACCCCCCCTAACTTGACTCGGAATCAAGGCACAGATCGAGTCTCACCCCAGCAATTGCTGCACAACTTGTTAACAAGTGTCGCCTGCCACGCTGACACGTTGTCTCTGCCCTGCTCATCAACAATTAGGAGGTTTGCAGTCAGGAATATTAAATTTAACTGAAGAAGCACGCTAACCTTATGACATGACACTGACGTCATGTACATAAATTATACCAACACATCACCTCCCAACTAGGAGGCATCCGTGTGGAAGTCAAGTCTTTGCGGACTGAGATTAAAGCTCTTTGGTCACAAATAGACAAAGGCAGAGATGTCAATCTGGGTTTTGCCCTCATTATGGGCCTTATGAGGCCTGCCTTTTTTCTAATAAAAAAGGTAAAATATCAAACATTTAAACAGCCTTGGACATGCACCTTGACCCCACGGCCAAGGCACACCGTCTATCAAGACTGTCCCATTGGCATACACATGCACCTCAACCCAAAGGCTGAACACATGGTCAATCAAAACATGCATCCTGACCCCAAAGGGCCAGAATGCATGGTCATACAATTGGACCCCTCCTCCAAAGGAGTGAGTCCCCACAACTTCAACACCATGCCGTCACGACGAGGGCTTATTTTTCTCTCATCAGGACAACATACTGCAAATTGTTTATTTGTGACCAACCGAAGCCGTTAATATACACAGGTTGAACCCCCTAACTTGACTAGGAAGCAAGGCACAGATTGAGTCTCACCCCAGCAATTGCTGCACAACCTGTTAACAACAAGTGTCGGTACAATTGATGTACATGACGTCAGTGTCATGTCATAAGGTCAGTGTGCTTCTTTAGTTAAAGAAAAACAAAAAACAATTATATATATATGTACAGTCACGTGAAAAAGTAAGTACACCCCATGCAAAGTTTTGACTTTTCAACATATTTCAACATACAGCTATTTGATCTTCATTTTAACAATATTGATAGATAAAGGTTATATAATATAACAAATATCATGAAACATTTACATTTTGTAGTCCATTGTATAATTTAAATAAACATAAATGCAAATTTCGCACGTGGAAAAAGTAAGTACACCCTTGGTTCTCATAGGTGGTATTGCCCCCATTTGGCAGAAACAACCTCGAGTAGGCGTTTCTTATAACTGTCTCCCAGTCTCTGACATCGACTGGGAGAAATGTTTGCCCACTCCTCCATGCAGAATTCTTTCAGCTGTGCCATGTTTGAGGGGTTTCTTGCATGCACAGCTCGTTTCAAATCCCCCCACAACATCTCGATGGGATTTAGATCCGGCCTTTGACTTGGCCATTCCAGAACCCTCCATTTCTTTCTTTTCAGCCATTCCTTGGTGGATTTACTGGTAAGTTTAGGGTCATTGTCATGTTGCAAGGTCCACCTTCGGTTGAGCTTCAACTCTCCGACAGATGGCCTCACATTAACCTCAAGCACCCTCTGGTACAATGAAGAATTCATAGTGGATTCTATGATGGTGAGCTGCCCAGGCCCTGACGCAGCAAAGCTGCCCCAAACCATAATATTTCCACCACCATGCTTTGCAGTTGGTATCAGGTTCTTGTGGTCAATTGCTGTCTTTGGTTTTCGCCAAACATGTCTTCTGGTACTGTGGCCAAATAGCTCTACCTTTGACTCATCTGTCCAGAGCACATTGTTCCAGAAGTGCTGGTCTTTGCCTAGGTGTTCATTGGCAAACTTTAGTCTTGCCCTGATGTTCTTTCTGGACAGCAAAGGTTTCCTCCTGGCACGCCTCCCATGTAGATCAAATTTGTGCAGCCTCTTTCTAATGGTAGACTCGTGCACGTTGACATCAACAGTGGCAAGAGCTACCTGTAGGTCCCGTGATGACATTCTGGGGTTCTTAGAGACCTCTTTCAGTATCTTGCGGTCTATTCTCGGGCTGAACTTGCTGGGGCGGCCTGGCCTCAACAAGTTGGCAGTTGTTTGGAATCTTCTCCACTTGTAGATGATCTTCTTGACAGTCGAATGATTGATTTCAAATTGTTTGGAGATCTTTTTACATCCCTTCCCAGACTCGTAGGCATCTATAACCTTCTTTCTGAAGGCCTCAGAGAGCTCTTTTGATCTAGGCATGGTGTCGCCGCATACTTCAACAAGAAAGAGCAAACCAAACTAAATGTCTGAGGTTTAAATAAGACAGGTTCCTCCAAGATCCTCTCTCATGATGTTCTAATCATTTGCACCTGAACTGGTGCACCTGATTCTAATTTTAGGTATTTGAAGTAGTGATAAATGTAGGGGTGTACTTACTTTTTCCACATGTGAAATTTGCATTTATGTTTATTTAAATTATACAATGGACTACAAAATGTAAATGTTTCATGATATTTGTCATATTATATCACCTTTATCTATCAATATTGTTGAAATGAAGATCAAATAGCTGTATGTTGAAATATGTTGAAAAAGTCAAAACTTTACATGGGGTGTACTTACTTTTTCATGTGACTGCACACACACACACACACACACACACACACACACACACACACACACACACACACACACACACACACACACACACACACACACACACACACACACACACACACACACACACACACACACACACACACACACACACACACACACACACACACACACACACACACACGGTGAGCTTGAAATATGGTCATTTTTGAAATTTGTATGAAGGAAATTTAAAAATTGTATTTCAAAACAAATTATCACAAGAAAGTGAAGTACATAACATGCCATTTATTTGTGGAAAAGAACATCGAGGAGATGCGCACCATTTCGTCCGACACATTCCTCCAATCTTGGACGCCAATTATTCATGACGTTCTGCAACATGGCCACATCAATATCATTGATTTCGCGTCTGACGTTTTCCTTAAGTTCATGAAGAGTTTGTGGACGGTTAACATACACTTTATCCTTTAGATATAAATAATCACATGTAGTCAAATCGGGTGACCTCGCTGGCCATGGAATATCGCCGTTTTTGGAAATGACATGCTTTGGAAAGAGCGCCCTTACATTATTCATGGACACTCTGGTGGTGTGGGAGGTTGCACCGTATTGCTGAAGCCACGTCATTGGGTCGCTTCTGCAAAACTAATTCAGTAAAAAAGAAAAATAATAAAAATGCATGCTATGTACTTCAATATCATGAAGGAATTTATTTTGAAATACAATTTTTTATTTCCTTCACACGAATTTCAAAAATGACCATATTTCTGGCTCACCCTGTATATATACATATACATACATATTAATATTATATTAATCATATTAATAAGTAAAAACAATGTAAATAGTCATTAAGGATAATTAAAAACAATGTAGTAAAGTTATTGTGAAAGTAAATATACTGCATGTACATATGGACATAAAACAGCACAAAGGCTCTTAAACAAATCAAAATGTACATCAATCAGGCAGTCATACCCATTCAAACAGAAAGTTGTCTGTAATTGCATGCCATCTGAACTATTAGCACTACCACATCCTTAATGCCCCAAATTATTCCCACCTTTTGGGGTCAGCTAGGAAATGCTTACAGAGCAAGTATTTCACGGACCGGCTGGTGATGCCTGATGTTCGACCAAACAGGACAAGTGTCAGCGATCGCTCATCTCTTGGTGAAGGACACAGTGGTATATTTAGCTTGCAACCAATGTTAGCAGATGGGACACAAGACAATACACACCAAGCCTCATCGTACATACGAAACACCAGGGTGACAGTTTAAAGCTAGGCCATCATGGCGACTCCAAGTAGACAGCTCAAACACATGTATGCATAAGCTCCATGCTCTCTGTGAGCTCTCTAGTCAACAGCAAAATTCCAAATACCAAAGTTTTAGCACTCAATATTACCATAAATAATTAATTTACCATGTCAATGCACTTCAATGAAACATGTAACAGAGGTGGAATATCAACAACACTTCAAAAGGCGATGCAGTACAGACTCACACAAGCACTACAAAGCAGACAAAACAAGTAAAGGCACGCTAGAATAACGTCGCTTCGTTTAAAGGTTGCACACCTCCACCTGCACCATCTCATCGTCTGAAAGATGCATAAAGTCTGCACAAATGAAATCCCTGAACCTACAAATTACCAGGAACGTATCCCCACCATATAATCACTTATGGCAGCGATATGCTCCGACCTCCTCAATGAGACTAGATTTCTGGATTAAAAACAACGTACACAAACATGCATTTATTAAAGCAACTTCGGCATTTGTACCGCCTCCTCCACCAAATAGCTGCTCGCTCGAGCAAACTTGTACAGAATCGCTCGAAAAGGATGGTCTTCTTACAAACTACTCACCGAATATAAAGTTGTCGGGCCTGAAGATCTGACTAAAAGGACCAGAGCGCACAGAGTCCATGGTGCCCGGCTCAAGGTCCACCAGCACCGCACGTGGAACGTATTTCCCTGCTACAAGGTTCAACAAAGGTGTGAAACAAGCAAATTAAATATCTCTCACCCAATTTTCAAGCAAACAGCAAAGCGATGTTCCACATTAAATGCTAAATTCGATTTGTACAAAGACTTTTAGGTTTGAAACTTCTTACTCCAACTATGGGTTAACACCCGATTGGTATTATTTTATGAGGTTTCCAGGAACGCAACCCCCACGTAAAAGTGGTAGATGTGGTTATCCCATATTATTTACCTTTTATTGTTGGTCTTTCACAAGATTGGCTTAATGGTTCGAGCGTCCACTACAAATCTGGGATGTCAGATGTTCGAACATCAACCAAGTCACACGCAAGATTTAAAATGGCATGTGCTGCTTCCTTGCTCGACCTTCGTCATTTAAAACGATAGAGCACGGACAAACCACAAGATGGAGACAGTTGCACGGGCATGATGTGATGAAAGACCTCATTGTGGATTGAAGTTCCGAGGAAGGGAAGCCCTCCACTCCGGCCTAGCTCCCCCAGCTGTCCTCCAAATATTCCTGCAGGTCGCACAAGATCTGCCAGCAACCCTCTTATGGTGAAACTGCCAAAATCTAGGCTCTCTGCTCACCTTCACTCCTTCATTCCTCTTTTCTCCCGCCTCTGGAACAAACTCCCTCACTCTCTTCAATCCCACTCCTCCCTCCAGGTCTTTACAACAGCTGTTCACCACCATCTCTTATCTTCCCCCATCCAAAACCTTGATCTTTTCTACCCCCGTTAAAACACCTCAAATCCACCTCTTCCAATCTCTGACTTCACTCCTGAAATTCCGAGTAGTATTCATTTGCTTTATACCGTGTACCCCACTCCTGCCCTCTCTCTTCCACAGATATACCGCTGTCTCTGTTCTCTACTGTTGCTTGTGTGCCTCCCTCTTTGCCCCTCATCTCCCATTCCCTTTATTATATGTTTTGTGTGTCCCTTTGTATTTTTGTGTTCGATGCGTTTGCTCTTACACGAGCCTCGACTCTGTATTAAACAAGCGTGACGCCTAGGTCCCCCGTCGGGGAAGTGATGTGAGTTGACAAAGTGGAACACGCAGAAAACATGCTATGATACGATATTTCGCTCACAAGGGTCAGACATACATGGAGGTGGCCATCTTGGATTTTGACGTGGCAACCCAATTTTCAATAGCGTTCTTCCTTGTGCCTAGATACACCTACACACCAGAAGGTACTTCGCTTATTTTTCAAGATATTTCGCTCACAAGGTTCAGACATATATATGGTGGCGGCCGTCCTGGATTTTGACGTGGCGACCCACTTTACAATAGCGGTCTTCCTTATGCCGAGATACACCCACACACCAAATTAGAAGTTGGTACTTCGCTTATCTTTCAAGATATTCTTCTCACAAGATTCAGACATACATGGCGGCGGCCATCTTGGATTTTGACATGGCGACCTAATTTTCAATAGCGTTCTTCCTTATGGCGAGATACACCCACACACCAAATTAGAAGTTGGTACTTCGCTTATTTTTCAAGATATTTCACTCACAAGGTTCAGACATATATATGGTGGCGGCCATCTTGGATTTTGACGTGGCGACCCAATTTTCAATAGCATTCTTCCATATGGCGAGATACACCCACACACCAAATTAGAAGTTGGTACTTCGCTTATTTTTCAAGATATTCATCTCACAAGGTTTGGACATACATCGTGGTGGCCATCTTGGATTTTGACGTAGCGACCCAATAGATACACCCACACACCAGATTAGAAGTTGGTACTTCGCTTATTTTTCAAGATATGCAGGTTACAAGGTTCAGACATACATGGCATCAGACATACATGGCGGCGGCCATCTTGGATTTTGACGTGGGTTGCACCCAGACACCAAATTCGAATGCGGTCCTTCGCTTACGCACGCACGCACGGGAAAGCCATAGTCCCCCTTTCGCTCCGCTGAGCGACGGGGGACAAAAATAAATAAGGGAATTTGCAGTGTTATTAGATGGGAATTTTCATGAATTTATTTTTAATGCAGCTCTACCTTCACAGGAATTACAAGCAAATTTGTCCACCTGTGACGAACGATGTCAACGATTCCGGATCAAACCTTACTCACCACCCAAGCCCAATATGGTGCCGCAATTCATTGAAACTGCGAGAACCACCCACATTTATAAGGTTCCAAGTATTTACCAGCGCATTTATGGAGGTGTTAGAGATTGTCATCCAAGGACCATTTCATTTAAAATAGAGTCAGATCACATTAACCTGCTTTCTGTGAAACAGACACTCAACTACAACATGGAACGAGTATACCTACCATCTCAAAACACCCACAGGTCCAAAGGTCAAAAAATCAGGGGCATTGAAACATTTACGTTTTGCACTTGAATTCCCAACGACCACAGGTGACCACTTGATATTACATCATCAAACAAGCCACTTGAGGTTACGAGGGGAGGTGTAGGGGATGGTAGAGGATGGCGTACACACCAGCAGCCTCGTTGTAGTAGACGTTGATCCTTTCCAGTTGCAGATCACTGTCGCCATTGAACGATCCAGTGGGGTCAATGCCATGCTCATCGCTGATAACCTCCCAGAACTGTGCCAAGAACAGCAATAGCTTATTAAACAAGAAAAAAAATACCTATGTATAAAATATTTTACAACTCATTGCAAAGAAGCCGTAAATCACAAAATTGATAAACATCATTTGAAACCAAAAAAATAATAATTTAATTTCAACTTGCCCAATCAACTCCACATGCTATAAAACCACTGACAGGCCCAATTACTTGAACCATCTCGTGGGGTCGGCCCACAGCAGGTAGATTGGCCGAAGGCTGACAAACCAATTGGCCAGGCTCGACTTTCAAGTAAAGGAGATTCGAGCAGGAATTTGTAGTTTGTCCAATATGCCATCGGCATCAACATGCCTACCACCCTGACATCTTTTACAGCCAAAAAGTAATGCTCGCAGATGGGATGTCAGACTTTAACATCTGAGGGACAGGCGGCATATCACTCAACCTGCCTGGAAGCACCAATCAGAGCATCGTCATTTTATAATAAGGCTGTGAGTCAAAACAAACAAATAGGTCAAGAGTCAAGTGTGCTTCCTCTGCACCAACCTGCTCGACCCAATAAAATGTTATTAAATGAGCTTAAAGTGACAACTTGATACATATTGTCAAAAACAATCTCCTATCATAGTTTTATATAATTATCAATTGCGTATCAAGCCAAATGCAGTACAAAAACAAGATCAATCGGAGATTGCAGACCCATGCCAGGATGCATTTGTGTTTTTTAAGGCTTTTGTTTTAAAACAAATATGGCGGCCGAAACATGTGACCGATGGCGTTTTGTTTTTTTCCTCTACCAATTTATCCTTTAATGACGCTCAAGAAATTTCATCTTGATCGGATGAAGTTTTGTACTTGTCGAATTATGACGTCATAATGGAGGCACCTATGACATCATCATTAACATGTTATTCCCCATGGAGAGTTCTTTACAATGAGCCATGTCTCAATTTTTTTCTATGCAGCGCTTTCGGAGATATAGAGGTGCAACTTCTTTCGGTTTTTTACAAGATGGCACCCATACCATGTGACAGTTGCCTATGACGTCATAATCATTAAAAATTATACAGGAGGAGGTCCTTTGGGGCATGTCCTACCATAGGTGCATGAAATAAAGTCAAGTCAACTAATAAATTGAACTGATGTGGTGTGGTGTGGACAGCACAGGCCTGATGGGCCAAATGGCCAAGCTCCTTGCAACAAGCCATCCCAACCCCTAACTCATGGCCTAAAATAGTAGGCCTTGCGTAGGTAGAGACCTCTCATCCAAGTGGTAACTCCGCTGGTTTGATCTGACGGTCTCGAGCCAGGTGTGAACAGTCAAGACGCAAAAGTGGTAAGATAGACAATTCCCAGAAGGACTCTACCGAGTGCCGTTCGAGTTTAAATTTTATTTTATTCCCTTTCAAAAAGCAGTAATTTATTCACACAAGGGCAGCAAAAGGGCAGCAAGGGCAGCAAAAGGGCAGCAAGGGTAGCAAGGGTAGCAAGGGCAGCAAAAGGGCAGCAATGGCAGCAAAATGGCAGCAAGGGCAGCAAAAGGGCGGCAAGGGTAGCAAGGGCAGCAATGGCAGCAAAAGGGCAGCAAGGGCAGCAAAAGGGCAGCAAGGGTAGCAAGGGCAGCAAGGGCAGCAAGGGCAGCAAGGGCAGCAAGGGCAGCAATGGCAGCAATGGCAGCAAAAGGGCAGCAAGGGCAGCAAAAGGGCAGCAAGGGTAGCAAGGGCAGCAAGGGCAGCAAGGGCAGCAAGGGCAGCAAGGGCAGCAAAAGGGCAGCAAGGGCAGGAAAAGGGCAGCAAGGGTAGCAAGGGCAGCAAGGGCAGCAAAAGGGCAGCAAGGGCAGCAATGGCAGCAATGGCAGCAAAAGGGCAGCAAGGGCAGCAAAAGGGCAGCAAGGGTAGCAAGGGCAGCAAGGGCAGCAAGGGCAGCAAGGGCAGCAAGGGCAGCAATGGCAGCAAAAGGGCAGCAAGGGCAGCAAGGGCAGCAAAAGGGCAGCAAGGGCAGCAAGGGCAGCAAGGGCAGCAAAAGCCAATTGATCAAACAGAAATGGCTTTATTCCCAGAGCTAATAAAACGTTGCACAGCAACGAGGTAGCGGTTGCTACAATAAACAAAACCCTGGTGAGGACTCCAACGGAGCTCAGCAACACCAAGGAGTTTACCAAAAGGGTACTTCACCTTTACCACAGGATGGTAATATATATGGTAAGCCTGGTGTTGGCTTAGCGGTTAGGGTGCCGGCTTGGGATCCTAGGATGTCGCTGCGACGCTTTCGGCCCACCGCTTATCAAAATTCCAGTCGAAACCCATTACCTGGACCTGGAGCAATCACCTTCCTCTTGAGCATTCCATGTGTAAAATACCTCGACCATGATTCTGTCCTCACATTTTCACCACAAACATGCCATGCCATGCCCAGTGCCCACCCGCCGCTTCTCACTGTGCAGGCCACTGACACCCCCTTATTACTCCCCTACCCAGAGGGGACAATAGGTTTACCCTGCGTCCGGCTGCGATTATGATACGTTACAGAACATGTTCGTGTTTCTGGCCTCATTGGGTGGAGGATCATGGTTGGGGTAACGTCGGTAGGCCAAGTCATGGACGAGGACTTGTTACAACAATTTGATCCGTCTATCTCAGGTGTACAGGGAAGAGGACAGTTAGTTTGAACACGTATACAAAATAGAACTCACATCGTTCATTTGTGACGATTCATCGTCGCTTTATTGCACAACAAAACGTTTTAACCGCAAATGAATAATCAACATGTTGTAGGTCAACCTATCGAAAGTATGTCAATACAAATACAAGTAGCGTGAGTGCAGCATCGGTACTTAAAGACAAACCTTGTCTTACAAAATTGCGATTTCATGCTACCCCGTAATTTAAATTTTTACGATATTCTGTTAATCAGAAAGTTCTTACCCAATCCCCAATCATCCCTCCTCCCCTCAAACCCGAACACCAACCTCCCCCCCTCCCCACCCCCCTCTTCCCCGCTCCTCTCCTCTCGTCCCAACCACCAACAACCCCGTCCCTCTCGTCCCAACCACCAACCACCCCTCTCGTCCCAACCACCAACAACAACCCCGTCCCTCTCGTCCCAACCACCAACCACCCCTCTCGTCCCAACCACCAACAACAACCCCTCTCGTCCCAACCACCAACAACAACCCCTCTCGTCCCAACCACCAACAACCCCGTCCCTCTCGTCCCAACCACCAACCACCCCTCTCGTCCCAACCACCAACAACAACCCCGTCCCTCTCGTCCCAACCACCAACAACAACCCCGTCCCTCTCGTCCCAACCACCAACCACCCCCCTCTCGTCCCAACCACCAACAACAACCCCTCTCGTCCCAACCACCAACAACCAAGTGCACCTTTCCACCCGACCACCAGACCACCTCCTCCACCCCCCCATATCACTTTCGACCCGACCTCCAACCCTCACACCATAAATTCCCCCTCCCCGTCACGGACTCGACCATCAACCCTGCCGCCCCCACCATTGCGACCCGACCATAAACACCTCCCCTCCCCACAACGTTGCGGATCCGACCATAAACCCCTCCCCTCCCCACAACGTTGCGGATCCGACCATAAACCCCTCCCCCCCCCCCACCTCCTCCACCCCCCCCATATCACTTTCGACCCGACCTCCAACCCTCACACCATAAATTCCCCCTCCCCGTCACGGACTCGACCATCAACCCTGCCGCCCCCACCATTGCGACCCGACCATAAACACCTCCCCTCCCCCCAACGTTGCGGATCCGACCATAAACCCCTCCCCCCCCCCCCCCACCTCCCCACCCTTGCGACCAGACCATAAACACCTCCCCTCCCCCCACCCTTGCGGACCCGACCATAAACCCCTACCTTCCCCTCACCTCCCCACCCTTGCGGACCCGACCATAAACCCCTCCCTTCCCCCCACCTCCCAACCCTTGCGGACCCGACCATAAAGCCCTCCCTCCCCCCCACCTCCCCACCCTTGCGGACCCGACCATAAACCCCTCCCCCCCCCCCACCTCCCCACCCTTGCGGACCCGACCATAAAGCCCTCCCTCCCCCCCACCTCCCCACCCTTGCGGACCCGACCATAAAGCCCTCCCTCCCCCCCACCTCCCCACCCTTGCGGACCCGACCATAAACCCCTCCCCCCCCCACCTCCCCACCCTTGCGGACCCGACCATAAACCCCTCCCCCCCCCCCCCCCCCACCTCCCCACCCTTGCGACCAGACCATAAACACCTCATTTTCGCGCGCATCCTCAAAACAACCCCTCTCGTTCAATCAAAATGAACAATTTAAACAAGGGGAGTTTTTAATGAAAACGGCACCAAACATCGCATCTGAGAAGAGCGTAAATTGGAGTACAAGGTGAAACATTTCAAATGACAATATTAATGTCGACATAAGCGTAAGATCATTTACATTTCAAAACTCACCTCAGATTTTAACTCAAGATATGACAAAGACCGATAAAGGCGCAAACGCAGTAATCGACCAAATAATTAACATGTTAACCTAAGACCATTTCCCGCGTAAAAAATATATTTAACATCGAAAACATTCACAATCACCGATCGATCACCGACACGCTTATATATATATATATATACAGTATATATATTCACCTTGGCGCCGATCTGGTTCCCGCACTGACCGGCCTGCAGATGCACGATTTCCCTCATGATTGACAAGATCTCCACAAAAATAAAAACAAAATTAGAAAACCGTAAAATATAAAAACACCCGCGCACGAACTACGCGCCGGTCACGGGACTTTATTGGCTCGGTCGAGGTGTGCTGGAGACCATCCCACCCGTTGCCCCGACAACCGCACCGCTCAGCCAATGGTGTGACAGTATAAAGTTGAGGCGTCATAATTATGGGATGGAAATCTAGAAATACTCAGTACGCATGCGCAGGTTTCCTCTCACCTTTCTTTTCTATCATCTACTTTCTCTTGTACATGTTTAAACATGCTTAACACAATCGTTGTCTCGAAGACTTCGTTATTATTATTATTATTATTATTGCCAAATGATACTAATATTATTATTGTCGTTAATATTATTTATAGCATTAATTACCTCCGCCACCAAAGGTGGATGGAGGTTGTTTTCACCCCCGTCTCTCCGTTTGTTGGTGAACAAAATATCTCAAAAAGTTGTGGAGGGATTGGGACGAAACTTGCTGGAGATGTTGTGTGTCTGACAAGGACGATTCGATTTTGGTGAAGATCTGAATATGGATTCGGATATGAGAAATATTTAATTTTTTAAGTGATTCTTCACCATTGGGGGATAGGGCTAAAACCAACATAGAGCAGGATATCTCAAAAAGTTATGGACAGATTTGGACAAAACCTGGTGGACCGGTTGGGTGTGTGACAAGGAAGAATCGATTCAATTTTGGTGAAGATCCGGATCCGGATCTGGCTACTATCATTTTAAAAGTGATTCTTCACCATTGGGAGATAGGGCCAAAAACGATACAAAACCGGATATCTCAAAAACTTGTGGACGAATGATTTTGATTAAATGTGATTCTGTATTGTGATTTTGTGGTCTACTCTGGGATACAAAACGTAAAGTGTTCACCTGGCGTCCTGGCGGAGGTATGCTCTTTACTGAGTGCTGTCCTCGTTAATATATGCTTTGTTACAATGTTTTCATCATGTTACAATGTTTACAAGGTTTTGTTTTCACCCCAGTCTGTTTTGCTGTCTGTTTGTTACTTGCAAAAATCGAAGATTTTTCGATAATATTGGTTGCTCTCGTGCGTTATTCTGTCAATGAATTGGGAAACCAACTATTTTGAGGTCAAAGGTCAAATCAAGGTCAAACTTCTAAAATCATCAATTTTCATCGTTTTAACTTGGTAATTAAACAGCAATTGCATAATGCATCACTAAATTGGGAAAGCAATTATTTAAGGTCAAAGGTCAACTCAAGGTCAAACTTATAAAATCATCAATTTTCATCTGAAAAATCATCACTTTTCATCCTATTAACTTGGTGATTAAGCAGCAATTACATGGTGCATCACTCAGTTTGGAAAGTAACTATTTTGTGGTCAAAAGGTCAACTCAAGGTCAAATTTCTAAAATCATTAAATTTAATCTGAAAAATCATCAATTTTCATCCTATCAACTTGGCGATTAAGCAGCAATTACATGGTGCATCACTCAGTTTGGAAAGTAACTATTTTGTGGTCAAAAGGTCAACTCAAGGTCAAATTTCTAAAATCATTAAATTTAATCTGAAAAATCATCAATTTTCATCGTTTTAACTTGGTAATTAAACAGCAATTGCATAATGCATCACTAAATTGGGAAGGTAAGTAACTATTTGAAGTCAAAATGTCAAATCAAGGTCAAACATGTAAAATCGTCAATTTTTGTCTGAAAAATCATCAATTTTCATCCTATTAACTTGTGAATTAAACAGCAATTGCATAATGCATCACTGAAGTAGGAATGCAACTATTTTTGAGGTCAAAGAAGTTCCAGGTTGGAGTGTTGGAAGTAAAAGAACAGCTCAGAGAGCAAAGAGTAGATAAATGTCCAGGGCCAGATAGTATGCACCTGAAAGTATTACAGGAGGTGGCTGAGCAGATAACGGATATGTATAGTAATAAAAGGCAATGTGTGTCCATCACCATGTTTGTGTGTGTTTCTCCTCAATAACTCCAAAACCATGAAACCTAGCAGCCCCAATCTTTGCATGCATACTTATCGACCTCCAAGGGAGTGCATGAATGAAAACTGGATGTTTGGGTGTGTTTAAACACCCCTTTTGAAGATCATTAACCAGATTATGCAATTAAAACAAAAACAGGCTTATCCTTGGTCAGCCTGCTCTCCCTCACAGGGGGTCTTCTGCGTTTTCAGCCTGCTTAATATGCCTTGCCTTGGAACAGGCCACAACAGTCAAAGCGGACATGGCGAGTTAGTGGAAGGTTACACGTTGAGTGGAGACCGATCGTCTAGTCAGTGGTTCAGTGGGTTGAACTCCCCTCGGGAGGTGTGAGGATAATTACGGGCGGGAGTGATACGTGATTACGGGCGTCCAAGGTGGGAGTGATAATGCTCCTGCTGCGGGCAAGGCCGTAGTTAGCCAGGATGATCCGAATGGGGGATTTCCCATTATAATTTCGACTTCAGAGGGGTCGAAACCCCTGTGCTCCGAGAATCCAATCCAAATGGCTTCCCTGATCAAGAGTGAATTGGGCGACGTTATCAGTGCTAAAAAAAACCTCAGCTCTAGGGACATGCTAATTCTTTGTAAATGCACTTCCCAGTGTGACAAGGCCTTGAGAGCCTCTCTTTTTGGTGGCAGTCGAGTCTCCTGCCTCATCCCTAGATCGCTGGTGTGATTTATGGTATTGCCCCATCCGTCGAGATAGATGACATAAAGACCCACTTAGCTGATATGGGAGTTGTGGATGCCCGCCGGTTCACTACAATAAGGGAAGGGGTGAAGGTGGAAACATCATCGGTGGTTTTATCCTTCGCCAGCCTGGCTCTTCCCCCCAAAGTGTTCCTGGGGTATCAAACATTTTCTGTCCAGGAATATGTTTCCCGTCCACTAAGATGCTACACGTGTAAGAAGTTTGGCCACACTGCTCTGTCTTGTAGTGGTAAGCAGCATTGCAGCAGGTGCTATGGAGACCACGAGCGCGGGGATTGTACTACGTCCAAGATGTTCTGCGCCAACTGTGGCGGGAATTCCTCAGGGCCATCCAGATCCAACAAATAAAAACATCAGGGAAGCTATCCTATGCAGAGGCCGTCCGCAAGGTCCCCAAGGCCAGGCCCCTGCAAAAGGCATCATCCTGGCCCCCAGAATTGCAGTCCAGGACCCAACTCTAACAAGATTGGTGGGAGTCCAGACCCAGACGAGTGATCAAGAATGCCAAACCGAGGGGTCAAGAACCAGTATGGGCATGAACTTTTCAAGACTGGCGTTTATTGGCTTCATCACGGAAGTTGTTAATTGCGCAGCCCAAGCCAAAAGAAGGACAGAGAAAATAGCTATAATCTCTGCCGCAGCCCAGAAGCATCTGGGTTGGGAGGGGATTTCCTCCAAGGAGATCAATAAGTTATTTAAGTCCGGTGTTATGAGCAACTCTAGGCAATCGCAGGATTCATCCATGGAGTAATCTTACTATAATTCACCAAATGTCCGTCCGTCCGTTCGAAGGTACCGCAAAAACGGCTCAACCGATCGCAACGATATTTTGGGTGGGTAATCCTGGGAACACTCGGAGTAAAATAGGCTATGATGTTTTTTCAATTTTCCAATTTTTCCAATCTCCAGTTTTTCCAAACACAATGGAATAATATTTACCGATATGAACAGTGATGTGGCTTTTGTTGAAATTCTACAAATACTGTTTATTCTACGTACCAGGAGAGAGTAGATCGACTCCTGACGAACTCTTCCTATATAAACGTGCGGCTCCGAAGGAACACGGCAGTGAGTGCAAAGCGACTGAGAAACAGGTGTAGCAGCCACTTCCGTGTTACAGATTCGGCGTGCACTCTTCACACATAAACGTGCGACTGAGAAAGACGTGTAGCGGCCGCTTCCGTTTTGCAGAATTCAATCTTTTTTCAAAATGGGCGCCATGTACTGTTTAGATTTTGATGATTTCCATGTGATATGATTTAACGGATGTTTATATGAATCGTTTAAAATAAAAAAGCCTTCAATTTCTGATATTTTGCTTTTTCATTTGGGCCTCCCAAAGAAGCCCCGCCCGTAGGGCTGGTACCGTTGCTAGTGAGAATAATTCAGTGGAACGCAAGAAGTTTAGCGGCCATGGTGACGACTTAAAAAAGTTTGTTATTGACCTAACACCCCGACCTGACATCATATGTATTCAAGAAACCTGGCTCAAAAGTCCCAAGCAATTCAGGATCCATGGTTATACCTTCGTCCGCAAGGATAGAGTGAGGGGGAATGAAGGAGGTTGCGGGGTTTTTGTTAAGCTCCGGATTTCCTTAGAGGAAATGGATTGTGATGCCAAACTGGAATCGATTGCAATCAGGGTTCCCGGCTCGAGGGAAGGTCTATCGATCATAAACCTATACAATCCCTGCAAATCATTGAATCTCGGACTGCTCCAGGAGGTGCTCAGGAAGTGTGAAGGGGTTGTAATCTGGTGTGAAGACGTCAATAGCCATAAATCTCTTTGGGGCTCCAATATCATGGATAAAAATGGTGAGTGCATCGAAAGCATCATTGAGGAGTTTGACTTGGTGCCGTTAAATGATGGAAGTGGGACCTGCTTAAATCCATCCTTGGGGAAAACCTCCCCCCTTGATCTCACCTTCATCTCTTCGTCTGCAGCAGCAAGATGCAAGTGGTGGGTGCACGAGGATAATCTGGGGAGCGACCACTTTCCTGTGTTTACAAATCTTTTATTTGAAAGGGACATCGAGGCTGCTGGTGGCCCTCCCTCCTGGAATTTCTCCAAGGCGGACTGAGATTCCTTTTCTCGTCAGTGCTCCAAGGGAGTGCGGGAAGATCTCTCAAGTGGGAACACTGCAGACTTCAACAGCCCTTTAGTTCAGACCGTGAAGGCCATCGCCCAGGGAACAATCCCTACCTGCAGAAGCTCATCGGGCAGGAAAACCAAAGTGCCTTGGTGGAATGTCGAGTGTGGGAAAGCATCCGGGAAAGGAGGGAGGCTCTGAAGAAAGTGAGAAAATCCTAAAAGATGGATGACGTAATAGAGTACAAGAGGAAAAGAGCCCAGGCCCAGCAGGTCACAAAACGGGCCAAGACTGCTTCTTGGCGGTGCTTCTGTTCAGCCATTAGCCCGGACTCCTCTCTTCAATCCATTTGGAGGAACGTGAAATCCATGACCGGTATTAAAGATGGGGGAAGGGTCATCCCTGTACTCATTTCCCCTGATGGAACCTGCTCCACGAATAAGGACAAGGCCGGAACGTTGCGCAAACATTTCTCTGACTTGATTAGAGAAAACAACACCAACAGGGAGTCCAAGGTCCCCAGGTTCCAGTTCCAGACCCAGCACAGAGAAATCCTCAGTGACTGGTGTCCTGAAAATTCCCCTCTAAACCTGGACTTCTACCTTTGGGAACTTAGGCAAGCGGTTCATAAATCTAGGAACAGTGCCCCTGGCCCCGACCTATTGACCTTTCATATGTTCAAGAATATGGAAGACAAGGTGTTGGGCATGTTTCTCGACCTATTTAATAGAGTTTGGTCTTTAGGAGAACTTCCCCAAGAGTGGAAACACTCTATAGTCGTTCCGATCCTTAAAGCATGGAAAAATCCCCAAAACCCATCGTCATACCGCCCTATCTCCCTTATCTCGGTGGTAAGCAAGTTAATGGAGAAGATGGTGAACAGTCGCCTAGTTTTCTTCCTGAACGAAACAACCTGTTGAATGAATCCCAGAGCGGATTCCGAAGGGGCCGTTCAGCTATCTACAACATTGTTTTATTGGCTAACGAGGTGAGAAAATCCCTCAATAATAAGGGGTCGCTTCTTTGTGTTTTCCTGGCCATTCACAAAGCCTACGATACAGTCTGGCAGGAAGGCCTGCTTTCCAAGCTGCACCATCTAAGCGTCAGTGGCAAAATGTTTTGGTGGATCCAGGATTTTCTGTCCACCAGATCATTTAAAGTGAGAATGGGGCAAACCATCTCTTCAAACTTTCATCTGAAGGAAGGAGTCCCCCATGGCAGCTGCTTAAGCCCTACACTTTTCAACATTATGATCAATGATATAGCCTCCCTCTCAGGAATCCACTGCAAGATGCTGCTGTTTGCAGACGACATAGCTTTGTGTGTCAAGAGTAAAAACTTAGCTTTTGCGTTAAGGAAACTTCAGGCTGATATCGGCTTGATGGATCTATGGGCCCAAAAGTGGGGGTTCCAGTTTTCTGGGCTCAAATCCAAGTTCGTAATTTTTTCCCGCAGGAGGATGGTCCAGGACACATCAATATCAGTTGGTGGAACCATCCTCAGAGCATCTTCTGAAGTGTCGTTCCTGGGTGTTGTTTTCGACAAGGGGCTTACATGGAGCTCCCACGTTAAGAAGGTCGCAGTTAAATGCGCCAAGGGCCTAAATCTAATTCGATGCCTCACTGGCACTTCCTGGGGAGCCCATCAGGGAAGTCTTTTTCTCTTGTACAAAGCCCTTATCCGCCTCATTTGGACTATGGTAGCCAGGTTTTTTCAGACATGTCAAAAACCAACCGCAGTAAACTTGAAGCCATTCAGGCTAACGCCCTGCATGTCTGTTTGGGCGCTTTTGTGAGTTCACCTATCTCTGCCCTTTTGGTGGAGGGCGGGGAGATGCCTCTATCCCTCCGCTGGGAGGTGTCCCGGCTAAAATTCTGGGCCAAATCTATATCCTCTGGGACCAATCACCCAGTCCGAGCTGTTTTTGCAGACTGTTGGGAGTATGAGGTATGGGGTAAAAATCTAAATTCCGCTCCCTTCGGGGTGGCCTGTAGGTGGGTGGCGGGTGAAATGGGTCCTGGACTTCTTGCCCATTGAGTCTGTCAATAAAGTTCCAATCTGGCCTCCCTGGACTCATACTATGCCCCAAATCCACCTGGATCTATGGGGGAGAGTTGACAAGGATAACCCTTGTGCATTCTGCATCCAGGCGATCGAGTTCATCCATTCGGTTTGGAGTCAATCTCTCCACGTTTCCACGGATGGTTCTAAAGTCCCTTCCCTAGGGAGAACTGCGGCGGCAATATGTATCCCTGATGTTAAGGTGACAAAGGCTAAGAGGTTATCTGATCATCTCTCCATCTTCGCAGCAGAACTCTTTGCTATCGTATTGGCACTGGAATGGACAATCGAGTTCAACCCTCTCGGTGCCGTGATCTTTTCTGATTCCCTCTCTGCACTTCAGGCACTTTTTTTTTTTTTTTTTTTTTTGTATACAAGATCGAGGCTCGTGAAAGAGCGAACATTAATCACACAGAAAGACAAACCGACACATAAAACATATAACATCGGGAGCGGTAGACAAGATGGGGAGAGAGGGGGAAGGACACAAATACAACATTTGAGAGCAGGGACCGAGAGACATGGAGACATCGAGAGATCTGAGAGAGGGCGAGGGCTTTGGGGGGGGGGCATGGGAAGGGGGCGGTGGGAGAGGTATAAAACATATGGACACTGCCAGGACTTCCAGGAAAGAAGTTGGAATTTCAAACAAGGTGGATCTGGGGTGAATTAGCGGGGGTAGAAAAGATCAAGGTTTTGGATGGGGGAAGATAAGAGATGGTGGTGAACAGCTGTTTTAAAGACCTGGAGGGGGGAGTGGGATTGAAGGGAGTGAGGGAGTTTGTTCCAGAGGCGGGAGAAAAGAGGAATGAAAGAGTGAAGGTGAGCAGAGCGCCGAGATTTCGGCAGTTTAACCAACAGAGGGTTGCTGGCAGATCTTGTGCGACCTGTAGGAATATTTGGGGGACAGAGCACAGAGAGAGCTGGGGGTGCAAGGCCGGAGAGGAGTCGGTAGAAGACAGAAAGACCACCTACCTGCCTGCGGTGAGTGAGTGAAAGGCCCTCAGAGATAGCTTCATCGCGGGAGATTCCAATAATTCTGAAAGCTTTGGTTTCAACAGCGTGAAGCCGAGCTAGGTGTGAGGCAGGAGCACCGGCCCATAGGGGAGAACAGTATTCCATTGAGCTGCGGATGAAAGCCTTGTATGTGGTGAGGAGCTCAGGTGTGCCGAGGAAGGACTTCGCACGACGGAGGATGCCCAGTCGGCGACTGGCTTTGGAGGCCAGCTTGGAAATGTGGTTTTCCCAAGAAAGATCATGGCAGATAGTGAGACCCAAAATCTTGAGCGACAGAACTTCTTGGAGAGGATTGTTGAGAAAGTAAATGGGAGGGTTGTCCAGTCGATCTTTTCGGAGAGACATAGTAAGAGTGTGAGATTTGTCAGGATTGAAAGACATGTTCCACTTGTTTGACCAGTCTGTGATTTTGTCCAGGTCTTCAGAGAGTGAGGAGGCAGCAGACTGCCGATCTGAGGGAAGAGGAATGGAGCGGCAGAGAGTGGAGTCATCAGCAAAGAGATAGAGAGGATTTTCGAGAGAGTCAGAGCGATCATTGATGAAGACCAGAAAAAGCACGGGGCCCAGAACACTGCCTTGGGGAACTCCAGCCTGAACAGGAAGAGGAGATGAGAGAAACCCATTCAGGGCCACACGTTGACGACGACTAGAGAGGAAGTCCGCCAGCCATGCGTGGAGATTTCCATGGATACCAAAGGAGGAGAGTTTGGTGAGCAGAGCGGGGTGCCAGACCGTGTCGAAGGCACGTGATATGTCGAGGGAGACAGCTCTAATTTCCTGTTTGGCATTGAGGACCTCCATCCATTGTTGAGACAGCAGAAGCAGCATGTCCAGAGTAGAGTGACCTGGTCTGAAACCAAATTGATGATCAGAGATCAAGCCATTGGAGAAGAGGAAAGATTTCATATCCGAAGCAATGATGGATTCCATGACTTTGCTGATAATTGGGAGAAGGCTGATTGGTCTGTAGTTGCTAGGATCTGTTTTTGCACCTCTTTTGTGCAAAGCGGTGATGTTGGCTGATTTCCAAGCAGATGGCAGTTGACCTTGAGCAAAAGAGAGGGTGAAGAGAACAGAGAGAGGGTGAGATAGAGCAGCAGAGCAGGATTTTAGGACCCGTGGGCTGATGCCGTCGGGTCCAGTTGCAGAATCAGAGTCGAGGGTTGACAGAAACTTTTCCACCTTGTCAGGAGGAAAGGACACGGAGTCCAGGAGCAGCAGGGTACGACTGGGTATGGTGGGTACAGAGAGGGATGGGTTTGGGACACAAGATTTAGAGGCAAACACAGAGTTGAGGCATTCAGCTTTTTCACGTGCGGAGTCAGCTGTGTAGCCGTTTGAGGTAAGGGAGGGGATGGAGGGGGAACAAACACCAGAAACGGATTTGACCAGACGCCACCAGGATTTGGAAGAGGGAGACAGATAAGAGAGTTCGGTCTTGAGAACGGAGAGATATTGTTTCCTGGCTCTCCTGAGGGTGGACACACACTTGTTTCGGGCTTTGTGAAAGGAAATGAGATTTCCTTCCGTTGGATTTGCTTTCCAGGAGACGAAGGCAAGTTGTTTCTGGGCAACAGCGTCACCACAAGATTCCGTGTACCATGGACGGCAGGAAGGGTATGACAACTGAAGACGAGATGGGATAAATCTGTGCATGAGAGAGAGCAATTTACTTTGGAAGAATTCCCAGGATGAGTTGATGTCAGAGGTGGTAGAGATGGGAGACCAGTCCAGATGATTGATTGCTGCTTGAAGACCGTGCCAGTTGGCCTGAGTGAAATGCCAGACTCGTCGACGCTGAGCAGGCTCCCTGAGGATGGTCAGAGAGATGTCCACTTTAACAAGGACATGATCAGATGATCCGATCGGAGCAGAAGAAGAGCAGCAGACATTTTCAGGGAAGTTAGTCATAACCAAGTCCAGAAGAGAAGATGTTCCGTTGACTGAGATCCGGGTCGGGAAATTGACAGATTGTGTCAGTCCCAGTGAGTCGCAGAAGTCCTTTGCTGAGGAGCCATGGCTGGTGAGAGAGGTACCCACACCCAGCCAACTGGCATGATGACAGTTGAAATCACCACATATGAGGAAGAGAGAGTTGGGATGAGTAGATAGAAGTTGGTCCATATCATCAGACAGCGAGATGTAGATGGAGTCATCACTGTTTGGTGGACGGTACAACACACATATGAACAAGAGGTGGGAGCGAAGGGGAAGCCGTAGCCAGAGGTATTCCTGGGGGTGAGGTGGAGAGAGTGCAGTGCAGGGCGAGTGAGGAAGAGAGTTTTTGATAAAGATAGCAACCCCGCCTCCAGGATGAGGCTCAGGTCTATCATACCGGAGGAGGGAGTAGCCTGGGAGAGATACTATGGAATCAGAGACATCATAAAGGAGGAAAGTTTCTGTTAAGCAGATCACGTCTGGTTTGACAGAAGCAACCTGTATGGAGAGATCAGTTAAGTTTGAACGAAGGCCCCGGATGTTTGAGGTCCATACCGTTAATGAAGAGGAAGGGGGAGCATCAGATACAGAACAGGGGGGAGGAGGGGTAGGGTAAGATGTGGAAGAGGTGGAAGAGGTAGGGAGAGCTGTTGAAGGTGTGTCAGAGATTTCAGAATAGCTCGGAGAAAGGGAAGGATGGGGCGGACAAAAGGTTTGATGGTGATTGGGTGAGCCACAATGAGGTGTTATTTGAGGAGGGGGAAGAGCGAGGCAGAAGGTTGGGGGAGATGGAGGTGAGAGTTTGAAGGGGGCAGAAGCGGGGAGGACGCTTTGAGGAGGGGGAGTGAGAGGGGGGAAATTGAGAAGCAATGAGGGTGGGGAGATTTGAAGGGGAGGGGTGAGGGGGGAGTTTGGGAGGGAAGGGACAAGGGGAGGGATTTGAAAGGGATGGGATATGGGGGAGATTTGGAGGGGAGGGGTGAGGCAGGAGTCTAGGAGGGGAGGGGCGAGGGGGCGTCTTGGCGGGGAGGGGTGAGGGGGTAGTTTAGGAGGGAGGGGGCAACGGGGGAGATTTGAAAGGGATGGGTGATGGGGAAGATTTGGAGGGGAGGGGTGATGGGGAAGATTTGGAGGGGAGGGGTTATGGGGAAGATTTGGAGGGGAGGGGTGAGATTGGATTTTTGAAAGTGTACGATTTATGGGAAACGAACATTTATTGCAAAATGAGTTTCTTGTGACCTTCGAGTTAAAAATACGTTTAAGGACGCTGGATGGAGGATGGAGTGCAGGAGAGTTTAGGGAATGTAGAAAAAAGGCACTATAGGAGATGGATATTTTTTTTGGGATGAATTGATTTGGTGAACAAGTCGAAAGCAGCCTTTTAAAGAAGAAGAAGAAAAATGTGTTATAAAATATGACGGAATACATAACTTGAGGGGAAAGTGTAAACATTGAAGGTTAATGAGTGAAAACTATCTGGGGAAATGGGGGAGAAACACGTGGTCGAAGAACGAACGAACGAATAAGAATGAATAAACGAATGAGAACAGAGAAGGAAATGTTGTTTTTTTTTTTGTTTTTTTTTTTAGTTGAGATTTACACAAGGAAGTAGGCTATGGGTGAAAAGCCTGGGAATACAGAGAACGAAAGTTATTGGATCACAAACGACGGACCGCTGAGAAAAACAAAGCCTCAAGGTTGTACAGTGCACACTGTACAAGGCCTCAAGACACGACACGAATTAACACGATTTTCAATACAGGTATGAAAGATTTGCACCGAAAAATCTTCGTCGGGACACAATATATGTACAACACCATAAATAAATACAGTTTTAACGAAAATACAATTGGGAACAATCACTTAACTTCGATTTCAAATCGTTCGCGACGCGGCAAAGGCCTTGCTCGCGACACGGCAAACAGACGATCCAAGATGTGAACGATGATTTCAAGTCTTGAAAGATGTGAACGCTATTTCCAAGATCAGTTTCCAGTTTCCGTGCGAGGTTTTTTCTTGTAGCAGTTCTTATCCCATGCAACCCTCTTGATGTCATTATCGATTGTAGGTGCTCTACCAGCGTTGTCATCCTAACAATTTCCTTATTCGGGATTATATGGTTCCGGATGTATATTAGCAACTCATTGTATGCTTCTTCTTCAGTGTAGTCAGATTCGTTTGTGGCGGCCGTGTTTCTGTCATGTGCATCTTTAGTGCTTGGTCTCGTGTAACTTCTGTAGCAAGAGAAATGGTATCGTGCTTCAGCTGCCACAATGTCTCTACTTGTGGCAGCCATGATTTTCGTGTCACATTTACGCACGGCGCTGTTTCGCAGTGTTTCATCTGCTCTCAGATCAACAGCCTTGCTCAACTTTTCACGGGATGACGTTCCCTTGCACCACTTGGTCTTTCCACAGAATATACAATCCGGTTCATAGATGCGTGATTCCGAAGATGCCCTTCCGGCCTGTCTCTTGCTCGCTGAACATGTTGCAGCAGCATCGTCGGTTAAATTGGATTCAGCTTTTCGTTTCAGTGCTTCCAAATCTCGCTTCATGGTGAACACGCTCCTGCACTGCCTGTGGTAGAATACTCGGGGAATCTCCTTCTCTGGCAGCGACTGAGCAAGGTCGAGAATGGGTGCATGGTTCCGTATTTTGGCCGCATCCAGCAATGTAGTCCACGAATCGAATGTTTGAGGGCTTATGAGCGGATCTTCTGGTTTGACATCTAACGATAGCTTATGAATGATACAAACGTCCTTGGGAACTTTCTGAGTGATTGCAATCTCCATTGCAAGTATTTGTTCAATTGTCTATCTGCGGTACACTCTGTTTCACCACCACCAATATCACCACCACCGTCTCACCTGGAAAGACACATAATATCGAATGAGACCACCACCACCACCACCACTACAAATTAGCATCAGTTGCTATAGTTGCTTAAAAATGTATTCTGCACCAACAAATCTACAAAGAGAAATACATTAGATGTCGTGCACCGCTGTCATGGTTGCAAATCACCTAAAATATAATGAAAATATTGACATTGATGACAACATTCGTATTAGCATGTCTACACATATTGCATTGAATTTCATGGCACATCATGATCATATGTGTGAGGATATTGACTCTAATTATACTGTATGTGTGTCTCAAATCGAAACATACCTTTTACATACCTTTTGATTTTTGCCTATTTTTGTTCCTAAAATTGGGGATTTTGTGATGAAGTTTTGAGAGTTGGTGGAAATAATTATGTTTTAATAATCATTATAAAGAGGTTACAATAGATCACACAGGCACTTTCTATACATCATTTGAAAGGTAATTCAATAACCTTTTACCTGATATACCACACTAGCTGATATATACACGTGATATTATTTGAGAGCCAAAAAACTAACCCCACCCCCTAAATCTTAAGCGGGAAAAATGACCCGAAAAGCGATAAATGGGTGATCTGACAAATGTGATGATAACACAGATACGGCTAAGAGTTTCACACTGCTATCACATTTTTTTCAGCACTAGGGACCTTGGCCTTGCCAAAAATAACTGTTAGCCATCCTCCCTCTGATTGAGCATGGTCGACCCCTCGGCTCATAGCCTAATTGAAATCAAGTTGTTCCTGAATCATAAACTGCCGTTTGTAGATAGAAGGACAGACAGACAGAAGTGAACCAATTGATTAACCCTGTTTTTCGCTTCACGTGCGCGGGGTGACAATATTGATACTGTGGCGGACACAAAAGCCCACTGGCGTGGTGACATCATTCCGCGCACCAAGTGGGCGAGGGCCACGCCCGAGGGGTAGGCGTGACCTGAGGATATACACGGGGTGCGCAGCCCAGAGCGCGCTAGTGTTACAGTGAGCTCCTGAAATAAAGACGCTTATAAGTTACCGCTTGTCCGCTTCCTCCTTGCTCGCAAGCAGCGCGCGTAACGCCGCGCTTTACTGGTGACCCCCTCGACGTTGGATCTGCCGGAGCGATCCTTCCACACGCGACGCCATTGCCATGGCCAACTTCATCAAACTTCCCGAATTTTGGGAGGCTCAGGCCGAAGTCTGGTTCGTCCAGGCCGAAGCCCAATTTCAGCTTCGGCGCCTCACCGGTGATGACACGCGCTATTGCCACGTCGTCGCCTCCCTCGGTCCCGGCACGGCCGCTCGAGTTGTGTCCGTCCTTCGCCACCCACCGGACGGCCACAAGTACGAGGCACTCAAGCGGCTACTCCTACCCACGTTCGGCCTCACGGACGACGCACGGGCCGACCGCCTCCTGGATCTCCCCGAGCTCGGTGACACGCGCCCGTCGGTCCGAATGGACCATATGCTGTCACTGTTGGGCGACGAAGCCCCCGGTTCTCTATTCCGGGCGCTTTTCCGTCGCCAACTTCCAGCGCAGGTTCGCCTCGCGTTGGCCGGGACCGGGCTAACGGAACCCCGAGCATTGGCAGCCGAGGCGGACAGGTACTTCGCCGCTTCGGACACGCGGGCGAGAGTCGGCGTGGCCGTCACGGCCCTCGAGGCTGATGCTGCTGATGCTGCTGATGCTGCTGATCCACAGCATCAGCTTATACAGCATACGCAGCATGCTGATACGCACCTCGTGACCGCCGCCACGCCCCGCCCACCGCCGCGGCGAAAACCGCCACCGCGGGGAAACCCGCCAACTCCACCGGCCTGGCGGAGCCAGCCGCGCTCCTCCAGCTCCACCACCTGGTGCTGGTGCCACGCCAAGTTCGGCCACGAAGCTCGGCAGTGTCATCCGCCATGCTCCTTCAACAGGTCGGGAAACGCCCGGGCCGGCGCTCAATAGTGGCGATGAGTGCCGGCCGTTCGAGCAGCCTGCTGTTCATAACGGACACCTTCTCCGGGCGCCGTTACCTGTGCGACACGGGAGCGCAGGTGAGTGTCGTTCCCGCCGGCACGTCAGACAAGCACGCCGCGGGTGGGGGCCCCGCGCTGCTTGCCGCGAACGGGACGCCCATCCGTACGTACGGAAAACGCTGCCTCTCTCTGCGGTTCGGAGGGCAGGTTTTCCGATGGACGTTCGTCACCACCGACGTGCCCATGGCACTGCTTGGCGCGGACTTCCTGTGCGATAATGGGCTCCTGGTCGACGTCAAGCGCAGACGTCTTGTCCAGGCCGAGACGTTCAGCTCGCTCGCTTGTGCGTTGCCCAGCTCGTCGAGCAGCTCAACGAGCGGCTTGCCAAGTGGCTTGCCGAACGGTTCGGTTCCGGCCACGTTGGTCTGTACGCTTCCGGCAGCGGACGCATTCACCCGCCTCCTCGCCAGCTTCCCGGCCCTCACGCGGCCCACCTTCTCGGCGGGGGCCGTCAAGCACGGGGTGGCCCATCACATCCCCACCGTCGGGCCACCGGTCTACGCCCGGGCACGCCACCTCGAGCCGACGAAGCTGGCGGTGGCAAAAGCGGGGTTCGCTACCCTGGAGCGACTCGGCATCGTTCGGCGCTCAGAGAGCACTTGGGCGTCGCCGCTGCACATCGTGCCGAAGCCCGGCGGGGGATGGCGACCGTGCGGGGACTATCGCCGTCTCAATGACGCCACGACTCCCGACAGCTACCCCGTCCCCACATTCAGGACTTTTCCACCCGTTTGGCGGGCATGTCCTTCTTCTCGAAGGTGGACCTCATACGCGGCTACCATCAGGTCCCCGTCAGGCCGGAGGACGTCCCGAAGACGGCGGTCATCACGCCATTCGGACTCTTCGAGTTCCTGCGCATGCCCTTCGGTCTGAAGAATGCGGCTCAGGCGTTCCAGCGACTGATGGACAGCGTCCTGCGCGACTTGGATTTTGTCTACGTCTACCTGGACGATATCCTCGTCGCCAGCGCGTCCCGCGAAGAGCACCTACGCCACCTCCGCACGCTCTTCGAACGCCTGGGCCAGCATGGCCTGATTGTGAACCCCGCAAAGTGCCGGTTCGGCGCCGCCATAATCGATTTTCTGGGGCACCGTGTCAGCAGGCACGGAGCCGTCCCCCTGCCGGCCAAGGTGGAGGCGGTGAAAGGGTTTCCGCGCCCCCGCACGATCAGAGGGCTGCAGGAGTTCCTGGGCATGGTGAACTTTTACCATCGGTTCCTGCCCCGTATCGCCCAGCTCCTGCGCCCCCTGCACGAAGCTCTCCGAGGTAAGCCGGGCAAAGGCGACGTTACCTGGACTGAGCAGATGTACACGGCGTTCACGGGCGCGAAGCTCGCCTTGGCTAATGCCACCATGCTCGCGCACCCGGCGCCCGATGTACCGATCGCCCTCACCACCGATGCCTCGGACTACGCGGTGGGCGCGGTGCACGAGCAATGGGTGCGTGGAGCTTGGCAACCGCTGGCGTTCTTTAGCCGGCAGCTTCGCCCGCCCGAACGCCGTTACAGTACCTTCGACCGCGAGTTGCTCGGGCTTCATTTGGCGGTCAGGCACTTCCGCCATCTGCTCGAGGGCCGTGCGTTCACGGCCTTCGTCGACCACAAGCCGCTGATCTTCGCGATGGGCAAGGTCACCGAGCCGTGGTCGGCCCGGCAGCAGCGTCACCTCTCGGCCGTGTCCGAGTACACGACGGACATCCAGCACATCGCAGGGAAGGACAACCCGGTGGCGGATTGCCTTTCCCGGGCCGTCGCCCACGCAGTCCACCTCGGCATCGACTATGCCCGGATGGCAGTGGACCAGGCCGCTGACCCCGATGTCCAGGCCTTGCGGACCGCCGTCACGGGCCTCCGCGTCACCGAGGTGCCGTTCGACGGCGCGGGCGCGGCCCTCTTGTGCGACGTCTCCCTCGGGCGTCCTCGCCCCATCGTGCCCGCGGGCTGGCAGCGCCAGGTGTTTGACGCCATCCACGGCCTGTCCCACCCGGGCGCGAGGGCCTCCCAAAGGCTGATCGCCGACAAGTTCGTCTGGCATGGCCTCCGGAAGGCCGTCCGCGGCTGGGCCAGGACGTGCCTCGCGTGCCAGCGCGCCAAGGTGCACCGGCACACCCAGGCCCCGTTGGCCCCGTTCACGGTGCCGGAACGCCAGTTTGAACACGTCCACGTGGACCTGGTGGGACCTCTGCCCCCCTCGCGGGGTTTCACCCACGTCCTCACCATGGTGGACCGCACCACCCGGTGGCCGGAGGCCGTGCCCTTGGCGTCGACAACGGCGGCCGATGTCGCGCAGGCTTTCATCGCCACCTGGGTCGCCCGGTTCGGCGCCCCCTCAGACATCTTGTCCGACCGCGGCCCCCAGTTCACCTCGGAGCTCTGGGGGGCGGTCGCGCAGGGGCTCGGGGTCCGGCTGCACCGAACCACGGCCTACCACCCCCAGGCTAACGGCCTGTGTGAGCGATTTCACCGCTCATTGAAGGCCGCGCTCTGGGCCACCCTCCGCGACGGCGGCTGGGTCGACAGGCTCCCCTGGGTCCTGCTGGGCCTCCGTCGGACAAAACCATAAACCCACCCACAAAACCATTCCAGTCGCAGTCGAGTTCGAGCTTGGCAGTGAGCAATTGAGAAGCGAGTTGGAAGGACGAGACGTGCAGTCACACCTGCGTTCTCTCCGGTCCTGTCTTCGTGCTTTGTGTGGGGATCGACCTCGTGTGAAGCTGCTGGCTTGCGTGGGGTGCTTTGGAGCGTGGTGCACGGACCTGGTGGGCGGCGAGAGGATCGGAGCCTGGTGGAGCGAGGCCTCGTGGGTGCATCGGGGCCGAGCGGTGCCGGGGTGGACGGCAAACAATACAAGACGACAAAGACAGATAAGCCGAGCTCCTTGTGTACATTTTACAAGACGTGTTATTTTCGTAATTAATCTCCCTCGTTTGTGTTTGCTGTCTGTCGTGTGGGGACGTCCCGATTAGAGTTATTAGATTTACCGGCGGGCTTTTTCACTGGCTTTACTTTTCCTAATAAACCCTTATATTACTTTTTGTACATAATATCTGAACGCAGTTTTCCTGGGTGTTTGATTTTAATAGATAAGGTTGCGGAGCCTTCGCTGCGTCCCGCCATTCCGTGCGTTGGTGTTGAACTTGAGTCCGCCATTGAGTGTTCGCCTCGGGAGTTAAAGTCTCGCAAATCGGTCATCCGTAACTGTGGTGTTAATCACGGTTACGCGTCCCTCATTACCCCCAATTTTTCACTCCGAGCCCTCGCTTCGTCCCTCATTGCCCCCAATTTTTCACTCCGAGCCCTCGCTTCGTCCCTCATTACCCCCAATTTTTCACTCCGAGCCCTCATGTCTCCCCGAATTTCTGCAAGGTTTCGCTCACCCTCGGCCCTCTGAGCATCCATTAATTCCTTTAAAAATTTCATTAAAGCCTGGTCGTCTCTCGGGGCCGTCCCATTTGTTCCCGACTCCCCGGTAGGGGAGGGGCATAAGTTGGTGCTCGGGACGAGGGAGGTTCCAAGGCTCACCTCTGCATCAAACTCCCCTATTTCCGGCTCACTCCCAACGCTGACGGAGGCCTCGCTGCGTACTTCCATCTCGTCGACCTCCGACATCCGCTTTTCGGAAGGTCGTTCCCCGCGCGCTAATGATCTCCTGCTGGACAAATAACTCCTGCTGGTCCTGCTGCCCAAGGAGGACCTGCGCGCATCCGCGGCGGAGTTGGTCTTCGGGCAACCGCTGCGGGTGCCGGGCGAGTTCCTCCCCGACTCCACGGCACCATGGTCCGCGGCACAGCAGCGCTCCGCTCTGCAAGAGACCACCCAGAGGTTCGCCCCGGTGCCAACGGCATGCCACGGGCACCCACCGACGCACGTCGCCCCGGAGCTTCGCACGGCGGAGCACGTCTTCGTCCGCCACGATGCCCACCGGACACCACTGCGGCCCCCGTACGACGGGCCTTTCCGCGTGCTGGAGACCGGGGCGAAGCACTTCACCCTGGACATCGGCGGTACTCCTGACCGCGTTTCGGTAGACCGCCTCAAGCCGGCCCACCTCGACGTGGACCATCCACCGCCAGTGGCCCGACCCCCACGTCGGGGCCGCCCCCCTGCGGGCGGACCCCCGGCACCGCCCAGCCCGCCGCCACGCCGCCCCCCGGTCCTGCACCCATCCCAGGGGCAGCCAGGGGCATCCCACCTGGCACCCCTGCACCCCGGACGCCGCCGATCGCCAGGGGGCGCTTCGGCCGGGTCATTCGTCTGCCCCGCAAACTGGCCCTCCAGGTGCGCGGGAATTCTGGGGGGGCGCGTGTGGCGGACACAAAAGCCCACTGGCGTGGTGACATCAATCCGCGCATCAAGTGGGCGAGGGCCACGCCCAAGGGGTAGGCGTGGCCTGAGGATATACACGGGGCGCGCAGCCCAGAGCGCGCTAGTGTTACAGTGAGCTCCTGAAATAAAGACGCTTATAAGTTACCGCTTGTCCGCTTCCTCCTTGCTCGCAAGCAGCGCGCGTAACGCCGCGCTTTAATACAACGAAAAAGAAAATAAATTATTAAATATTCCCTGATTACTTCTTAATTTATTTGATGCTTTTCCAGCAGAGACAGCAGGGAATAAAATAACAATAAAAGAGAAGCAATATATAGTGCAGACTATTGTAATGACCAGTGGTGGTCATTTCAAATGCAGGGTAAGAGGGAGTGGATGACTTGCTTGCATGACATCCTTGAGCAGAGGAACCCAGCGTGACAGCTGATACGTCTTTTCACCTGGCCACTCTCGGCCTTCTTATGCATGCCGGCGCGTAGTCATAGACTAGAAAGCACAGAGCAGTATTACAAGGCTTGAACCACCTTTAGAGGCCATTTTCTTTCTGCAGAGCTTTCCTGCAGAGCAGGGGTTGGCCTTTTTTATGCCTTTTTTTGGCACCGTGGTCCCATTTTTGAAGCAATGTTTTATGGCAGGATGCTCTTCTTGCCGCCAACCCTGTTAGTCGCCTCTTGCAACACACAGGGAATTACCAGTGAACTGGTACTCAATTTCCCGACCCCGGAAGGATGACAGGCTGAGTCAACCCCCCTGGCGTTAATTCAGCGATCGACCCGGATTTGAACCTAGAATCCTAGGTTATCCCAAGCCGGCACCCGAACCGCTAAGCCAACACCAGGCTCAGTATTACAAGGTGTGATGTCGTAAACAGAATTTGCTTTTCCAAACCCTTGCTTTCAAAAAAACACGATTGAGGGTCCATCTATCTTTTACTTGTGCAACTAGTAGGGCACTCGGTAGAGGGCATACCTCTGCCCGGATGAACAGTTTACATTTTGTATCCCACTTTTGGTGTGAGTCGTCGTTTTTTGACGAATCTCTTCCCTTCGTTGGCGTGCTCACTCAGCATTGTGCGACGTCTGTATAGTCCAATGCGGGACCCACAGCGTCCAACACAAACATCACAGGTATAGCCTGGGCCTTGCAGAGATGGACATTGGCAGATTTTCCTTTCTTGCCTCCACCGTCTCGCGGTAGCAAGTGTCCCACATTCAAAATGTCCCAGGTCTTTGCGGCAAATGTTACGTCAAGCTAACCTGTTTGTGGCCTGATGTTCACAGGTGGCAGCTGGAATGGCCCAAGACTTGAGTATAGTTGTCCAAATTTACCAAATTTACCAAAAATTAACCAAACTTACCAAATTTAAGTTGTCCATAGAAAAGCGCTCCTGGGATTATATGGTCCTCCATGCGTGTGAGGTGTCCTGACCAACGAAGCTGGGCTTGCATCAGGAAATACTCAATTCCTTGGATGCGACAGTTGTCAAGGATTGAGGTGTTTGGTATTCTGTCTCGCCGGGTGATGCCAGAATCTTGCGAAGGCATCGCATATGGAATTGATCAAGGTGTTTCATATGGTGATGATAAGGATGTTCAAGATCCCACTGATAGGCCGTATCTGGATCCGGACCTGAACAAAAATCTAATCGGCTTGTTCTTGTCACCGAACCAACTCATCCAACTTGTTTTGTCACGACTCGTCCACAACATTTTGAGATACCCTGCTCACAGGCAAACAAATAGACAGGGTTGAAAACCCAACCTCCGTCCATCTTTGATAGCTGGCAGAGGTAAAGATGGTGGGAGTTTTCACACCGTCTCATACTTTCCTTTCCGTGTCCTATCACTCCTCCCTCTCTTTCCGTCAATTTTAATTTTCTCAGTTTAGTGCCCCTCGACCTCACTTAGGCATGTACAGTCACGTGAAAAAGTAAGTACACCCCATGTAAAGTTTTGACTTTTTCAACATATTTCAACATACAGCTATTTGATCTTCATTTCAACAATATTGATAAATAAAGGTGATATAATATAACAAATATCATGAAACATTTACATTTTGTAGTCCATTGTATAATTTAAATAAACATAAATGCAAATTTCGCATGTGGAAAAAGTAAGTACACCCTTGGCTCTCCTAGGTGGTATTGCCCCCTTTGGCAGAAACAACCTCAAGTAGGCGTTTCTTATAACTGTCGACCAGTCTCTGACATCTACTGTGAGAAATTTTTTCCCACTCCTCCATGCAGAATTCTTTCAGCTGTGCAATGTTTGAGGGGTTTCTTGCATGCGGAGCTCGTTTCAAATCCCCCCACAACATCTCGAAGGGATTTAGATCCGGGCTTTGACTTGGCCATTCCAGAACCCTCCATTTCTTTCTTTTCAGCCATTCCTTGGTGGATTTACTGGTAAGTTTAGGGTCATTGTCATGTTGCAAGGTCCACCTTCGGTTGAGCTTCAACTTTCTGACAGATGGCCTCACATTATCCTCAAGCACCCTCTGGTACAATGAAGAATTCATAGTGGATTCTATGATGGTGAGCTGCCCAGGCCCTGATGCAGCAAAGCTGCCCCAAACCGTAATATTTCCACCACCATGCTTTACAGTTGGTATCAAGTTCTTGTGGTCAAATGCTGTCTTTGGTTTTCGCCAAACATGTCTTCTGGTACTGTGGCCAAATAGCTCAACCTTTGACTCATCTGTCCAGAGCAGATTGTTCCAGAAGTGCTGGTCTTTGCCTAGGTGTTCATTGGCAAACTTTAGTCTTGCCCTGCTGTTCTTTCCGGACAGCAAAGGTTTCCTCCTGGCACACCACCCGTGTATATCAAATTTGTGCAGCATCTGTCTCATGGTGGACTCGTGCACTTTGACATCAACAGTGGCAAGAGCTACCTGTAGGTCCCGTGATGACATTCTGAGGTTGTTAGAGACTTCTTTCAGCATATTGCGGTCTGCTCTCGGGCTGAACTTGCTGGGGCGGCCTGGCCTGAACAAGTTGGCAGTTGTTTGGAATCTTCTCCACTTGTAGATGATGTTCCGGACAGTCGAATGATTGATTTCAAATTGTTTGGAGATCTTTTTAAATCCCTTCCCAGACTCGTAGGCATCTATAAGCTTCTTTCTGAAGGCCTCAGAGAGCTCTTTTGATCTAGGCATGGTGATGCCACACACTTCAACAACAAAGAGCAAACCAAACTAAATGTCTGAGGTTTAAATAAGACAGGTTCCTCCAAGATCCTCTCTGACAATGTTCTAATCATTTGCACCTGAGCTGGTGCACCTGATTCTAATTTTAGGTATTTGAAGTAGTGATAAATGTAGGGGTGTACTTACTTTTTTCACATGCGAAATTTGCATTTATGTTTATTTAAATCATACAATGGACTACAAAATGTAAATGTTTCATGATATTTGTTATATTATATCACCTTTATCTATCAATATTGTTGAAATGAAGATCAAATTGCTGTATGTTGAAATATGTTGAAAAAGTCAAAACTTTACATGGGGTGTACTTACTTTTTCCACATGCGAAATTTGCATTCATGTTTATTTAAATTATACAATGGGCTACAAAATGTAAATGTTTCATGATATTTGTTATATTTTATCACCTTTATCTGTCAGTATTGTTGAAATGAAGATCAAATAGCTGTATGTTGAAATATGTTGAAAAGGTCAAAACTTTACATGGGGTGTACTTACTTTTTCACGTGACTGTATGTACTAAGTAGACAGACTTTTTTTTACAACTGGAATGAATGGAGAATTTTTTTTCCCTTGATTTTCAGTTGCTCTATCAATGGAAGCCATTATGGATAAAAGACTCAAGGAAAGGAAGGTGGGATAGAACGGTAATAATCTCCAGCATAGTGAACATTTGATACCTACATTGCTGATGATGGGCACGCCAAGGTGGGCCATGTTGGTGATTATCTCAGCATCTTCCGGGGGAATTTTGGCGTGCTCAATCAACCGCTGAAGGTTCTCCTCCGTCACACCTGGTGGGACAAACGTTGCTTAACATTCACAATAGACAGCAACTTGTTAACGACGTAAACTGAACAGAAATTGAAGCTGTCGTTGTGCCCGGAGAGACTCACCATTTTTGTTCAGTATGTACAGCAGGATGACACGGCTCTTGTCATGGACGGAGACCGTTCCATCAAGCAGGACGGGTACGATGAGCCGCATCGGGTCCTTAAGTTTCTCACCATCTGCGTCCGTGCCCGTTGCCAGGTCCTTTTTCATGGTAACATGATACAGCTCAGTTCAACAAGTGCCAAATAGTCATGTAATCACTCAATTTCATGAATACAAAAGTGACATCAAACATATACCCTTTGGCAATGATCATCTTATTGCTGGGAAATATTCGAATTGGTCAGTAATATCAAACAAATCTGTCAAACTTATCAAATATATTTACTAATTTCGAGATCATTTGAGGAAATCAACCAGGATAGAAATGTGGAGTTTATTGAAATTTTTTAAACACTTACATTATTATCCTCGCCAGAGGAGAGGGTATTGCATTTGAGCCCGTTTGTTACTTGGCAAATTTATTTTTTGACAAGTCCACTACATGGCCAAAAGTATGCGGACACCCCTTCTAATTAGTGAATTCGGCTGTTTCAGCCACACCCATTGCTGACAGGTATATCTAATCAAGCACACAGCCATGCAATCTCCATAGACAAACATTGGCAGTAGAATGGGCCATACTGAAGAGCTCAGTGACTTTAAACGTGGCACCGTCATAGGATGCCACCTTTCCAACAAGTCAGTTCGTCAAATTTCTGCCCTGCGAGCGCTGCCCCGGTCAACTGTAAGTGCTGTTATTGTGAAGTGGAAACGTCTAGGAGCAACAACAGCTCAGCCACGAAGTGGTAGGCCATACAAGCTCGCAGAACTGGACCATCGAGTGTCGAAATGCGTAAAAATCGTCTGTCCCCAGTTGCAAAACTCACGGCGGAGTTCCAAACTGCCACTGGAAGCAATGAGAACTGCGGTCAACTGTAAGTGGTCAACTGTAAGCCTTTACTTAAAGCTTAAAGCTGTAAAGCTGTAAGCTTAAAAAAACCCCACTGAAAACACGTCCTGGTGAAGGTCTGCAATCTCTGATTGCTCTTTCTGGTTTGCTAATTACTATCCCCACCCGGGTCATACTATCCTCTGCAGCTAAAGTATCAAACAAACCCGGCTATGCCATTGTTAGACGAGCAGTCTTGTTTTTTTGAAGAAGCAGAATGTGATGTGTGATGAGACCTGGGTCAATCATTTCACATCAGAGTCAAGTTGAGCCAACAAGCAATGGAGACATTGTTGGTTGCCACCACCAAAAAATTCGAGCTTCAGCCAACAGGAGGAAAGATTTGGGCAAAAGTGTTTTGGGACCTTCATGATCTCATTCACCTGGACACCCAGTTTAACGTACATCCAAAGGACAGCACACGCATATTGATGATTCAATCTACCTGTGAAACACCAGTATCATAATTCATAATTATTAGCTGGGTTGGGATTGAAACCCCGGCTGGACAGCTCGAAGGCCAGGGTGCATACCTCCAGGACCTGGGCAATCCTGTCAGCCCATTAATGTTTTTTGAATGAAGAAGACATCAAAGCACTAGTCCTGAAATATCTGCGTGCCCGTCCCATTTTTTACACAGATGGTATCGTGTGCTGCAGTATCATTGGGACAGGTGTGACGTGCAAGAGGGAAATACCGCGAGAAATGTCGGATGTTTCATCAACCCTATGATACCTTTTCATTTTCGCAAATAAAAATAATCCATATAATTACATACGCCATGCGACACAGCGATTGTGAACACGATTTATCGATCACGATTCGCGATCATCACGATCATAGGGTATCGATCACGATTTGAAACACGATGGAATAATATTTACCGATATGAACAGTGATGTGGCTTTTATTGAAATTCTAAAGATACTGTTTAGATTTTGATGATTTGCGTGTAATATGATTCAACGGATGTTTATATGAATCGTTTAAAATAAAGAAACCTTCAATTTCTGATATTTTGCCTTTACATTTGGGCCTCCAATTGAACCCCGCCCATGGGGCGGGTACCGTTGCTAGTTATTAATAATAACATCAATTAAATGAACAGGTGTCTGTCATGGAATGTCGGTAACTTGAGTGTCCCAACTTATGACCTGAACGTTTTTAATTCTCTACTCGTTGGTGTAAAATATTTGAAAAATAGAAAACTCGTGGTGTTCAAACTTTGGACCATGTGGTTTTCACCGAAAGAGAGTAATCGGATCAATAAATAAATAAATGAATATACAGGTTATTAATATAAAAAATGCATAGGGGGCGTAGCCACAGTCCAATGTGACGTCACTTTGTTTGCTATTTGTCACAATGAGAATTCCTGCAATAGAGAACTCTTAAGACAAAGCTCTGTGGTTAAAGCTTCATTCGTGGATTGGTGTGGACGAGAGATGTGGTTCATTTCCATCGTGGTGTTCATGCTGGTTCGTTGTGCGACATCCCGACCACCACAGCAGGTAAGCCGTAAGCGGGGATTGTAAGAGACAACAGGTACACAACGTACGTACTCGGACAAGGTACACAACGGACGCACTCGTTTTGGGTCGATGGGAAAGCGAACAGGTGGTGTGTTCCGTGTTAAATTTCTAATGTTTTCGATTGGAGAGGGAATTGGATTCGACGAAAAAACTGCACAAAGGCCTGAGTGATCTGCCGCGGCATCATCTTGTCTTGGATTAGATAACATGTAAATATGGTCGAGTGCTCTGATCGAGGGATTTCCGGTGCCGGGTCAACTCTTACTTGGGTGTTTCTTGCCTTTCACCCCTTTGTCATGTATGAAGCTGCTAATATTCACCGTTGTATCCCTACACCGTGACCGCATGGTATCCCTCCGCCCCAGCTCGGATGGTTCGGTTAATCAGGCCTGTATCAGCAGAGTCAATAAACGTGTGCTCCAATCGATCGTAGTTTGTCGAGATACCTTCCATGGCGACGAGGATAAACATCGAGACCATGACTTATTTTGGCCATATCGATTAATTCGACCCTAATGAGCGAGATTTTGACACGTATTCCGAGCGGTTGGCTTTCTACTTCGAGACGAACGGCATCGCGACCGAAGCCCGGATGAAGGCCGTCTTCCTGTCCGTTTGCGGAGGTGAGACGTTCACACTCGTTAAAAACCTGATTCGGCCTCGGACAATCCAGGAGCTCACGTATGCACAGCTCAAGGCCGCTTTGAAGGAACATAGTAATCCATCTCCTTCAGTCATCCTGTGTCGGTTTAATTTTTACATGTGCAGACAGCAGCAAGGTCAGTCGATCGCAGACTTCATTGCACACCTCAAAAAACTGTCACATCTGTGTGAGTTTGGGGACACGATTGATGACATGCTCCGTGATTTGCTGGTGGGTGGCATGTCCGATGACCGCACTAATAGATCGTCTGGTACCTTAGTAAATGGATTGTTACACGCTGGACAAAAACACCATTTTTTTTACACAATCCCTGCATGAGGTCACTTGTTGAGAAAAAGCTAAGCTCCAAACATTCCGTGAATCTGGAAGCTGAAATGGCGTCGTTTATGACGTCATATTGCCGAAAATAGCATTTTGTGGATAATCAACAGGAAAAAACAGGTACCAAATGTTCAGCAATTGTGTTTTTAATGAAACACATATACACTGATGACAAACGAAGTGTTATAAAAATTGAAGCTAAAATGACGTTAGAATGGCGTCATTTTGACGTCATAATGACGTCATTTAGCTAGAAAATGACATTTTTGGTGTATTCAGCAACCTTGTGTTTATTGAAGTGCATGCATGTTTGTAGTATGAGAGTTATAATGACGAGATCGGAAGCAAGACCGTTAAAAAAGAGCCAGAACAGTATTCCATGGCAAATAATTAGCTTATTTTTGACATTTGCAACAGCACAGGTCATCGCCTCATCGCCTTCAAGGTGCCTCATCTTGACGTCTTGACATCTTGACGTCGTCATGACGTTCATCGATCGGTGAAGCAGTTTCAGAGAAGGGATTGTTTTAAATATCGCCTTTCAAGCTAATATGGCTGCCATACCACATGACAAATGACCTTTAAAATGTACACTCTGCATATGTATGGGCAGGGAATCACATTTGTGAAGTTTTGTGTTGATCGGATAAGGTTAGTTTTTCTATCCAAGATGGCTGCCAAACCACGTGACATAAAACATCATTTTCAAACGATATGCAACAGTGCTGTTCGATGATATTTGTTTTCGATGAGGCGATATTTTCTCAAATATCCTTTTTTGATGTCAAGACTCAAGACGTCAAGACATGATGACGGTGACTGACGACCTCATCGTCAGTACATGGTAGTCCGACTTTGGAGCATTTGCATCTCAAACAGCCTATGTCCGACTTGCAGTTGCATTTTATGAGTTCCGTACAGGCGTCCGCTGCTTGTGGGATAGTTATCCACACTGGTAACCACTTATTATCCTCCATTGTCCACCCCCAACCCCTGGGAGACGGAATCTGTAGATCGTACTGTTCACTTGTGGTCCAGATCCCTCCTTGATAGGCGACTCTTTTCATGTGCTGATGTAAGGCATTCTACAAAGACGTAACACAGGATTAAAATGCTGTCATGAGAGAAAAAGTTTGTTGATATAACAACTAAATAGATTATTTACCTGCGGAGGAGGGATGTTCTCCAGACTCCTGCTTTTCTTGCAGAACAGATCTCGACGGGCCTCGTTTACCATGTCCACATTGCTGGTTTGATCATATAAGACAACCGTAAGCCGTTCTATGATCTGAAAGGTTCTAGACGATGTTTCCACTGGATCAAACGGCTTGTCGACCATGGTATTAAAAGCCTCTGCAGCCAGTGGATATGCTTTCCAAGCTTTCCATGAACTCTTTTTTTCCTTTGTTGAAGAAACTTGAAGTTGTGTCACACCCACTGAAGGCATGGAACAACGGAAGCGCACGAGATGTTTTCTCACCGAGACTGCTGCTGACAGTGTTGATGTGGTCATAACGGAAGGCTTTTCCCATAGCGAATGCAACCCATATATCCATTTCTGGATAACGTGCCAGCAACTTGAAAAATAGACTGACGATGATGACAATGACATCCGTTTCTACAGTGCGTACAAGAAGTCTGTTGGAGCCATTTTTCAGTGCGTGAACTACATGAACTACAATTCGTGTGTCTGCTTCTTCGTGTGAACAATCCGGCATTGGATCACTGCTACCGATGGATATTACTGAGCGGTCTGAACAGTAAAAAGAAACGGAACATAAGTTATCGAATATAATTTTCAGATATGTTAAGGAAATAATTTATGTCAAAGCAAACCAATATACCTGCATTGATGTACATTTCCTTGTCAGGAGGACACTCTTCCCCATCAACGACCTGGGATAAGAAATCAAAAAGCTCTTCTTTGTTCCTGGAATCTCGTAGGAAGTCCTTCCAGTTGGATGGCATTTTAGTCTGTGGCGATACCTTCTTTCTTACTCCAGAGCCTCTCTTATCACGTGTTGACTCTTTGATACTACTCGGTAAATATCGATCCCATACCAGATCTAACCGACTGACCTTGTCTAACTCTTGCCGCATGAACGGTTTGAATACACTTTCAGCATAATCCTTGAAAGTGGACGAAGATGAAGTTGGCAAACTATGGACAATTGCTGCACCATCAAGGATTTTGACGTCAAAGTGGTTTGGTGGATTAGGCTGTTTGCTGCTGTCCAAACAGTCAAGCAGGTCAGACTTCGTTCCTGTACGAAGTTTTCCAAATGCCGACAGTGATGGAGGATGGAGCTGATTTTCATGGCTGAAAAAGAGGTCTGGGTCACTTTCCCTTAGCTGGTTTGCTATATACAGACGCCCAAATAAGTTTACATCATTGCGAAGGGCAGCAATTTGTTTCGCTTTTGAATTTACTGTTCGTTTCGGCGATTTGAAAAGTGGCAAGTTGTTTTTCTTAATGGGGTCTTGGATAAGTTTCGATCTTTCGTCAAGTACTTCCTTCCTAAACTTGTAGTACTGCAGCTCCCCTAACTGTTCCATGTTGCGAATTGTGTTTACCACAGACTCATCCACACAGTCTCGTGTAACACGATTAGCTCAGGGCATTCATCCATAAATAGGTTGCTGTACTCTGTTATAACGTTTAATAATTCGTTGGTCTGGTTTTTGAACAACTCCTGTGTGAATAATCCCTCCTCGTGATGGTGGTAATTGCTTTAGTGGTTTGTTCTCGCGAGATAAGTGTTCTCGAATTCGTTGAGCAGCCGAGCTTGCTCAGGTCTGGAAATCATCCACCGCCTAAGAGCATTCGGGTTTGCTGTCAGGCCTATTACACCTCCGACGCCCTTGACCTTTGCATTTTCTTGCTCATGGACCTGATCGATTGGCAGAAAAGAAAATCTGTGATTTGTCTTATTAACCACCCAACACTTGGTGAAATATCACGTATGGCAGCAGGCAGCGACTGCATCTCTCGGATATGTACCGAAATCCAGCGAGAGTAGTTGTAATGATCGAGAGCAAAGAAAAGTAACATCAGCGCTCCCAAAGCCTCGACATACAGATGGAAATTGTTCTCTCTTTGAGCACGAATGAAGACGAGGATAGTGAGTTCTGTGCAAAGCACAGTATCCCAGAACTGAAAGGTTGGGCTTTTCTCTATCATTTGCCGTTTCCATTTATTAAAGTCATCTGTTACATCGGAGGAATTAAGATGAGTCCCATATGCGTCACGTTGTAATTTTGACAGTACCAACGCAGTCACTTGGTGAGCATGTCTCGTTCTTGTGATGTGGGCTGCTTTGAGAAATGAATCGGCCTTGCAAGTCGTTGCTATGCCAGAATCAGTGAGTGTGTTAGTCCAGCCCCTATCTGCTAAAAAGTCCCCAAGAGTGTTCCACAAAGCTTTTTCAATATGAAGCCCGCCAAACATGATAATGAGTTTGTCTTCTCCATGGGTTTCTGAAAAATTCCACTGGATATACTTAGGGTTTGCAAAAATGGGACAATCGCTATCTGGAACCGGGATTTGGCCCAGGTTGAGGAATTCTGTGGCAGACTTTAAAACATGCATTCCGTGCTTAATCATAGAAGGAGTGTCGGCCTTCTCAGCAAATGGAGGTAGAGGCGCGGTAATAGCTGGTGGGTTCGTCGGGGGGTGGGGGGGGGGGCTGAGTGGATGCGTGATACGCCGCCCAAGTTAAAGCATCGCCATTTTGTAGGGTATCCTTCTTGAGAGGTGTAATGGCACGCTGCACCCATTCATCTTCTTTGAACTTTGCTTCCCCCAGTGGCCCATTGTGTGACGTTGTTTGTACTGCAGGGATTCGTGTGGATGTCATGTTCACATTTAATGCCTGTACTATTGCAAACGAGTCTGGAAGATATGGTTTGGTGTCTGGGTCTTTCTCGACGAGAATTGTTTGTCCAGGTATTACAGGATCATCGAGGGTTGGGAATTGTGTAATGCTAATACCAGTTCCATGAAACGACCCCTTGGCTGCAGTAGATGCCGGATCGTGGTCAATATTGTCCAGAGCCCTGACTGTGAATAAACCATTTCTTAAGTTGGGTGGACACACTACACCTGTTGTAAAAATCAGATCTACAACATTGTCCCAATCGTAGGTTTAATTCAGAATCGATCTCTAGCAACACCTGTAAGAAATCAACAAGAATAATATCAGTATACCGTAATCATAGAAGTAATAATGAATTGGCAATTGGTACAAGCAAGCCTGGAACATCTAGCAATACGCACCATTCGAATATGCACTACCACACAGAATAAATGTCACAGGAATGAATCGGAGCGACGTCCGTCCGAGTTATTATGGAAGCCCCTCAGTGGTCGGAGACAGCATAGCACCTGTGTTCAACTAAGACACAATTTCATTACAACACCATCAATCTTAAATTGCTCACATGCGGATAGGGCCAACTGATTTTCTATTTTAAGCACACGACTGTAGGAAATGCTCAAACCCAGATTGGCAAGGTGTTCCACTAATGTTCTTTGTCTGGTAGCAGCGTGTATCTTCATACCGACATATACCGGGAGCGGAGGCTCTTTGTCAGTACTGTATCGACAACTTGAGGCTGCGGAAGGAGTTCGTTTCTTACTGTTATGAAGTAACAGTTGTGCTATGGAAAGACATGCCTGGGGATATTCGATTGATCCATCAACCCTTGGTCCATACAGAATCATCGCCACAAGCAGTGTCGTGTTGGGCAAGCTGTTCCTCTGGCACTCAGTCAAATTTCCAGAAAAAGCACACCCCTCTTCCGCAAGAAATTCTTTCCTGCACATTTTTGCAACCTTGGCAAACTGAGGAGCTTCTGATTCATAGTTGTCTTCCTCTAAAGTCTGTTTAAGCATGTCACGCATACCTTCTGGAAATACAAGAATTATGTTTTTACCATCTGACTGTTCTTGTAAACCCATATCCATGAAATGATGGAGGAGCCTGGTTTTGAATCGTGTCTTGTCCAATGAACTATCACAGCCAAGCTCAATAACCCTGGTCTGGAACAATTGATGGAGGTCACCCAGCTTGAAAATAAATGTTCCATCCTCAATCAAACTTTCTATGTGCGATACAAGCTTGGCAAAAGCTCTTGCTTTAGCTCGTTCGACGTCTGTGCTTGTATCTGTATTCATTTGCTGTTGGTGAATTCGGTACTGATTTCTGTATTGTGTTACGGATTCGTCACTTCCGTCGTTGTGGTTTTCATCCACTGTAAGCATTTTTGGTTCCATATACTATTATTGTTATTGTTTAAGTGAAATGGAGATAACTGTTTTCAAAAGGTAAAAAAATAGTGTTTTAAAAGAAACCGGAAACGGGATCGGAAGAAACCGGAAGAAGAAGAGCAAAAAAAAAAGCGGAGCAAGTGAGGTCGGGAAGAAAAGCCGAGCTGCTTTGAGGTCTCGAGGAGACGCTGGCGAACGGGGTCACGAGCGAACTTTGGGTTTCCTGGGAAAGGGATTCCTGCAACAGAGTTGTGATCGTTGTGACAGATAAACCTGCGTGACAGGTTTTGCGGTTGATTCCGAAGAGAATCGTTGTTGGAGTGCAGGTACGCCTCCAGTACGGGCCCGTCGGCCATTTTGCCTCGCTCCCGCCATTTTGCATCGCTCCAGCCTTTTCACCTCACTCCAGCCATTTCACCACACCCAGCCGTTAGCCTGGTTTGCGTGTGTAACGTGGATTTCGATTGGGAATTTGTGGTTTTCCGTTTGGGAGCCGTTGAACGTTCATACCCGAAGGTGTGATTTCCCAGTCGCCTTTTGGGGGCACCTTTGTGCCTCTTTGGCAGCATGACTGTCAGCCAAGCTGGCTTCTGGTCTCGATACGACATTTTTCTTGCGATCACCGGAGCGTGGATCGACTTTGGCTTGGTGCCGGGACAGAGACTTTGGGAATGTTATTTTCACTCACTTGGAGCACAGTGAGTTATATTGTAAGAAACTGATGGTACCATCATAGGAATGATATAATATTTGTTGTACAATTGATTAATATTGTTCTTGTGCTGTTATTCTTGTGTGACCTTAATACAATACTTGTTTTTTCGTAACAATTGGTGTGGTTTCACCATTGGTCATTGACACACAGAATAACACATCTTTCTGCCGTGACTCCTTGCGGGGCTCGGAGGACGGAGGTACACCGTGACCGGGGTTTGGGGAGGAGCACGTAACAATTGCGTGAGACAAGACATGTGATACTTACTTTCCAAGGCAATCAAATCGCCCCCGGCTAGTACTGAAAGCATTCGCTGGTCTTGCATTTCAAGTGCCATATCTCTCAATGACTGATCTGCAGAGAATGTTGAAAACTCATGAAGCTTGGTTATCGAGGTTTGTTCACAAAAAATGCAAACATCCTTGCTTCCCGGTGCTGATTGCCTGATTGATCGGCGAGTAGTTGTGTCTGATGTCTTGTTTACCTGTTGTTTTTTTTTCTCTTGCTCTCTTGAGTTTAGCATTGTTAAATTTCTGGTGGCATGAACAATGCCAAGAGGCTTTGTTTGAAAGGAACTGTTCCAGTGTTGCATCAGTCCCGAACTCAATGCGCACGGGTAGTGCATCCAAGGTTTTGAATTCCTCGACATTTTCGAAGAATGCCTTGTAAACTGATAAAGCATCACAGCTTTGGCGATTTTGTGGACAATTAAGCTGCTCTGGGGTACTTCTCTGACAGATAACACAAGCTGTCCAATCCATATCGACCTGTGGTGGGGTGTCCTTTTCTTTACCACATCAACATCATCTAAGAAAAAACAGTGAAGATAAGTTGTTTAATTCTGTTGGTTATGACTGGGAGCAACAATGCGTTATACGAGTGCGAGTACAGCAACGAACATTATATTCTATCGGCTACAATAAAATGCTGTATTTTAGCTTGGAAAAGGTCCTTAGAGCATGACAAAATTCATTGAAATGCTTATTAACAAATTTATAAGCTTTAGTACCACGCGAAATAGTACATGAAACACAAAAAGTGGGACCACATAACAAGTAGGAGCGCCTGTTAACCCAGTCCAGCATTTGTAACACTGTGTGACGTCATTGTGACGCCACAGCCCTCAGATGCATCGAATTTTTTGGAGCTTAGGCAAAAATCACATATGTGGGACTGTCCAAAAAAAATTTGGTGCTTTTGTCCGACGTGTAACTATTTCGGCCAGTTCCGTCGTTAAGGCACCGAACTAAGACGCCTGCTTGCTGAGAGAAGACTGACGTTCCAAAATGCCAGAGACACCGCCATTTCCATGGGAAGTGCTGAACGCAAAGCTACAAGCATCGGTGCCACTCGCTCGTCTGGTACCAGCTCTGCTGTGAATCGGTTGGATCATGTTCAGCCAAAACGTTGGAACAAGTCTCCTCGTCAGAAGCCAGTGCAGTCTCAAACACACAACAAATGTTTTCGGTGCAACGGAAAGCACCCACCGGAAACGTGTCGGTTCAAAGATGCAACCTGCCATTTCTGTTCGAAAACTGGCCATATTGCTCCAGCTTGCATCACTCGCAAATCGGGAAAAGGGAACGCTGCTATCAAGAAGATTCATCAGTTTATCAGTTCGGAGGAACCTGAGTGTGACCAGGTGAGCTCTCTTTCCAACAACTCAGAATCGTGTGACCTGTTTAATATTGATTCTCACCATAAGCGGGACCCTCTTGTTGCCACTGTTGTCGTCAACAATCGACCATTGCAAATGGAGGTCGACACTGGTGTGGCCGTCTCGCTCATCAGCCATGCAGTTTTCACAAACCTGTGGAGTGATGCGGACCGACCCCATCTGAAACCTACTACCTATGGACTCTCCACCTATACAGGTGAGAAGATTGTTCCCTGCGGTACATGTGACGTCACGGTGGGCTACGATAACCGTGAGTTTCACCTACCCCTGATCGTCATTCCTGGAAAGGGCCCTTTCTTACTCGGCAGGAACTGGTTGAGCATAATTCAACTGAAGTGGAAAAGCATTCATCAACTCCGGGCAGACAACGTTTCTCCTACCGCAGCATACACACTCACAAATGTGCTGGATACGTACCTGGATGTCTTCAAGGATGAGCTTGGAACCTTGAAAGGACATACGGCTAAACTCAGTGTTGACCGGGATGCCAATCCTATATTTTGCAGAGCTCGCCCAGTCCCTTTCGCCCTGCGGTAGCGGATTGACAAGGAACTGGATCATCTTCAAAATATGGGCATCATCGAGCAAATCCAGTATGCCGAATGGGCGGCGCCCATCATTCCTGTCATCAAATCGGACCAGTCCATCTGCATATGTGGAGATTATAAAATGACCGTGAACAAGTGTTCTTCATTGGATAAATATCCAATCCCGAGGATCGAAGAGCTCTATGCTCGTCTCACGGGAAGCAAGACTTTTACGAAACTCGATCTCAAATCTGTCTATCTACAGCTCCGCTTGGACGAGAATTCGAAACAGTATCTTACCATCAACACACATCGTGGGTTGTACAGGTACCACCGACTCAGTTTTGGAGTGAAATCTGCACCTGGAATTTATCAGCGTGTCATGGACAGTTTGTTTGCCGCCGAACGCAACGTCGTTTGTTACCAGGATGATGTTTGGTTACTGGTCGTACGGACGCGGAACATCTACAAAACCTGGATAGAGTTCTGAAGAAGATTTCGGAGTCCGGCCTACCGTTTGCGTCGAGACAAGTGCAAGTTTATGGTGCCATCAGTCACGTACCTGGGTCATACGATTGATGCCGAGGGTCTACACCCGACAGATGAGAAAGTCCGAGCTATCAAGGATGCTCCTGCCCCACGAGACGTGACCGAATTGAAGTCATACCTCGGTTTGCTTCAGTTCTATGGTCGTTACATCCCGAATGTGACCGACATTTTGGGCCCCCTTTATCGGCTTTTGAGGAAAGGAAACTCCTGGAGCTGGGGGTCTACTGAACAATCAGCATTCCAGACCTCTAAAGATCTGCTCAAATCGTCCAATGTTCTCGTTCATTTTGATCCAGAGAAGGATCTTGTGCTGACATACGATGCCTGTCGGTATGGAGTGGGGAGTGTATTATCACAGGTGATGCCTGATGGTACGGAAAGACCTGTTGCATTTGCATCCAGAACGTTGTCCCCGGCAGAGAAGAACTATTCCCAACTTGACAAGGAAGGATTCAGAATCGTTTTCGGCGTCAGCAAATTTCGCCAGTACCTTCTTGGACATCATTTCACGATTCGCACTGATCACAAGCCGCTGATCAGTCTGTTTGGTCCAACTAAGGCGACATCTGACACACTACCACCCAGAATCATCCGCTGGTCCCTGTTTCTTGCTGCTTATGACTACACCATATGTTATAAGCCCGGTTCGTCTTTCACAAATGCAGATGCCATGAGTCGGTTACCCCTTCCAGAATCCGTTGATGATTCGCCTACACCAGGATCCATTATCGCACTGATGGATCATCTGGAAGATTGTGCTGTCGATTCCGGCCAGATCTGCACTTATACTCGACGAGACCCCGTTCTGTCCAGAACTGTCCAGGCTGTACAGGTTGGATGGCATTTGCTACCTGAGGGTGACCCAGCTTTTGCGGCTTTTAAAGCACGTAAAAACGAACTCAGCGTGGAAAATGGTTGCCTACTCTGGGGATGTCGTGTCGTGATCCCGGAAAATCTGCGTTCCAGGGTCATGGATGAAATCCATGACTGTCACCCCGGGATTGTGAAGATGAAGGCACTCGCCAGAAACTATGTGTGGTGGCCGAATCTTGATGCTGATATCGAACATCATGTTCGACATTGTTACCCCGGCCAGAGCACCCGGAATACACCTGCGAAAGCGCCACTGCATCCCTGGGAATGGCCCAGCGAACCGTGGCATCGCCTACATCTCGATTATGTCGGGCCTATTAACGGCAGCATGATTCTAATAATTACGGACGCGCACACAAAATGGATTGATGCCCATGTGACGCGTGGTACTACGTCAGCCATTGTCATCGAAAGACTCAGACGCTGTTTCGCCACTCATGGTCTGCCCAGGATGATCGTGAATGATAACGGTTCGTGTTTTTCCAGTACCGGGTTTGCCGAGTTCACACGTCGGAACGGCATCAAACATAAGTTTGTCAGACCACATCACCAGGCTTCAAATGGCTTGGCCGAACGATCCGTGGGAATCATCAAATCCGGATTGCAGAAACTTCAGGAGGGAACGCTGGAAACAAAGCTTTCTCGTCTCCTGTTCAAATACCGCATCACGCCAGAATCAACAACCGGTGCAGCTCCGTCTGAGTTATTGATGAAACGACACTTGAGATCGACACTTGGCAATCTCAAACCAGACATATCATCAAACGTTTATCAGAGCCAGCTTAATCAAAAGTTGGTGCACGATAAGACGTCCAACAGTCGCTGTATCAACATTGGAGATCCAGTGTTTGCCCGAAATTTTGGTGCAGGTGCGACGTGGCTACCGGGGGGCATCATCGAGAAGCCAGGTCCACTGTCCTGTGTGATTTGCCTGCAGGACGGCCGCAAAATTCGTCAACACCAGGACCACATAACCTACCGTCACTGTGAGTCCATAGAGCCTGCAGCATCGTCACAGTCAGGACAACAGTTCGACCCGCCACTGCCGGAGATCGTCGTGGCCGCTCCAGCCGGCTCGGATGCCCCGAAAACCTCTGCGAACGCTACACCCTTCGTGCAGACCAAAGGAATCACCTCGGACTCTGTATCCACTGGTACACCACCACCCAAAGGGATCACCTCGGACTCTGTATCCACTGGTACACCGCGACCCAAAGGGATCACCTCGGACTCTGTATCCACTGGTACACCGCCACCCAAAGGGATCACCTCGGACTCTGTATCCACTGGTACACCGCGACCCAAAGGGATCACCTCGGACTCTGTATCCACTGGTACACCGCGACGCTCAATGCGTGAGAGAAAAGCACCCGACCGGTTGAATCTTTGAAGATGTTTTTTTTCACGTTGACACATGTTCTATTTTCAGGTTGACACATGTTCTATTTTCACGTATTTTCATTATTCTCATAATCGTTTGCACACATATTTTCGCATGTTTTCGAAATGTTGCTTTTGAAATGTCAATTCTGGAAATCTAGCACGTATTGCTCTTGGTAATTTTGGACTTAAAGGGGAGGATGTCATGTATGAAGCTGCAAATATTCACCGTTGTATCCCTACACCGTGACCGCATGGTATCCCTCCGCCCCAGCTCGGATGGCGCTGCAGTTAATCGGGCCTGTATAGGCAGAGTCAATAAACGTGTGCAACAATCAATCGTAGTTTGTCGAGATACCTTACACCCGTAATCCTGCAGATACGTTACAATAAGGTCACTGATGTTCTAAATGTGTTTGGTTGAATTACCTGCATACATTCGTGGCCATAATATTGGCACCCTTGTACTTTTTTCAAATATAGTCAGGTTCACGATGTCAATAAATTATATTTCGTTCAAAATCATGGTAGATTAGCAAACCTATACATTTTTGGAAAGGTTATAGCATAAGGAAACTAAAAATCAATGTTTACATTTGGAGAGATACCTGTATGGCGGCCATTTTGGATTTTCAAAATGGCCACTGTAAAATACATATTTTGTTCTATTTCTGCCTCTAATTACCCTAAAAACTTTTTAAAATATACTAAACCTATATTTTCAGGGACAAGGAATCCAATGAAAGTATCAAATTAGTGCTATGGGGAATGGTAAGACACGAATCAAAGGTTTTGAATTGCAAAATACTGTCTTTATATTCGCGATAAGTTGCATAATCAAATACATGTTATCAGGCAGTTAATAACATCAAAATGTGTCACAATAATTCATATCACCAAACATACACAGGCAGTCAGCAAAATCATATATACACATGCAGTCAGTATAACTTCACATCTACACAGGCAGTCAATGACAAAATATACACAGGCAGTCAATGGCATCAAACATACACGATTACAGAATATGCCATTTAGAGTTCGTCATCACTGTCCTGTGTGTCGTATCCGACAATATAGTCCGCATCGTTTTCACAGTCCATTCCACACAAGCAAAGGTCGGTCAAATTGATTGGCAAATCGAATTGGTCGAATGGTCGATCGAATCGAATTCGATGAATCGAATCGAATCGAATCGATCGAATTGGTCGAATGGTCGATCGAAGCGATTGGTCGAATGGTCGAATGGGTCGAATGGAATTGGTCGATTGGTCGAATTGGTCGAATTGGTCGAATCGAATTGGTCGGAATTGGCAAATGTAAACATTGATTTTCAGATTTTCCATGTAATAACGTTTCCAAAAATGTATAGGTTTGCTAATGTACCATGATTTTGAACGAAAAAACATAGTGAATCTGACTAATAACTCAAAATATTCTCTAAAAATAAGTTGAAATTGACAAAAGTATTTGATCTCCTCAATTCTTTATTTCACTGTTAATATTACAGAACATTTGTTTTTGATTCAGAACTTAATAAATCCTTTTAAATCAGAAAATAAAAAGAAAGGGCATTGACCAAATTATTGACACCCTGGACTTAATATTTGACAGCACGTCCTTTGGACAAAATAACTGCAGTCAAGAGCTTCCTATGGCCATGAATGAGCTTCCAACACCCCTCGACCTGCAGTTTGGGCCACTCTTCTTGTGCAAACTACTCCAGTTCTCCCAGATTTGAAGGGTGCCTTCTCCCAACTGCTGTTTTCAGATCTCCCCACAGGTGTTCAACGGGATTTAGATCTGGACTCATTGCTGGTCACTTCAGAACAGTCCAGAGTTTTGACTTGAACCATTCCTGGTAATTTTGGAAGTGTGTTTGTGGTCATTGTCCTGCTGCAAGACCCATGACCTTCGACGGAGACCCAGATTTCTGACACTGGGTTGAACATTGCGCTTCAAAATGCCTTGGTTATCTCCTGATTTCATGACGCCATGCACACATTCAAGGTACATCACTGAATGTCCTCCATGTTGACTGCAGGGAAGGTGTTCTCTTCTTTGAAGGCTGCATTTTGTTTTCTGTAAACATAGAGATGATGTGCTTTCCATAAAAGATCGATTTTGGTCTCATCTGTCTGCAAGACATACTCCCAGAAGGATTTTGACTTGTTCAGGTATGTTTTGGAAAACTCCAGTCGGGCTTTCTCAGCAGTGGGGTCCTCTTGGGTCTCGTACCATAGAACCCCCTTTCATTGAGTTGGTGACGGATGATGCAAGTTGAAACTGTCGTACCTTGTGTCTGAAGGTAAGCTTGAATCTGTTTGGCAGTTGATCGAGGTGGTTTCTCCACCATTTGAACAATCCTTCGCTGCAATCGTCGATCAAGTTTTATCTTGCGGCCATGTCCAGGGAGGTTGGCGACAGTGCCGTGGGCCTTAAATGTCCTGATAACATTGCATACGGTGGACACAGGAACATCAAGGTCTCCAGAGATGGACTTGTAGCCTTGAGATTGTCCATGCATGGCCTCAATCTTGTGTCTGACCTCCTCAGACAATTCTCTAGTTTTCTTTCTTTTCTCCATGCTCATTGCTGTGCACACAGTGACACAAAACAGCAGAATGACTCCTTTTCTCTGTTCAAACTGATTGAATGAGTGATTTTATATTTTGGGCACCTGCATCTCACCACAGGTGAGTTCAATTCCAAAGTAAAGGAGAATCACCTGCTTGAAATCTAATTATTTCTAACAACTTCAAAAAGGTACCAATAATATTGTCAGGGCCATTTTAGGATTTCTGTGTGGAATAAGCTAACATTTCCTAATTTTTTCAGCTTTTTTTGTTTTGTTCCACAGCAAACCTAATAAATACATGTGTTGATACCAAAATACTATTTAATTTCAACAATCTTCAGGAAGAAATGGTGCATTATTTGAAAAAAGTGCAAGGGTGCCAATATTTTTGGCGACGACTGTGAGGACTTTTATGAGTCGAAAATGTTTTTTCGATTAGTTTTATCCTCAAAAAGAGACCGCAGTGAATGCACATTTGTGTTAAAAGATCGGCCTGTAAAATATACCCTTATGAAGGGGGACAGACATCCGTGCAAACACACAAACTGACATTGTGTTTATATGGGAGATCTCCAAAGTGATATTGTAGTTTTGTTATAAGCTGCCTTGTGTTACTGTGTCAGGTTCTTTTCATACTGTTACATATTTATGTGAATGTATGTGAATTACCATTCAGGTCTTTGCTTATCCGTGTGTAGTATATTAAGTTGTTGTGTAGTTGTTGTGGTTGGAGGGTCAGGAGCCCTTCTGAACAAGTGGCCGGAAACGGAAGTGACCGAAAACGGAAGGAAAAAGACACGAGGAAGAAAAGGGACGAGTAGTATTCTTCCTCGCCCCGCTCCGACAAAAGGTGGGATCGACCTTGCGCTGCGTGGAAAAGCGGCGTTCCGATCCGAAGGATCTGTCTGGCGAGAGGAATTACCGGGACGTGTACCTGCCCGGTGGAGACGTCAAGTTGACGTGGGGCCGTGCATCGACCCCGCGTCTGGCCTCGTTCGCGGCACCGTCCAAACAGACGCGTGCGGGTCGCACGTTGGGGCCTAACGCGCCTTGCAAGCGGCGTGGGGTTTGGCTTGCTCTACCGTATCCGCTTCGCGTGGCCACGAGGGGCTGCAGCCACGGTGCCTGGTACGATACCTGCCCGGTGGAAACACGTCCACCCGGGGTTCGTTCAACCGCCCGAGTGCGGTGACGGCGACCATCATCTTGGTCAGGAGGGGCCCAGAGACATTGTGCGGGACCGAGACCAAAAGGGTGTCGTGAGTACTCACCGGGACACACATGTATAAGATGGCCATCTTACTCATAGGGAATTGATTGTGGCTGGGGAATTGTTGATGGTAGTGTACTGTTGATTGCTCGGGGAAAATCTCCGTGGTTGTGTCATTGAAATATGGTTGATGGTTGTGTATTGTTGATTGCTCGGGGAAAATCTCCGTGGTTGTGTCATTGAAATTGTATGGTATCATTACCATTGGAAATATATCCTTGAACATCAGTTGTCTCCTGGGTGAAATTCATATGGATTGCGTGGCGAAAGCGCATATATAATACAGCTTGCTGGCGGAGTTCCTCTCACGGTCCGGGGGTCACCGAGACCAGGTATTCACCGAGGGGACCACGTAACAGAATTGGGGGCTCGTCCAAATTACGATTTGCGGTTTCGCAATTGGGTCTACGTCCGGGATCTAAAATTGTATAACATAATAAAATAATAATATTTTATTAATTAAAATTTATTAATTAATTATTAATTGGTAAATTTTTTTGAGAAATTGGGGTAAAGTCTTGGGTGAAGGTTAACAGGTGTTAACGATAGACACCATGGCGTTTGTGGCACAGAACTTTGGGGTAACCCCGAGTGAGGCACAGTTCCGAGCGTTGCTAAAGTCGGACCTATTGAAATTGGCCAAACATTTTAACTTGGAGGTCCGAACTAATTTGAGGAAGGCAGAGTTGCAGGCCACGGTGATACAATCTATGGTGGGATTAGGAACATGGGACGAGTTAGCCTGGGAGTGGCTACCCGAAGAACCAGAAGATGTTGAGCTCCGGAAACTGGAGTTGCAATTACGGAGCCAGGAACGGATTAAAGAAGAAGAAAGGAAAGCAGAAAAGGAAAGAGCAGAAGAAGAAAGGAAAGCAGAAGAGAGGAGAGAAGAGAAGCAAGCAGAGGAAAGGAGAGTGGAACGAGAACTCCAGGAAAGGTTAAAAGAAGAAGAAAGGAAAGCAGAAAAGGAAAGAGCAGAAGAAGAAAGGAAAGCAGAAAAGGAAAGAGCAGAAGAAGAAAGGAAAGCAGAAGCGAGGAGAGAAGAGAAACAAGCAGAGGAAAGGAGAGTGGAACGAGAACTCCAGGAAAGGATGAAAACAGAGGAAAGGAAAGCAGAAGCAGAGGAGAGGAGAGCTGCAAGGGAACTCGAAGCAGAGGAGAGAAAAGCGGAAAGGGAATTAAAGGAACGTGACATGGAGCTTCAGCAAGAAATCAAATTCAAGGAGCTGGAGTTAATGAGAGAACGGGGAGAGGCACCACCCTTGCTGACGGGGTCGACACCTAACCAGAAAACCTGGGATGTGGGCAGACATGTGAGGCTGGTTCCACCGTTCAGTGAAAAAGAAGTCGCGAAATTTTTTCCACACTTTGAGAAAGTGGCTCGACAATTAAACTGGCCGGAGGAGGCCTGGACCATACTCGTGCAAAGTGTGCTGGTGGGGAAAGCTCAGGAAATTTATTCGGCGCTACCAATGGACCAATGTGCAGATTATGAGGTACTGAAGAAGCACATCCTCAAAGCCTATGAGTTGGTTCCGGAAGCTTACAGGCAAAAATTCAGGAATGCCAGGAAGAGGGAGAGTGAGACCCATGTGGAGTTTGCCAGAGTGAAAGAAAACATGTTTGATCGGTGGTGTGAGTCAAAAGGAGTCGGGAAAGACTTCGAGACATTGCGGGACTTGATCCTGGTGGAGGAATTCCAGCAGTGTGTCCACGAGGACATCAAAGTGTACCTGCAGGAAAAGAAGGTACCAAAGTTGTGGGACGCAGCCACCATGGCAGATGATTATGCCTTAACCCACCGAATAGGGGTCCACGAACCTAACTCCTCGCCTAGATCTCCGCAGGGGAGGTGGGGAACAGCAGGTGCGGAGAACGACAATACATGGCGGCGGCCTCGAGAGGATTATGGGGACAACGCGGATACCCCACCTGTTCGAAGTCAGAGGGCTGCGGGCCCAAGACAAACTTATTTTTCAGGGGGCCCGAGGCAGACCACGAGTTTTTCCTCCGGGCCTACTTGCGCGTTTTGCAAGAAACCTGGACACTTGATGTCCAGTTGTTACCTCATGAAAAGGGACAACCCAGAGCGGAGTCCGACTATTACAACTCCGAATGCGATGGCTAGCGTAAGAAATCGCCATCAAAAGGGTTACCAACCATTTATTTCAGAGGGGTTTGTGTCACTGGATGGAGCCTCGACTAACCGGAGACCGGTTAGGATATTGAGGGACACAGGGGCCCATCAATCTTTAATGCTTGAAGGCATTTTGCCATGGTCCGAGGAGACGGCAACGGGGGATAGTGTTCGTTTACAGGGGATCGGGGGCGGTGTTAGTGCTCCCCTTCATGTCATCCATTTGGAGTCCGATTTGGTGTCAGGACCGGTCACCGTCGGCTTACAAGCCACGCTTCCTGTAGAGGGTGTATCTGTGGTTATCGGGAATGATTTGGCCGGGGGTCAAGTTTATGGTAACCTGAGGGTTGGTAAAGAGCCCAGCAGGGAAAATAACACCACACCAGCTCGGGATGGCGACAAAAGTGCCAAGTTATTTGTAGGGGGACTGAACTTCAAAACAGAGGAAGAAGTTCTGACCTCTGTCTTCAACAGATATGGGCCGCTGGTGGAAGTGCGGTTGGTAAGAGACTGGGAAATGCAACAGTCAAGAGGGTTCGGCTTTGTCACGTTTGCCAGCACAAAAGATGCCAGAGAGGCAGAGAAGAATTGGAATGGCAAGGATTTGGAGGGTCGGACCATAACAGTAGGGAAGGCATTTCGTAGGCGTCGAGAGGTCTACAGGAGAGGACAACTGGGCGGTAGTTTTGGTGGTGGCCGCAATCAATATTCTTATGGAGGCTCCCTGAGTTACAGCAGCTCCCGAAGGAAGGATTGTCAAAGTAGTGGCCGAGAAGGAGACCGCTATTCAGGGGACTACAGGGACAAGTGGTCCCACCATAATTATTAGGGAAGTTCTGAGAAGTTGAAGCACTGAATGCGGCGGAGCCGCCGAGCCAAGATTCCTACACGAATTAACCGTGAACGCCGTTCCTAAAGGCGTCCATGTAGTGAACTTTCATGCATGGACTAACCGTGAACTCCACGTTCCTCAAGGCGCCCATGTAGAGAACTTTCCTGCACGGACTAACCGTGAACTCCGCGTTCCTAAAGGCATCCATGTAGTGAATACTCGGCTTGGCCTCCCGGAAAAAGTGCTATCGAGTGGCTTAACTTTGGATCTTTGATCAACCCCTTAACCTTCCTTCACAAGAAACTGACGGTCAAAGTCAGAGGGTCATGAGATGGAGTTTGATTTGGCAGGGACAATGTCGTTGCTGGTGCTTAGTCCAGAGTGAGTAATCTGGAGGGGTTGTGGTGAAATTTTGGTTGCTTTATTTTTAAGTGATAACTGTGCCCGGGGGGAACTGATAATGTGGGGGGGTTGAGTTATCTGGTTTGTTTCTCCAAATTGGCCGGCAAAGAAAGTTTTCGCTGGGTTCAAACTTTCTTTCTTGAAGGGGGGGAGTGTTACATATTTATGTGAATGTATGTGAATTACCATTCAGGTCTTTGCTTATCCGTGTGTAGTATATTAAGTTGTTGTGTAGTTGTTGTGGTTGGAGGGTCAGGAGCCCTTCTGAACAAGTGGCCGGAAACGGAAGTGACCGAAAACGGAAGGAAAAAGACACGAGGAAGAAAAGGGACGAGTAGTATTCTTCCTCGCCCCGCTCCGACAAAAGGTGGGATCGACCTTGCGCTGCGTGGAAAAGCGGCGTTCCGATCCGAAGCCTGTCTGGCGAGAGGAATTACCGGGACGTGTACCTGCCCGGTGGAGACGTCAAGTTGACGTGGGGCCGTGCATCGACCCCGCGTCTGGCCTCGTTCGCGGCACCGTCCAAACAGACGCGTGCGGGTCGCACGTTGGGGCCTAACGCGCCTTGCAAGCGGCGTGGGGTTTGGCTTGCTCTACCGTATCCGCTTCGCGTGGCCACGAGGGGCTGCAGCCACGGTGCCTGGTACGATACCTGCCCGGTGGAAACACGTCCACCCGGGGTTCGTTCAACCGCCCGAGTGCGGTGACGGCGACCATCATCTTGGTCAGGAGGGGCCCAGAGACATTGTGCGGGACCGAGACCAAAAGGGTGTCGTGAGTACTCACCGGGACACACATGTATAAGATGGCCATCTTACTCATAGGGAATTGATTGTGGCTGGGGAATTGTTGATGGTAGTGTACTGTTGATTGCTCGGGGAAAATCTCCGTGGTTGTGTCATTGAAATATGGTTGATGGTTGTGTATTGTTGATTGCTCGGGGAAAATCTCCGTGGTTGTGTCATTGAAATTGTATGGTATCATTACCTTCGCAAAAGCGGAAGGTTATGTTTTGATCGCTGTGTATTTATTTGTATGTCTGTGTGTGTGTGTGTGTGTATGTTATTCGCATAACTCAAAAAGTATTCAACCGAATTGCATGAAATTTGGTGGGATGATTGGTTATTATACGGGACACATTTGATTAGATTTTGGGAGCAATCGGGTCAAAGGTCAAGGTCAAGGTTACGAAAAGGTCAAAATCGTATTTTTACCATAGCGCGGTCAATTTTTATCCAATTGGCATGCAACTAATGCCAAAATGTTCAGAATTCAATGCCCGATCTTGTTTGTCATAACTCGGTCAATTCTTATCCGATTTGCATGAAATCAGCACCAAACTGTTCACTGTTCTGTTCCCTACACTCCCATGCCAAGTACAGAACAGTAGCTGCGGCGAAGGTATGCGCTCTACCGAGTGCCCGTTCTAGTTACCATTGGAAATATATCCTTGAACATCAGTTGTCTCCTGGGTGAAATTCATATGGATTGCGTGGCGAAAGCGCATATATAATACAGCTTGCTGGCGGAGTTCCTCTCACGGTCCGGGGGTCACCGAGACCAGGTATTCACCGAGGGGACCACGTAACAATACATTCATGTCATATTCATGTAACACCACAGAGACCCATTTAGGACTTGGAACAGTATTCATGAAATCATTCAGATTTTGGAAAATGTCATCACAATCAAATCATCTGGTTGGTCATTCAGCTGACAATATGGTGATTGTCCATTTCGAGTTGGCCTAAATATCTGCATCTGCTGCATTGAGGTCACATTGGTCACCAAGGGCACGGATCCTCATTGGCTTGTGGGTCACATTGGTCAACAAGGACATGGATCCTCACTTCATTGGCTTGTGGGTGACATTGGTCACCAAGGACATGGATCCTCACCTCATTGGCTTGTGGGTCACATTGGTCAGCAAGGACACGGATCCTCACCTCATTGGCTTGTGGGTCACATTGGTCACCAAGGACATGGATCCTCACCTCATTGGCTTGTGGGTCACATTGGTCAACAAGGACACGGATCCTCACCTCATTGGCTTGTGGGTCACATTGGTCACCAAGGACATGGATCCTCACCTTTTTGGCTTGTGGGTCACATTGGTCAACAAGGACACGGATCCTCACCTCATTAGCTTGTGGGTCACATTGGTCAACCAGGACACGGATCCTCACCTTATTGGCTTGTGGGTCACATTGGTCAACAAGGACACGGATCCTCACCTCATTGGCTTGTGGGTCACATTGGTCACCAAGGACACGGATCCTCACCTCATTGGCTTGTGGGTCACATTGGTCACCAAGGCCACGGATCCTTACCTCATTGGCTTGTGGGTCACATTAGTCACCAAGGACATGGATCCTTACCTCATTGGCTTGTGGGTCACATTGGTCACCAAGGACACGGATCCTTACCTCATTGGCTTGTGGGTCACATTGGTCACCAAGGACACGGACTCTTACCTCATTGGCTTGTGGGTCACATTGGTCACCAAGGACACGGCTCCTCACCTCATTGGCTTGTGGGTCACATTGGTCACCAAGGACATGGATCCTCACCTCATTGGCTTGTGGGTCACATTGGTCACCAAGGACACGGATCCTCACCTCATTGGCTTGTGGGTCACATTGGTCAACAAGGACACGGATCCTCACCTCATTGGCTCGTGTGTCACCTCTTTCATCACATTTGATGTGTGATGACTTATCCTGTGTTCCTTTCCTGCCCTGCTTGTATTCTGTTTGGAGTTGTAGGTAGTTGGACATTCTCTGTGGTATGCTGCTTGGAGTTGTAGGCAGTTGGACATTCTCTGTGGTGTGCTGTTTGGAGTTGTAGGTAGTTGGACATTCTCTGTGGTATGCTGCTTGGAGTTGTAGGCAGTTGGACATTCTCTGTGGTGTGCTGTTTGGAGTTGTAGGTAGTTGGACATTCTCTGTGGTATGCTGCTTGGAGTTGTAGGCAGTTGGACATTCTCTGTGGTGTGCTGTTTGGAGTTGTAGGTAGTTGGACATTCCCTGTGGTATGCTGCTTGGAGTTGTAGGCAGTTGGACATTCTCTGTGGTATGCTGCTTGGAGTTGTAGGTAGTTGGACATTCTTTGTGGTGTGCTGCTTGGAGTTGTAGGTAGTTCGACATTCCCTGTGGTATGCTGCTTGGAGTTGTAGGTAGTTGGACATTCTCTGTGGTGTGCTGCTTTGAGTTGTAAGTAGTTGGACATTCTCTGTGGTGTGCTGCTTGGAGTTGTAGGTAGTTGGACATTCCCTGTGGTGTGCTGTTTGGAGGTGTAGGTAGTTGGACATTCACTGTGGTGTTCTGCTTGGAGTTGTAGGTAGTTGGACATTCTCTGTGTTATGCTGCTTGGAGTTGTAGGTAGTTCGACATTCACTGTGGTGTGCTGCTTGGAGTTGTAGGTAGTTGGACATTCTCTGTGGTGTGCTGTTTGGAGGTGTAGGTAGTTGGACATTCACAGTGGTGTGCTGCTTGGAGTTGTAGGTAGTTGGACATTCTCTGTGGTGTGCTGCTTGGAGTTGTAGGTAGTTGGACATTCTCTGTGGTGTGCTGCTTGGAGTTGTAGGTAGATCGACATTCTCTGTGGTGTGCTGCTTGGAGTTGTAGGTAGTTGGACATTCTCTGTGGTATGCTGCTTGGAGTTGTAGGTAGAACGACATTCTCTGTGGTGTGCTGCTTGGAGGTGTAGGTAGTTGGACATTCCCTGTGGTGTGCTGCTTGGAGGTGTAGGTAGTTGGACATTCTCTGTGGTATGCTGCTTGGAGTTGTAGGTAGAACGACATTCTCTGTGGTGTGCTGCTTGGAGTTGTAGGTAGTTGGACATTCTCTGTGGTATGCTGCTTGGAGTTGTAGGTAGAACGACATTCGCTGTGGTATGCTGCTTGGAGTTGTAGGTAGAACGACATTCTCTGTGGTGTGCTGCTTGGAGTTGTAGGTAGTTGGACATTCTCTGTGGTATGCTGCTTGGAGTTGTAGGTAGAACGACATTCTCTGTGGTGTGCTGCTTGGAGTTGTAGGTAGTTGGACATTCTCTGTGGTATGCTGCTTGGAGTTGTAGGTAGTTGGACATTCTCTGTGGTATGCTGCTTGGAGTTGTAGGTAGAACGACATTCTCTGTGGTGTGCTGCTTGGAGTTGTAGGTAGTTGGACATTCTCTGTGGTATGCTGCTTGGAGTTGTAGGTAGTTGGACATTCGCTGTGGTGTGCTGTTTGGAGTTGTAGGTAGTTGGACATTTTTTGGTTGGTTCACTAACGTGAACACAAACATCGTCACAAACGTTACGTTACGTAATTCAAACCGTGAACACATCGAATGTTGGAGAGCCCATTGCCCAAATTTGAAACACGATGGAATAATATTTACCGATATGAACAGTGATGTGGGTTTTATTGAAATTCTACAAATACTGTTTAGATTTTGATGATTTGCGTGTAATATGATTTAACGGATGTTTATATGAATCGTTTAAAATAAAAAACCTTCAATTTCTGATATTTTCCCTTTACATTTGGGCCCCCAATTGAAGCCCCGCCCGTAGGGCGGGTTCCGTTGCTTGTTAATAATAATAACATCAATTAAATGAACAGGTGTATGTTATGGAATGTCGGTAACTTGAGTGTCCCAAATTATGACGTGAACGTTTTTTTAATTCTCTACTCGTTTGTGCAAAATATTTGAAAAATATAAAACTCGTGGTGTTCAAACTTTGGACCACGTGGTTTTCACCGAAAGAGAGTAATCGGATCAATAAATAAATAAATGAATATACAGGTTATTAATATAAAAAATGCATAGGGGGCGTGGCCACAGTGCAATGTGACGTCACTTTGTTTACTATTTGTCACAATGAGAATTCCTACAACAGAGATCTCTTAAGACAAAGCTCTGTGGTTGAAGCTTCATTCGTGGATTGGTGTGGACGAGAGATGTGGTTCATTCCCATTGTGGTGTTCATGCTGGTTCGTTGTGCGACGTCCCGACCACCACAGCAGGTAAGCGGGAATTGTAAGAGACAACAGGTACACAACGTACGTACTCGTTTTGGGTCGATGGGAAAGCGAACAAGTGGTGTGTTCCGTGTTAAATTTCAAATGTTTTCGATTCGAGGGGGAATTGGATTCGACTAAAAATCTGCACAAAGGCCTGAGTGATCTGCCGCGGCATCGTCTTGTCTTGGATTAGATAACATGTAAATATGGTCGAGTTCTCTGATCGAGGGATTTCCGGTACCGGGTCAACTCTTACTTGGGTGTTTCTTGCCTTTCACCCCTTAATCCTGCGGATACGTCACAACAAGGTCACTGATGTTCTAAATGTGTTTGGTTCAATTACCTGTACGAGCAACGGTACCGGCCCTATGGGCGGGGCTCCAAATGGGAAGCCGAAATGAAAAGGTAAAATATCAGAAATTGAAGGTTTTTTATTTTAAACGATTCATATAAAGATCCGTTAAATCACATCACACGCAAATCATCAAAATCTAAACAGTATTTGTAGAATTTCAATAAAACCCACATCACTGTTCATATCGGTAAATATTATTCCATCGTGTTTCAAATCGTGATCGATAATCGTGTTCACAATCGCTATGTCGTATGTACTCCCGATCCGTGTACCTGTACCAAATTCCCGATATGTGTACCTGTACCAAATTCCCGATATGTGTACCTGTACCAAATTCCCGATATGTGTACCTGTACCAAATCAACAGTTAAAAGGATTTTGAGCTGACAGGTGTTACGGCCTTGGCAAGATCGATGGAGACAGCGTTTATTATACTTTTAATGAAGGACACTGTCTCGAGCCCCAGTCCCCATCACGGATCAACTTCTGGGTGATGTTATAATATCAGTACATGATCATCAACTTCTGGGTGATGTTATAATATCCTCACATGATCATCAACTTCTGGGTGATGTTATACTATCCTCACATGATCATCAACTTCTGGGTGATGTTATAATATCAGTGCATGATCATCAACTTCTGGGTGATGTTATAATATCAGTACATGATCATCAACTTCTGTGTGATGTTATAATATCCTCACATGATCATCAACTTCTGGGTGATGTTATACTATCCTCACATGATCATCAACTTCTAGGTGATGTTATAATATCAGCACATGATCATCAACTTCTGGGTAATGTTATACTATCCTCACATGATCATCAACTTCTAGGTGATGTTATAATATCCTCACATGATCATCAACTTCTGGGTGATGTTATAATATCCTCACATGATCATCAACTTCTGAGTGATGTTATAATATCAGTACATGATCATCAACTTCTGGGTAATGTTATAATATCCTCACATGATCATCAACTTCTAGGTGATGTTATAATATCAGTACATCATCATCAACTTCTGGGTGATGTTATAATATCAATACATGATCATCAACTTCTGGGTAATGTTATAATATCCTCACATGATCATCAACTTCTGGGTGATGTTATAATATCAGAACATGATCATCAACTTCTGGGTAATGTTATAATATCCTCACATGATCATCAACTTCTGGGTGATGTTATAATATCAGTACATGATCATCAACTTCTGGGTAATGTTATAATATCAGTACATGATCATCAACTTCTGGGTGATGTTATAATATCCTCACATGATCATCAACTTCTGGGTGATGTTATAATATCAGTACATGATCATCAACTTCTGGGTAATGTTATAATATCAGTACATGATCATCAACTTCTGCGTGATGTTATAATATCAGTACATGATCATCAACTTCTGGGTAATGTTATAACATCAGTGCATGATCATCAACTTCTTACAAACTGCATGAACATCTCTGATAATAGCATTCTATAATTATCTCCATTTGTGATTGGTTACTCCAAGTTGATAAAAGAGAAAAGTAGGAAAGACAACTGAAGCTGCAAGAAGTCCCTGAAATTATATCGGAGCTTCTTATACTTCTAGCTCGGCCGAGCCCGAGAGTCCCACTCACCTCTGAGCTGTCTCACCTGGGTTCGAATCTCGAGCTGTTGTGTATGTACTCCAGAACACTTCAAGAACATGTTTACCCTCGCCAGAGAAAAGCGTATTGCATATGAGTCCGTTTGTTTGTCTGTCTGTCTGTTTGTCTGTCTGTTTGTCTGCACAGAATAAATATGATTTTCTCTGCAACCGTTGGTCTAATTGACAGGAAATTTTCACCATCGGTGCAACTCCACCTGTATAATTTTTTTAATGATAATTATGACGTCATGGGTCACGTGGTTCGGCCGCCATCTTGCAAAAACTGAAAAACGTTGCACGTCTATATCTCCGAAAACGCGGAATAGAAAAAATTGAGACATGGTTCATTGTAAAGAACTCTCAATGGGGAATAAAATATGTTAATGATGATGTCATAGGTGCCTCGATTATGAGGTCATAATTCGACAAGTACAAAACTTCATCCGATCAAGATGAAATTTCTTGAGTGTCATGTAGGCATAAATTGGTGGAGAAATAATAATAATGACGTCATCGGTCACGTGGTTCGGCCGCCATCTTGGAAAACCCCAAAAAATTGCACCTTTATATTTTGAAAAGCGCTGCATAGAAAAAAATGGAGACAGGGCTCATTAAAAAAAACTCCATGTGGAATAACATATATTATTGATGTCATAGGTGCCTCCATTATGACGTCATAATTCGACAAGTACAAAACTTCATCCGATCAAGATGAAATTTTTTCAGCATCATGCAGGTATAAACTGGTGGATGAAAAATAATAATGACGTCATCGATCACGTGGTTCGGCCACCTTATTTGTTTAAACACAAAAGCCTTTAAAAACACTGAAAACATCCTGGCGAGGGTCTGCAGTCTTTGATTGAACTTTGTCTTCTTAACTTGTCATGAACTTTTGGGTTTTGTAAAATAATTGTAAAAATATTGTTTAGTTTAATGTCAAATTAAATAACCATTTCTCCTACCCCTGCCCTTGTCTATTACCATATATTTTCCAGAATCATGCTGTGGAGGACGGAGGGGTGTCCATGGTTCGTGATGTCACGCTCGTCACGACCATCTTACTCTTGTTTATAGGAGTAATTATATTTGAACCATCACGTTGGTTCAAGAAAAAGAGTAACAGAAAAAAGCCCTGCAGTCACAGGTAAAGAACACAAGTGACTTTTCGTCAATATTTACAATTATTTCATCCAATGGGACAAGATAGCTCAGAAATTTGAAACGAGTTCACATTAAATTCTTCGGAATAATGAAATCTTTCCAAATCTAATGTCTGATCCAGTGACTACATGGGTATGAGAACATGGAGCGTACTCTCCTTGGAAGGTGACATTTAGTCACCTGTCAAACCTGTCTTGGAAACATGTAATAATGTTACAGTCATTCCAAACCAGGCCAGTTTCCTGTCCGAATCCTGGCAAACCACTATTAAAGTGGTCACATCGGTCCACCGGTTCAGATGCTCCGAGCAGGGTAGAGGGCCGAAATGTCGCTCAACCGTACTTGGGTGGAACGTCTGAGATGGTCGAGCGATGTGCTGGTACTTCCCTCATGCCTGGCACCGAATTGGCGGCACTTTTCATCGTAGCGATTGAGAAGATTGTAAGTTTGCAGAAAGAAGATGCAAATGGAGATATTCCATCAATCGACCAACCACATGAAATTGGTGGAATGTGGTTAAATAAATCTGATGATGACAATGATGAAGTATTTGCTTGTTACCCTCACCAGCGGAGAGGGTATTGCATTTTAGTCCGTTTGTCTGTCTGTCTGTTTGTCTGTCTGTCTATCTGTTTGTTTGTCTGCACAGAATAAATATAATTTTCTCTGCAAACGTTGGTCCGATTGGCAGCAAATTCTCACCATAGGTGCAACTCCACCTGTATAATTTCTTAATGATAATTATGACGTCATAGGTCACCGATCATATGGTTCGGCCGCCATATTTGAGATAACACTAAAGCCTTAAAAACCACTGAAAATACATCCTGGCGAGGGTTTGCAATCTCTGATTGCTCTTTCTTGTTTTATGTTTTGGGTTCATTGTTCATCGTTCCACAACCATCCTCGAACCTTGTTTAAATTACATCTGCACACTCGAGATTCCGTATCCTATAGAATTGCAACACTCGTGGAACATTTTTACCTCTGCCACCAAAGGTGGATGGAGGTTATGTTTTCACCCCTGTCTGTCTATGTGTCTGTCTGTGAACAAGATATCTCAAAACGTTATGGCCAGATTTGGACAAAACCTGGTGGACAGGTTGTGTGTGTGACAAGGACCAATCGATTCGATTTTGGAGAAGGCCTGAATATATGTTCGGATATGATCATTATTTAATTTCCAAGTGATTCTTCAGCATTGAGTGACAGGGCTAAAACCGATACGTAGCAGGATATCTCAAAAAGTTATGGACGGATTTGGACGAAACTTGGTGAACCAGTTGGGTGTGTAACAACGACGAATCGATTCGATTTTGGTGAATATCTAAATGTGGATTCGGACACAGGAGCTATTTGATTTTTAAGTGATTCTTCACTGTTGAGAGATCGGGCGAAAAACGAATATATAACATGATATTTAAAAAGGTTACGGATGACTTATGACTAAACTTGGTGGACGAGTTGGTTCGGTGACAAGAACAAGCCGATTAGATTTTGGTTCCGGTCTGAATCCAGATCCGGCCTATCAGTGGGATACAAAACAAACTGTTCAGGCTGGCGTCGGTGTGCGCTCTACCGAGTGCTGTTGTTGTTGTTTATGTTTTACAAAAGCATGCATTCAATACTTTACTTGTCATGTAATACTTCATTTTAGCCTGAACTGAGAATCCTTGTTTTTATCTTGTAGTTTACGATGTGGCCGGAAAGGAAAACGGAAAGAAGAATTGAAGGATGAGCCACCATTGGTAAAGGAGGTTCAGGAAAATGAACACCTTGAGATTCAGAACATAGAGCACAAGGAAGAGGAGGTTCTGGAGATGAAGGACAAAATTGATTTCACAAGAAAACAAGACTCTGTTCATAAAGAACAAGAAGATGAAGAACAAGAAGAAAAAGTGTTGGCAGAGCAAGCAAACCTGCAGGAAAGAGAGGATAGGTTGGTCCAAAAGGAAGGAAATCTGATACGCAGAGAGCAGCTGGTTGAGGAAAAAGTACAGGATTTGAAGGAAAAGGACGCACAACTCAAATTGCAAAAAGCATTATGGCTAAAGGAGGAAGATGAACGGAAGAAACGTGAGAAAGAAGAGCAGGGAGAGAAAAATGAAGCAGAGCAGCGGCGGAAGATCAATGAGGAAGAGCTCAGGATAAGAAATGAGGAAGAGCTCAGGATAAGAAATGAGGAAGAGCTCAGACAGGCAAAAGAGAAAAATAATTTTCAGGGAGAACGATTCCGAGTAGTGTCCTGGGAAATACGGAGCAAGAAAAAACATAAGCAGAAAATGCTTGCTGTGGAACAAAAAGAATTAAATGTTAAAAACAAGAAGCAAAAAGTGCAGCAATCGGAGCAAGATGTGCAAAGAAGTATGGAACAGGAGCTGAAGCGACAGGAGGGCTTTGAAGCATTGATGAAACAAAAAGATGATAACGTAAGGGAAAGACAGCTTCATATCCACAAAAAATGCGAAGAGCTTGAAAATACAGAGCGCAATCTGCAGAAATTGGAGGAAGAGAACAATCGAAGAAAGGGGAAGCAACAGGAAGAACGAGAGGGATG
>NC_136273.1:31436120-31531120 GCF_964187855.1 Myxine glutinosa
TAATCGGCTTAGGGCAGAGTGGCAGCAACTGACAAATGTGCCTGTATCCAGAAGGCCAGTCAACCAACGACTGATTCAAGCAGGCTATCATGCCAGGCGTCCCCTGAGAAAGCCACGCCTGACCAGACAACACAGCCAGCGCCGAATGCAGTGGGCCAGAGAGCACCGTCAATGGCAGCCAGGAAACTGGAATCACGTGACCTTCAGTGACGAGTCTAGATTTCTGGTCTATGGTCAATTTGGCCGCGTCCGAGTGCGCAGACAAGTGCATGAAGCCCACAACGAAGGTTGTATAGTGCCAAGAGTCCAAGCTGGAGGTGTTGGGGTGACCGTTTGGGCTGCTTTTCATGCAGGGGGCAAAACTGACCTTGTTGTTCTGAATGGAAACCTGAACCAGTTCAAGTACAGGGTCATTCTGGAAGAAACATTGCTTCCATTTGCTCGTGCAGCCTTTCGAGGAAACTTTGTTTTCCAAGATGACAATGCACGGCCTCATCATGCTCGCATGATCCAACACTTTCTTGCTGACCATGGTGTAGAGCATATGGAGTGGCCTGCCATGTCCCCGGATATGAATCCGATCGAGAACTTGTGGGCAGAATTAACGCGTCAAATCGACAACTTGGACCAGCAGCCGACCTCTGTGCGTGAATTGCAGCAGGCTATTGTCACTGCATGGCAAGCAATTCCTGTCCAAACCTTGGCAAATCTCGTGAACAGCATGCCTCGACGTGTACGTGCTCTCCTGAATGCTCGTGGGGGTTACACGAAGTACTGAACTGTAATTTTACTGTCCGTAATCCCAATCATAATTTAGCTTTTGTTTTTGTTGAAAAAAAATTTGGCTAATGTGCAAAATAAAGAGATACTTCTGGAAAACGTACAGAAGTTTAACACAGTACTGTCCGTGAATTGAGTTCGATATCAGTTTACATCACTTTCAAGGATCAATTTATTTGCTCCGAAATGTAAAATGTGGTTTTTGTTTCTTTTAAAGGTCACATTAACAAAATCTAGAATAATTTCAACATAATTCCAATGAACTTTTGGTTCTAAGTCATCTTGAAATGTAAGTTCACCCCCACAAAAAAAATATTCCATATTAAATGCCAAGTCTGTATATTAAAGAAAGTTTTTGTTTGTTTGTTTGTTTGTCTGTACGCACTAATCTCCTGAACGGTGAAAGATAGGAGGAAACCTCTGAAACAAAAAATGTCGGGACGGGCCCCAGAAGGTTATAGGCTAGGTGACGAGGCCGGTTGAGGCCGCCACTGCTGGGCTGGGCCCATTTCCCAATAAATCTTCTTCTTCTTTCAAAATTCTCTTGAAGTACAACTTATGCACTTAATCGGAATATCCGACTCATTGCAACACATGCTTTCAAAATTCTCTCTCGTGGGGCCCGACAGAAGAAAGAACAAGTAATCGTTGAGCACTAACTGACACTGGGCTCACGTCAGACCGATGCACAGAAGATTAAATTCATTCAAAAAGAACCCGGGCAACGCCGGGTGCATTCAGCTAATTTATTTATTAAATAAAAATATATATCATCAAGTGTCTCATCTTGTTTCACAACAATATATTTATATTTTCTGGTCATGTGTTCATACAATCCTCATATTCCTTTTTCTACATCATGTCAAACAATTATCTCTCCAAAAATTATTCATACTTCTTGAATTTAACTTGAACTAGAACGGCACTCTTTGACGTCACAACGTCGACTGATATGCCTCCACCCACATTATTATATATTTAATATACTTGTACCAAGTTTGATTTAAATCCATTCAGCTATTCTCAAGTTATCACATTTCTACCTGACATGACCTGACCTTTGACCTCTTGACCCCGAAATTAAACTGTTTATGTTTACATCATTATACATACATACCTGTACCAAGTTTTAATTTAAATCCCTTCAGCTGTTCACAAGTTATCACATTTTTACCTGATATGACCTCTGACCTTTGGCTTTTGACCTTCGGACACCAAAATCGAATCATTTAATCTTTACATCATTATACATACCTGTACCAAGTTTTAATTTAAATCCCTTCAGCTGTTCACAAGTTATCACATTTTTACCTGACATGACATCTGACCTTTGACCTTGAGATCCCAAAATATAATCATTTAATCTTTACATCATTATATATACCTGTACAAAGTTTGAATTAGATCACTTCAGCCGTTCTCAAGTTATAGACTTATAACAGACTTTGACCTGTTCGCCTCAAATTATAATCAGTTGATTTTTACATCATTATACATACCTGTACCAAGTTTGAATCAAATCAATTCAGCCGTTCTCATGTTACAGACCTATTGAGGACTTTGACCTTTGACCTCTTGATCCCAAAATATAATCACTTCATCTTTACCTCATTATACATACCTGCACCAAGTTTTAATTTAAATCCCTTCAGCTGTTCACAAGTTATCACATTTTTACCTGACATGACCTCTGACCTTTGACCTTGAGATCCCAAAATATAATCAGTTCATCTTTACCTCATTATACATACCTGCACCAAGTTTGTCTAAGATCCCTTCAGCCGTTCTCAACTTATCGCGGTAACGAAAACCTATCACGGACGGACGGACGGACAACCTGAAAACATAATACCTTTGGCGACTTTGTCCACGGAGGCTTAATGACATAAAAGTGTTGGCATTGTTTCTTATTGACCGATTGACCGACCGATGATTGACTGAGATTAATACAATTACAAGAAGAATGTCTCCCTCTTGTGTAGCCGCCATCCATAACCGTTTGGTTTCTCTCATTAACACGATCATCAAAGATAACGAGGTTCTTTTTTGATTTATCTAAATCTTGGGGTGAAGGTATATCATCCGTATTATCACTGAGAATACAAGTTATGGGTTTTGATTTATTTTTATATTTCTGTGTATCACAAAATAGTTGTATTATATCTTCAATGTTGTAATCATTTCGTTTGTTTTGAAGTTTAAATAAACCGATTATATCTTCTTTTTGAAGACCCGCATTAAAACCTTGTGAGAGTCGTTGATAATCAGGTTGAAAACTAGATTTTATGAAAATTATTAAATTATCATAATCTAAAAAGTTGGGAGTAAGGAGCATCTTTAAAAGCAAAGAGGTTTTCCCACATCCGCTTGAACCAACGCGATTAGACATCTTAATGAATTGGGAAGATTGTTATGGTTGGTAAATTTTATCTTATTTTCCCAAATGGGTAAAAAAATAATTCATTTATATATTTAGAAAAGAAGTCATCTAATTTTTTACAGGCTTTTTTAGAAACGCTATGTTTCATCTGAATGTCAGGTTTAATTTCACATTGACATTCTTGATATTCATTCCTCTTATTAATCTTGAAAAGTCATCCCTTTTTGGTGTCATTTTGAAACAGTTATGTTCCTTTGTATATTTTTTATCATCATTAATTAGAAGATAATCACAATATACATTTTACAGGCTTTTGTCTCTGTGTTTAATCCCACTCTGTCACATCCAGGACAATTCTCAAATTTGTCGTAAGGAGTATCAGGGAATTCAAGAGGTTCAACATCTGGTATATCGTTTAGATTTATCATATTTATATTGTATATCTTTACTTCAAATAAAATTCATCTTCACTATAATCAGTGCTTTCATAATCATCATAATCTATAAAACTACTTTCATAACTATCATTTGAACACAAACTCTCAATATTATAAATACCTTCTGTTTCAATGGAGATATTATAATTACTTAGGAAAAAATCTTGAACGACTCTAATCAAAGATACTGCATCATAATTTCTTGAAACACCATCTGTATGTATTTATTTATTTGTGTTAACAGACTCAACTATTTTTATTTTTTAACAGTAAAGGTTATTTTAAAATGAGTTTTGACGACGATTGAATGAAAACCCATTTCTCCTGATATATTAACGTCATTCAATTATCCTATCTCAATTTCATGAAGATTACATTTATACAAATTTCCTTCAAGATTACGAACCCATTATGCCACATCTTTTAGATTATCAATATAAATACAAATTCCATCTCGATTATTCCCAACAGTTCTATCTTCTCATTCCAATGCTTCATAAATAAGAGTTTTTGATCTTGTCATTTCAATTTGTTTCATTGCCTTCTCCAGTTTTGGATATATTGCTGGAAGGACTTTTGTTAAGATTATTTATAATGAAGGAAAATAATAAAATGATGGTTTTGGAGAAAACAAAGAGGAATTTCGCACAAAAGGAAATTGTTGTGTTAAAATTATTATTCATTATCGTTTTTATCCAATAATTATTATAATTGTCTTTCTTCAATTCTTCTTGGTTGATATCTTCTAAAGATAATGATATCTTCCATCAAGCTATTCTCTTCTGAAGAGATGGAATGAAATTCATCTTTTGTTTGTTCAAAAGTTTTAATAGCTTGATCCATTTTCTCTATTTATTTAGTAATAAAACTTATAGAGGTCATCAAGAACATTATGTTTTAAGTGGAAAAGTATCAATAAATTACCACAAAATTTTCATCAACTAAATTATATTTTAAATGGAAAATTATCTCTAAACTAACACGAGATTTTCCTCAAGAAATTTTATTTGAAGTGAAGTTATGCTATATAAATATGGTGAACACAACGTATTGCGACGTTTCGAATCGTGAATATAAATGTTATAACAAACACCTTCAAACCCACAAACATACATTGAATTTGCTTCAACTAATATCTCCATCAGAACGAGAAATAAAACATTGAGATGTCTTAAAAGAGAGTTATATAAGAAACACATCCGCAAATCCAATCAAGAAGGAGATGTGGGATACACTCCAATTACCCCTTTAATGGGGAGATTGAAAACGCTGATGAAGCATTTAAGGGACAAACAAAAATAAGATTGTTTCGCTTTAAAGAACCAGCACCAATATGAATCATTGAGGCAATTGATATGGTTAAACTGGCTATTGAAACTAATTAAAAACACATTAAGTGAAATGAATACTTTTAAGTTTTTTTGAGAGGAAAAATGAATATGACAAGAGAAGGTGATGAAGAAACACCCTATATGAGAACAAACCCTCACTTTATCACAACATTCCAAGACTTCTTAGTTTGTGATGCCTGTGATGAACTCCATCGACAATAACTAAATGTTGATGATAGTGTGGTAGGTAGTGGATTTGTTATTGAAAAAAATCATTATTTTAGATATATACATCTTAAAATCAGACTCTTTATTCTTCTTCCTACAAAGATTTAGCAATATAAATAAAGCTTAAAAAGGCGGTTGTTAATATTCAAAGCATTGATAAAAAATGCTTTCTATGGTCTGCTCTTGCTCACATACATCCTCCAAAATGGAATCCTGAAAGACTATCTTGTAGGAGTTGCGGGCAACAAGAGGTTAAAAACTTCTTGACTTGTTCAACGCTCCTTTATTTCCAAAGACTTATATCCCGACCGGAACTCCTCTCTTTTTATATCCCCCATCACTTCCGCCCGATCCTCTTAAAGTGGTGTGGCTCCAACACCCGAGCGCCCACCACGCCCATACCGTCAATAGTCCCACTGGTCCCGTGCTAGTGAATTACGAACACCTCTATGGGGTATCCCCCACATGCGCCCCCACAGAATTCACTCGCACTGGCAATGTCAGTTGTTGGGGGGCCTTAACCACCTGGTCGAAACAACCCCTGATGACCCGAGCAGGGACTGTTAGAGGCTTGGTAGTAGGCGGGCCAACCGGGGGCTTACCTGACGGGGCACGGCCCCGCCGTTGGGGTTGGGCCAACCGAGGGGGCTGATCTCGGTCCAAGTGAGCCGGCTTGAGGCGGTCCACCGAAAGTTTGCCACCGATGTCGACCACGAAGGACTTGTCCCCGGTCTCCAGAACACGGAAAGGCCCGTCATAAGGCGGCTGAAGCGCCCCACGGTGTGCGTCATGGCGAACAAAGACGTACTCCGCTGTATGTAGATCCGGCGGGACGTGGGCCTGAGGCAAACTATGTTGAGATGTGGACACCGGTGCAAACATCTTGGCACTCTCCCGGAGAACCGACCGCTGACAGGCGGCAGACCAGGGGCTTGTGGCGTCAGGAATGAAATCCCCGGGAACCCGCAGCGGCTGGCCACAGACGAGCTCGGTGGATGAGGACTGGATGTCTTCCTTAGGGGCTCTCCTGAGGCCCAACATGACCCACGGGAGTCTGTCGGCCCAACTGTCACCCCCTAGGCTGGCCCTGAGAGCAGCTTTCATGGAGCGATGGAACCTCTCACACAATCAATTAGCCTGGGGATGATATGCAGTCGTGCGATGGAGCTTTACCCCCAACCCCTGGGCAACAGCACCCCAGAGCTCTGAAGTGAACTGGGGCCCCCTGTCTGAAGAGATGTCCGAGGGGGCGCCAAAATGGGCAACCCAAATGCCGATGAACGCCCGGGCCACATCGGCAGACGTCGTAGATGTAAGCGGGACGGCCTCTGGCCACCTGGTGGTCCTATCGACCATCGTGAGGAGGTGGGTGAATCCCCGCGAGAGGGGAAGGGGCCCCACCAGGTCCACGTTAACATGGTCAAACCGTCGCTCGGGCACTGGGAATGTCGCCAACGGGGCCTGGGTATGGCGATGCACCTTTGAGCGTTGGCACTCGACGCAGGTGTTGGCCCAATCGCGCATATCCTTCCTGAGCCCGTGCCAAAACGAACTTCGCCGCCACCAACTTTTGCGATTCCTTCCTGCCCGGGTGAGAAATACCGTGGACTGCAATGAACACCAGCCATCTCCAGCCGGTGGGTGCGATGGGGCGAGGCTGTCCCAAAGAAACGTCGCAGAGTAGCGTGGTGCCCGTGTCCCTGAACGGCACATCAGACAGTCGAAGCCCCGTGACCGCCGCCCTTCAGGCCTGGACATCCGGGTCGGAGATCTGATCGGCTGCCATGCGGGCATAGTCTATGCCAAGGTGCACCGCGCCAGCTATGGACCGGGAGAGACAATCGGCGACCGTGTTATCCTTCCCAGCAACATGTTGGATGTTTGTCGTGAACTCGGAAACGAAGGAGAGATGGCGTTGTTGATGGGCAGACCACAGCTCCGAGACCTTGGCCATGGCAAAAACCAGGGGCTTGTGGTCCACAAACGTCGTGAACAGACGGGCTTCCAACAGGTAACGGAAGTGTCGGACAGCTAGGTAGAGGCCTTGAAGCTCACAATCAAAGGTACTGTACTTTCGTTCGTTAGGGCGGAGCTCCTGGCTAAAAAAGGCGAGCAGCTGCCAGGCCCCGTTGACCTACTGATCGTGCACGGTGCCCACAGCGTAGTCCAAAGCGTCCGTGGTAAGAGCAATCGGTGCATCGGGCGATGGATGCGCCAGCATGGTTGCGCTGGCGAGGGCCAGTTTAGTATCCGTGAAAGCCTTGGCCATCTCCTCGGTCCAGTCAATGGCGCATTTGGTAGGCTTGCCCTTGAGGGCCTCATAAAGGGGCCGCATCAGCTGGGCCGCACGGGGCAAGAAACGATGGTAAAAGTTCACCATGGCCAAAAACTCCTGCAGGGCCCTGACGGTGAGGGCGTGCGGAAAACCCTTCACAGCCTCTACTTTCGACGGCAGTGGAACAGCCCCCTCCCTCGTGATGAGGTGGCCAAGAAAGTCAATTGAGGCCACCCCGAACAAACACTTGGCCGGGTTAATGATAAGGCCGTGCTGCCTGAGGCGCTCGGAGATGAAGCATGTGCTCCGTCCTGGAAGCGCTGGCGATGAGAATATCATCCAGATAGACAAACAGAAACGGCAAGTCCTGTAACACGCTGTCAGGCGCTGGAAAGCCTGGGCCGCATTCTTGAGTTGTTCGTTTTTACAATAGTCTGCACTATATATTGCTTCTCTTTTATTGTTATATTACTCCCTGCTGTCTCTGCTCGAAAAGCATCAAATAAATCAGGGAATTTATAATAACATATTTTCTTTATCGTTGTTTCAATATTGTTACCCCGTGCACGTGAAGCAAAAAGCAGGGTTAATCAATTGGTTCACTTCTGTCTGTCTGTCTGTCCTTCTGTCTACAAACGTCAGTTTATGATTCAAGAACAACTTGATTTCAATTGAATGTCATATTTTGAACATGAATCAAAACATGAATTGGAAAACAAACCTGTAGTTTAGCAGGTCTTTGGCTTTCAATTAATCCCGATTGTGCATGCGCAGAGAGGAGTCCGTTTTATTACTCTGTCTGCCTGTCTGGCAGTGAAAAACAATTGAAAATCATTCCAAACAGGAACATTCCTGTTTTTAAGGACGTCATAAAGGAAAAATGACAAAATAACCATTGGAATTAATCAGTGATATAGATATGCTTATGATGATAGAGAACGCTAAAAGAGACGGAATATCACAAGTTTGTTCTAAGAGATATGCCAAAGCAAACAACAAATATCTTCCTAACTATGACGCTTAAAAAGATAGTTCTTACTTGATGTATTATGATGCTAACAATTTGTATGGATGGCTATGTCTCAATCTTTACTGTATGGAAAACTCAAATGGGTAAAAGAGAAAGATTCTGAAAAAGTTCTTTAAACATCATAATCTCTTCTCAAAAATAATTGGATAAAGCAGAAATTGGGTATTATTTTGAGGTTGTTTGAAATATCCAGAAGAACACAACAAACATAAAGACCTGCCATATGCACCTGATAAGGTCTGAGAAAGGAATGGCTTTGCGGTTATCAACAATCATTTATTACTACTAGGGAGATACCCGTGCTGCACACGGGTGGGAGGCCAGAAGCAAACAGGCAATGCAGATACGGCGAATGCTAAAGCATGAAACCAATGAATTCCACATTCCTGTAGCACCTTCAGTCGCACGTCAGACATGGACAGCAAGTTCGTGAAGGACTTCCATGAAAAACGTACCCGTTCGCAAACAAACGGGTATGTTCACGGAGAGAAACATCGATCGTGGGGCCGTGGCGAATCTGCATATGGCAATCCGTGAAGTTCACGTTCAGAAAATAGAAACCATCACGGCATGTCGTCATTCACTTGACCTCGATATCTCTTTTTAAATTCCAAACAACATATCTCCAATCACAAATTAATCACAAAATAAACTTTTAACAACATTGTTAATGTTTCCTTCATTGGAAAAACTTCCAAATCAATAGTTAAAAGGATTTTGAGCCGATAGCTGTTACGGCCTTGGTAAGATCGATGGAAACAGCAATCTGTTAGCGTATTCACCGCCCAAATAGCCATGTGGAATTCTCTCATGTAGAGATTAAACGGCGTTTAAACTTTGGCAGTGGTCATTATTTACTTTTAATGATGTTTATATACGAATCAAAAAGAAGATAATTGGTTTTGGGTCGTCCTTTCCGCATATCTCGTGGGATTGTGAGTTGGAGAGACGGCCGTGATGGCGGGAGCGATTTGGAATTCTCTCAAGCAGGGATTCAACCCGTGTCCTTATAAAAGGTCTTTGGCCAAGGTCACCGAGTCTGATAGGGGCAGCCGTTTGTGTTTGTGCGGCACCCGGGAAAGCAACATCGTCATAATGAGAACAATGAACAATGTTACTTTGGGCCGAGCGGATGGTCCACCGCGACCGTTACAGGATCCCCGATTGGCCCGACTCCCCCAACGTTGACCAGATCGCACCACAGATATTCAATTTGGAAACCTCTAAAGCGACCGAACGAGAAGGAAGAGAGAAGAAGACAGAGTACGGAGGAATAACAGGATTTATTATACACACAAGCAAAAAGAAGGAGCGATCAAAGTTATCTATCTATAATTCCAGTAATCTCTGTTTGTACGTTTGTACGTTTGTACGTTTGTACGTTTGTACGTTTGTTTGTCTGTGACCGCTGTTTCTCGACAACCACGGGTCCGATATACTTTTAACTTGCCAGGTATATTGCTGGGGACCCGAGGATGTGCCTTTTCAAGGTTTCATATTAATCGGACAATTACTTACCGAGCTATGTCCAAAAAACGATTCAACCAATCAGAGAGCAGCGAACTATCGCGTGTGCCGAACGTGGCGGACACACTCTGCCTCGGATGGCACATTTGAGAGCGTATTCATTTATTTCACGTTTGCAAACTATGTTGCCGTTAAACTATGTTTTAAAAAACTAAAACCAAATCATTCATTTGCGATTTGCGACCTTCCGGACAATGAAGACTTCACTTCCGGCAGCCAATCACAGAACGCTTTGTTGCGTAGGCGTGGCCGATGTGAGAGCGAGCGTGTGCGCCATTCCGTGCCTTTTCAAGGTTTCATATTAATCGGAGGAGTAGTTACCGAGCTATGGCGATTTCTTTACCAAACTCCGCAAGCCGTTCGCTTTGGACCAAACCATTGCATGTAAATAGAGGGGGGGGATTGTCACCGGACTCGCAAGCCGTTCGCTTTGGACCAAACCATTGCATGTAAATAGAGGGGGGGGATTGTCACCGTACTCGCAAGCCGTTCGCTTTGGACCAAACCATTGCATGTAAATAGAGGGGGGGATTGTCACCGTACTCGCAAGCCGTTCGCTTTGGACCAAACCATTTCATGTAAATAGAGGGGGGGGGATTGTCACCGTACTCGCAAGCCGTTCGCTTTGGACCAAACCATTTCATGTAAATAGAGGGGGGGGGATATAATTTTAGATATATATATAGTACGGGCATTGGCAAGGAACGGGCACCCACGTACGGGCAATGCCCTAGTTTACAAGCAATGGATGGAAGAAGCAGTCACACAGTGCATCGTTAGCTTATACTAGTCTATTTACTTAACCCCAGGACAACGATTAGGACAGACGACGTTCACACTTACACGGGGGAAATTGCAGGCAGGAATGGCGGAGGTGGGTTGCTGGAGAGGGAGGCAGGGTCAGGTCCCTGCAACCGGCAGGGCTGGAGGTAGCAGCTCCCATTCTTCGCGTTTTTGGCGGGAAAACCCTCGGTCGCGTCGACGCTGCTGATGCTGAGGACGTCACGCGCTGGCTCGGTCACACCTGCTCCTCTCCTTCTGGTGGAGCCGTCTCCCTCCTCTCAGCGCGTCTCTCCAAAGCTTGTTTCATCTCCAAGTACCTCTCCTTTTTGGAGCGTCTCTCATCTCTCATCTCACAGCTCATCTCTCATCTCACAGCTCATCTCTCATCTCATCTCATCTCTCATCTCATCTCTCATCTCATCTGCCGAAGCAGTCCCTTCCAGTCGCTTTTATTACTCGGGTCGGAATCAAGCCGCCGGCTGCGAGGGCACGCCTACCGGGTCGCTCACCGCGGTGCTGGTTGGCTGTTAGGGCTGTCCGATTCCCCCTTTGATCATGACGACGTGCCACGCCCGTGAGTTGGCGGCTCCTACCCCCCTCTTCTCCGAGATTAGCACATGCGCAATGGCGGCTTGCGGGATTGAACACCACTCGCACCGCTTTTGAAAGGAACTTTGGAGAGCGGAGATGATTGGGGAAATTGAAAGGGGCCTACGCTTATTTCGTTCGCTGCAATGCAGAGTCAATCTAGTGGGAAACACATATTTAGCCTACATAGAATAAGGAAATAAGCTATTTAAAAAGATATATCGTGGCCTGTGTGTAAGTTTCATGGAATTAACTAGGGGGACGTCCTTCGACCTTATTTACTCTACGAGGGTCAGTTAAAACACAGCAAACCAGTTCTCACATTCTTTACACTTTCCAAATTCGTTACAATATATAGATATTTAAAGGATAAGTTTTAATAAGGATTAATAAAAAAAATGGGTTGATGGGGTTTTACTGTGATATAAATGATAAAAAACCACTGTTTAGAGGCCATTTTTCCCCGCAAGGCGGGGGTTGGCCTTTTCGGGGACCGTGGTAGTTGTTTTTTGGTCCCCTTTTTGAAGCAATGTTTTATGGCCGGATGCCCTTCCTGACGCCAACCCTTTTTGCCGCCTTCAACGACAAACAGGGAATTACCAGTGAACTGGTACTCAATTAGCCGACCTCGGAAGGAATGAACAGGCTGAGTCAACCCCCCTGGCATTAATTCGGCGATCGACCGAGAATCGAACCCAGGATCCTAGGTTATCCTAAGCCGGCACCCTAGCCGCTAGCCCAACACCAGGGATTGTGATATAAATGTGATATAAATGATAGAACCAAGCAATAACTAAACCAAAGAGTGCAGAAAATCACAGCCTTGGTATTAAAATGGAAACATAACGAATGTGGTAAATATCAAAAAATTATTATTGAAGAGATAACCAAAGCAAGCCTAAACAAGAAAGAGCAGTCAAAGACTGCAGACCCGTGCCAGGACGTGTTTTCAGTGTTCTTTTTAAGGCTTTTGTGTTAAAACAAACAAGGCGGCCGAACCACATGACCGATAACATCATCGTTATTTTTTCTCTTCACCAATTTATCCCTAGATGATGCTCAATAAATTGCATCTTGATCGGAAGAAGTTTCGTGCTTCTCGAATTATGACGTCATAATGGAGGCACCTATGACATCATCAACATATGTTATTCCACATGGAGATTTCATTTCAATTTTTTTTTTTTTTTTTTTTTTTTTTTTTGTATACAAGATCGAGGCTCGTGAAAGAGCGAACATTAATCACACAGAAAGACAAACCGACACATAAAACATATAACATCGGGAGCGGTAGACAAGATGGGGAGAGAGGGGGAAGGACACAAACACAACATTTGAGAGCAGGGACCGAGAGACATGGAGACATCGAGAGATCTGAGAGAGGGCGAGGGCTTTGGGGGGGGGGGGGGCATGGGAAGGGGGCGGTGGGAGAGGTATAAAACATATGGACACTGCCAGGACTTCCAGGAAAGAAGTTGGAATTTCAAACAAGGTGGATCTGGGGTGAATTAGCGGGGGTAGAAAAGATCAAGGTTTTGGATGGGGGAAGATAAGAGATGGTGGTGAACAGCTGTTTTAAAGACCTGGAGGGAGGAGTGGGATTGAAGGGAGTGAGGGAGTTTGTTCCACAGGCGGGAGAAAAGAGGAATGAAAGAGTGAAGGTGAGCAGAGAGCCGAGATTTCGGCAGTTTAACCATCAGAGGGTTGCTGGCAGATCTTGTGCGACCTGTAGGAATATTTGGGGGACAGAGCACAGAGAGAGCTGGGGGTGCAAGGCCGGAGAGGAGTCGGTAGAAGACAGAAAGACCACCTACCTGCCTGCGGTGAGTGAGTGAAAGGCCCTCAGAGATAGCTTCATCGCGGGAGATTCCAATAATTCTGAAAGCTTTGGTTTCAACAGCGTGAAGCCGAGCTAGGTGTGAGGCAGGAGCACCGGCCCATAGGGGAGAACAGTATTCCATTGAGCTGCGGATGAAAGCCTTGTATGTGGTGAGGAGCTCAGGTGTGCCGAGGAAGGACTTCGCATGACGGAGGATGCCCAGTCGGCGACTGGCTTTGGAGGCCAGCTTGGAAATGTGGTTTTCCCAAGAAAGATCATGGCAGATAGTGAGACCCAAAATCTTGAGCGACAGAACTTCTTGGAGAGGATTGTTGAGAAAGTAGATGGGAGGGTTGTCCAGTCGATCTTTTCGGAGAGACATAGTAAGAGTGTGAGATTTGTCAGGATTGAAAGACATGTTCCACTTGTTTGACCAGTCTGTGATTTTGTCCAGGTCTTCAGAGAGTGAGGAGGCAGCAGACTGCCGATCTGAGGGAAGAGGAATGGAGCGGCAGAGAGTGGAGTCATCAGCAAAGAGATAGAGAGGATTTTCGAGAGAGTCAGAGAGATCATTGATGAAGACCAGAAAAAGCACGGGGCCCAGAACACTGCCTTGGGGAACTCCAGCCTGAACAGGAAGAGGTGATGAGAGAAACCCATTCAGGGCCACACGTTGACGACGACTAGAGAGGAAGTCCGCCAGCCATGCGTGCAGATTTCCATGGATACCAAAGGAGGAGAGTTTGGTGAGCAGAGCGGGGTGCCAGACCGTGTCGAAGGCACGTGATATGTCGAGGGAGACAGCTCTAATTTCCTGTTTGGCATTGAGGACCTCCATCCATTGTTGAGACAGCAGAAGCAGCATGTCCAGAGTAGAGTGACCTGGTCTGAAACCAAATTGATGATCAGAGATCAAGCCATTGGAGAAGAGGAAACATTTCATATCCGAAGCAATGATGGATTCCATGACTTTGCTGATAATTGGGAGAAGGCTGATTGGTCTGTAGTTGCTAGGATCTGTTTTTGCACCTTTTTTGTGCAAAGCGGTGATGTTGGCTGATTTCCAAGCAGATGGCAGTTGACCTTGAGCAAAAGAGAGGGTGAAGAGAACAGAGAGAGGGTGAGATAGAGCGGCAGAGCAGGATTTTAGGACCCGTGGGCTGATGCCGTCGGGTCCAGTTGCAGAATCAGAGTCGAGGGTTGACAGAAACTTTTCCACCTTGTCAGGAGGAAAGGACACGGAGTCCAGGAGCAGCAGGGTACGACTGGGTATGGTGGGTACAGAGAGCGATGGGTTTGGGACACAAGATTTAGAGGCAAACACAGAGTTGAGGCATTCAGCTTTTTCACGTGCGGAGTCAGCTGTGTAGCCGTTTGAGGTAAGGGAGGGGATGGAGGGGGAACAAACACCAGAAACGGATTTGACCAGACGCCACCAGGATTTGGAAGAGGGAGACAGATAAGAGAGTTCGGTCTTGAGAACGGAGAGATATTGTTTCCTGGCTCTCCTGAGGGTGGACACACACTTGTTTCGGGCTTTGTGAAAGGAAATGAGATTTCCTTCCGTTGGATTTGCTTTCCAGGAGACGAAGGCAAGTTGTTTCTGGGCAACAGCCTCACCACAAGATTCCGTGTACCATGGACGGGAGGAAGGGTATGACAACTGAAGACGAGATGGGATAAATCTGTGCATGAGAGAGAGCAATTTACTTTGGAAGAATTCCCAGGATGAGTTGATGTCAGAGGTGGTAGAGATGGGAGACCAGTCCAGATGATTGATGGCTGCTTGAAGACCGTGCCAGTTGGCCTGAGTGAAATGCCAGACTCGTCGACGCTGAGCAGGCTCCCTGAGGATGGTCAGAGAGATGTCCACTTTAACAAGGACATGATCAGATGATCCGATCGGAGCAGAAGAAGAGCAGCAGACATTTTCAGGGAAGTTAGTCATAACCAAGTCCAGAAGAGAAGATGTTCCGTTGACTGAGATCCGGGTCGGGAAATTGACAGATTGTGTCAGTCCCAGTGAGTCACAGAAGTCCTTTGCTGAAGAGCCATGGCTGGTGAGAGAGGTACCCACACCCAGCCAACTGGCATGGTGACAATTGAAATCACCACATATGAGGAAGAGAGAGTTGGGATGAGTAGATAGAAGTTGGTCCATATCATCAGACAACGAGATGTAGATGGAGTCATCACTGTTTGGTGGACGGTACAACACACATATGAACAAGAGGTGGGAGCGAAGGGGAAGCCGTAGCCAGAGGTATTCCTGGGGGTGAGGTGGAGAGAGTGCAGTGCAGGGCGAGTGAGGAAGAGAGTTTTTGATAAAAATAGCAACCCCGCCTCCAGGACGAGGCTCAGGTCTATCATACCGGAGGAGGGAGTAGCCCGGGAGAGATACTATGGAATCAGAGACATCATAAAGGAGGAAAGTTTCTGTTAAGCAGATCACGTCTGGTTTGACAGAAGCAACCTGTATGGAGAGATCAGTTAAGTTTGAACGAAGGCCCCGGATGTTTGAGGTCCATACCGTTAATGAAGAGGAAGGGGGAGCATCAGATACAGAACAGGGGGGAGGAGGGGTAGGGTAAGATGTGGAAGAGGTGGAAGAGATAGGGAGAGCTGTTGAAGGTGTGTCAGAGATTTCAGAATAGCTCGGAGAAAGGGAAGGATAGGGCGGACAAAAGGTTTGATGGTGATTGGGTGAGCCACAATGAGGTGTTATTTGAGGAGGGGGAAGAGCGAGGCAGAAGGTTGGGGGAGATGGAGGTGAGAGTTTGAAGGGGGAAGAAGCGGGGAGGACGCTTTGAGGAGGGGGAGTGAGAGGGGGGAAATTGAGAAGCAATGAGGGTGGGGAGATTTGAAGGGGAGGGGTGAGGGGGGAGTTTGGGAGGGAAGGGACAAGGGGAGGGATTTGAAAGGGATGGGATATGGGGGAGATTTGGAGGGGAGGGGTGAGGCAGGAGTCTAGGAGGGGAGGGGCGAGGGGGCGTCTTGGCGGGGAGGGGTGAGGGGGTAGTTTAGGAGGGAGGGGGCAAGGGGGGAGATTTGAAAGGGATGGGTGATGGGGAAGATTTGGAGGGGAGGGGTGATGGGGAAGATTTGGAGGGGAGGGGTTATGGGGAAGATTTGGAGGGGAGGGGTGAGATTGGATTTTTGAAAGTGTACGATTTATGGGAAACAAACATTTATTGCAAAATGAGTTTGTGACCTTCGAGTTAAAAATACGTTTAAGGACGCTGGATGGAGGATGGAGTGCAGGAGAGTTTAGGGAATGTAGAAAAAAGGCACTATAGGAGATGGATATTTTTTTGGGGATGAATTGATTTGGTGAGCAAGTCGAAAGCAGCCTTTTAAAGAAGAAGAAGAAAAAGGTGTTATAAAATATGACGGAATACATAACTTGAGGGGAAAGTGTAAACATTGAAGGTTAATGAGTGAAAACTATCTGGGGAAATGGGGGAGAAACACGTGGTCGAAGAACGAACGAACGAATAAGAATGAATAAACGAATGAGAACAGAGAAGGAAATGTGTTTTTTTTTTTTTTGTTTGTTTTTTTGAGTTGAGATTTACACAAGGAAGTAGGCTATGGGTGAAAAGCCTGGGAATACAGAGAACGAAAGTTATTGGATCACAAACGACGGACCGCTGAGAGAAAAACAAAGCCTCAAGGTTGTACAGTGCACACTGTACAAGGCCTCAAGACACGACACGGCAAACAGACGATCAATTTATGAAAGATAAACACCGAGAAACAACCAAAGTTGCACACAATAACTTCACACACCGAAAGATAAATACAGTTTCGACAAAATACAATTGTGAACAGACTTAACTTCGAAAAACGTGGAGACCGTGTGGAGCTTCGAAATCCCTCCCACCGTCTCCGAGATCTCGGATGCCAATGAGCCATGTCTCCATTTTTTCTATGCAGCGCTTTCGGAGATATAGAAGTGCAATTTTTTTCGGTTTGTCAAAGATGGCGGCCGAACCACGTGACCGATGACGTCATAATTATCATAAAAAAATTAAATAGGTGGAGTTGCACCTATCGTAAAAATTTCCTGTCAATCGGACCAACGGTTGCAGAGAAAATCATATTTATTCTGTGCGGAAAAACAAACAAACAGACAGACAAACAAACGCACTCAAATGCCACGCCCTCTCCTCTGGCGAGGGTAATTAGCTAATTATCTCACAATGTGCATGGAAATTTAAAATAAGGGCTCCATTAGTTTTGCGCATCAAACTTAACGAATCATCATGTAGAGTTTCAAAACGATCCATTGAGCCACACCAGATTAGGGAAAACAAAAATATATACCGGTATGTTAATCGAGCAGTTGCCGGAAGGAAGAACTGACTGAAGGACATGGTTATGGCTTCAACAATTTTCTCAGCTTCGTTGTCGATGAGCGAAAGATGACCGGAAACTGTCAAAAGAAGAAGAATCCCTATTTCCTGTATTACCTACATTGTGCAGGAAATGGTATTGACCTGTACTTCGTCTGGATAAATATGGTCACCTTAGCCATTCCTACAAAAATAATGAATAATCCCAAGTGGGACAGACACTTGTCTCTCAATGGAGCAGTGGTATTTTTTTATTTTTTTATGTTGAAGGCTCCAGGCACCGACTATATAGTCCTCATCGAGGCCATGCCTTAAAAGAGCTGCATTTATGGAAAAGTGAAGAAAGAGAATAGTCTAAGAGATTCTGAGGGAGTAAAAAAAAAAAAAATCTGCTTTTTGAAAAAGGGAAGGTTGCAAATGTTTGGAAAGACTTAATGTAAAGAGTTCCAGAGTTTGGCAGTGGAGAGGAAGAAGCAAACGTCGTAACAACCCACCCTTGAGTTGCCAATGGCCACAATAATCATGAGATGTCGTGGCTTGTCGAGTATTCCGTGGTGTTGCTAATGGCGGAGATACACAATTAAGCAGCAAGTTATTGGGAGCAAAAACCAAAGTAATATCTATAAGAGACAGAGAGACAGAGACAGACACAGAGAGAGACACAGAGAGAGAGACAGAGAGAGAGACAGAGAGAGACAGAGAGAGAGAGAGACAGACAGAGAGAGAGAGACAGACAGACAGACAGAGAGAGACAGACAGACAGAGAGAGAGACAGACAGACAGAGACCGACAGAGAGAGACCGACAGAGAGAGACAGACAAAGACAGACAGAGAGACAGACAGACAGACAGACAGAGAGAGAAACAGACAGACAGAGACAGACAGACAGAGAGAGACCGACACAGAGAGACCGACAGAGAGAGACCAACAGAGAGAGACCGACAGAGAGAGACCGACACAGAGAGACACAGACAGACAGAGAGAGACAGATAGACAGAGACAGACAGACAGAGACAAAGAGAGAAACAGAGACAGACAGACAGAGACAGAGACAGACAGACAGAGACAGAGCCAACATCGTGGCTTAGTTTTGAGATCAGATTGGGAGAGTTGATAAGTCGGATTACTTTGGATTCAATTCTGCCGAGTATGTGGAATTGGAACCTCCCCAGAGGTGAGAGCAGTACTCTATACAAGGACGAATTCATCCTTTATATAGTTGAAGCAACTGTTCAGAGAAGTTGGGGTGCATGAGGTGATAAAGTTGATTTTCAATTTGATCCGAAGGAAAATTATAGGCCTCTGGACAATTGTAGTTGCGTAGTGAAAACTATGTAGCATGAGCAGGCCCTGAATTGATCAAAAGACATTGACCCTGAATAAAGGGGAGTAAAGTGTCTAAAGCGTTGAAAAGGTCATAAAAGGACAAAAATGGTTAAAAAGGTCAGAAGGGATTAAAAAGATACATTCCAATAGTAGTTAGAATTTATTGGGTCTAAAATATGAGGGGGAAAAGTATTGAAATTGTCTTTAATTAAAGGTCTGAAGGTCAATAGTGTCTAAAGGGTATGTCCCAATTGTAGTTGGGGTCAAAGGGATTTAAAGGGTCTAAACTCTAAAGCATTGAAGGGGTCTAATATTTTAAAGGGTCCATAGTGTCTGAAGGCCCAAATGGTACATTCCAATAGTATATGTAGAGGGTGTATCTGGTTTATAAAGTCTAGTCTAAAGGTCTATACTGTTTTAAGGAGTTTATCGAGTCTGAAAGATGTAAAGTGTCAATAGGGTTTTAAAAGGACACGGGGAAAGAGAACTAAAAAAAAGGACTGACAGGACCGTCCCCTCTATGCAGATACATTGATCACAACTTCGAAAATAACGCTGTAAAATTGAGCATCCAAAATGGGTTTCATGCATCAAAACCCAATACCTGTACACTTCCTGTGTGTACAGGTATTGTGTTATTCAGGAATTGTGTTACCTGTGTACAGGTATTGTGTTATTCAGTACAGGAATAACAAGTGTTATTCAACAAAACAGTTCCATTGCACCTCTTCCAATCCAAAACCCACTTAATTTGTCCAATGTGGCCAAAAAACTTTTTCTACAAGCAGGTCAACTCATGGATTACTGTCACTCACTTGGATGATTGTGTGAAGCTGTCGCTTCAAATTCACAATTAAAATGATCTCAAATCACCTTTCATTCTAAATCTTCAGAGCCATTTTACATAATTACCTCCGCCATTGAAGGTGGATTGAGGTTATGTTTAGGCCCCTGCCCGTCTGTGAACAGGATATCTCAAAAAGTTGTGGACTGATACTGTAGAATTTAATTTTATTTTAAAACTTTATGCTAATTAGGTAGGGCTTTAGAATAATCCCCAGTATGTAATTGCCCTTGTGATTTTTCCCTTTGTTCTTACTAGGGCATGCCCGTACTATATCTATATCTAAAATTATATCCCCCCCCTCTATTTACATGAAATGGTTTGGTCCAAAGCGAACGGCTTGCGAGTGGTGACAATCCCCCCCCTCTATTTACATGCAATGGTTTGGTCCAAAGCGAACGGCTTCCGGAGTTTGGTAAAGAAATCGCCATCGCGTGCACAAACGCGCAGGAAAGCGAATGAATCGCAAATTCGTTTTTATTAGTTGTAAAACATAGTTTAACGCCAACATAGTTTGCAAACGTGAAATAAATGAATACGCTCTCAAATGTGCCATCCGAGGCAGAGTGTGCCCGCCACGTTCGGCACACGCGATCGTTCGCTGCTCTCTGATTGGTTGAATCGTTTTTTGGACATAGCTCGGTAAGTAATTGTCCGATTAATATGAAACCTTGAAAAGGCACATCCTCGGGTCCCCAGCAATATACCTGGCAAGTTAAAAGTATATCGGACCCGTGGTTGTCGAGAAACAGCGGTCACAGACAAACGTACAGACAGAGATTACTGGAATTATAGATAGATAACACTCACTCGGCCAGCCATTCAATCGGCACATAATTACAACCACCATAATCGCCGATTAGGTCACGCCCCAAATGAGGATTGCTTGAGGAGTGATTGAATCGCGCGTGGTGATTGGAGCGAGCGTGACGTCAGAGGGAACCTTCAAGAACGGAGGAAGAAAACGCGAACGCCCCGCTATTTTCTCTCTCTCTGGTGCTGGCTGTGTGGTGGACGGTCGCATATTGCTCTCCCTCTGGCAGTTGCATTTTCCTGGCTCGTGTGTGCTCATGAAAGAAAAGGCTAGGCAAGAGCGGTTCGGGATAGAGTTGGTATCACGAGAGGAGCTTTGTGGAGCATGGAACCACCGGAGGAAGAACAGGTTGCCGCCTCTTCACAGCTCAGGGTGCCGTGTGGCGATTCACGCCATCTTGTGCGCTCCCTCGCGGAGACTCAAGGACCATCCGCGCTTGTCCTCGTTGGAGCAGGCTGAGTATCGGCCACCTCACCACACCATTCTCTTTTATTTTATTTCTCCCTGTGTCTGTATATGAGTCCACATGGAGGGTCCCTCATTTGGGAATTTTAGTTTACCATGCATTCATTTTTATTGCCTGCATTATTTTCATTAAACTCATTATTTATTGCATTTCTTTGTCGTGCCTGTCTTGTACATTTATTTGTTCGTGGTTTCAGATAAACCCTCGTCGCGTCCGTCCGTTCAACCAAGACCATGAGACCTCAGTTTCCCTCGAGCGCCATACAGAGGAATTGCCATCGATTCGGCTCATACGCCTCGGAGTTAAAGCTCGTTTTGGCCATTCATCACCCTGAGGTCTTCACTACAGGGTTGACGCGACAATACTTATCAATTGTGCATTTCAATAACTATCAAATCATAACAAAGCAATTATAACAAATATATGCCCTCATCGGGCTAGCTTCAATGCCACATAGTGAGCTGGCTTTGATAATAAATTAAATAATACCCTTTACCCGTGCAAGAAGAAAAACTAGCTGACTTGTCTCCGAAGTTTGTATGTTCTCTTTGCTTTCCTTATAATGGCAAACAGGCCTCTTTGTTCTCCAAGGACTACTCTCAGCCTCTTGGACTTGCTTGCATACTATAATCTGGGAACTGGCTGGTTATTCAGAAATGTAACTAGTTGAGGACTCATTACCCTGGGCTCGCGAAGCGAAAAGCGAAGTTAAGCATTCAGTTGCGTACGTGTGCCCTGTGCTGTGTCTGCATTTAAAAAAAATCATTTTCTCGGCAACCGTTGGTCCGATTGACATGAAATTTTCACCATAGGAGGGTCTCCTACTGTAGAATATTTTAATGATTATTATGAAGTCATAGGTCACGTGGTACAGACGCCATCTTGGAAAAACTTCGCACCGATATCTCTGAAACCACCGCATGGAAAAAATTGAGACCTGCCTCATTGTCAACTACTCCCCATGGGGAATAAGATATGTTAATGATGTCATCGGTGCCTTTGTTACGACATCATAATTCGACAAATACAACACTTATCCATCCGATCATTATTTTTTTTTTTTCAGCAACTGTTGGTCTGATGGATACGAAATTTTCACCATCGGAGCATCTCCTCCTTCAGAATATTTTAATGATAATTATGACGCCATAGGTCATGTGTTACAGGCGCCATCTTGGAAAAACCGAAAAACGTTGCACCTCTATCTCTCCAAAACCGCTCTATGGAAAAAATTGAACCATGGCTCATTGTAAAGAACTCCATTCCATATGGGGAATAGGTGTTGTTAATGATGACGTCATTGGTGCCATAATTATGATGTCATAATTCGACAGGGACAACGCTTAGTCTGATAAGTTTGAAATTTATTGAGCATGATCTATGCAATTATATTAGAGAATATAAATTTATGATGTCATCGCTCACGTGGTCTGGCAGCCATGTTGGATCAAAAAAAAAAGAAAAAAAAAGAAACGTTCAAAAACAGAAGAGTTGGCTCACACCAAGTTGGCTGCTCAGGGTAAGTATTCTATGAATACCATCTAGTTGGCTAAGAATCGAGACACACTGACATCAATTCTCTATTCCCATGACCTAAATATTTTCCAAGGCTGCTCTCCCACCATCAAAATCCCTCCCTCCTCTCAACCAAAATGTATAAGAGGGCACGAACTGTACCCTTGGGCAAGAGATTTGCTGGACTGCCTGTTGTGTACTGTACTGTATAATTTCTTCCATGTGCATGTTTGATTAAATGATTTAAGCTCATGAACCTGAAGAATCTGTGAAGAGGAACAGGTTGAGATGGTTTGGTCATGTGTTGAGGAAGGATGAAAGGACTGGTTGAGAAGAGTGATGAAAATGAATGTAGAAGGAAGTAGAGGACGGGGAAGACCGAGAAAGACTTGGCTAAAGACGGTGGAAGAAGAAATGCGGGCAAGGGGGTTAACAAGGAGAGATGCAGAAAATAGGGCAAAATGGAGAAGATTGTCATGGGGACCGCAAGGCTAACCCCCGGTCTTGCAGGGAAAATGGCCTTAAAATGCATGTTGTTGTTTGTTGTTGAACCTGAAGAACTGATAAATTTCTTCTACAATACGGACAAAACTTGGTGGAGAGGTCGGGTGTGTGACAAAGACAAAACAATTCGATTTTGGTGAAGATCAGAATCCGGATACGAGATTTTGTTTTTAAAGGAAAAAAAGGAGATTCTTCACCATTGAGTTATAGGGCAAACAACAACAACAACATGCATTTTAAAGGCCATTTTCCCTGCTAGAGCGGGGATTAGCCTTGCGGTCCCTATGACAATCTTCTCCATTTTGCCCTATTTTCTGCATCTCTCCTTGTTAACCCCCTTGCCCGCATTTCTTCTTCCACCATCTTTAGCCAAGTCTTTCTCAGTCTTCCCCGTCTTCTACTTCCTTCTACATTCATTTCCATCACTCTTCTCAACCAGTCACTTTCATCCTTCCTCAACACATGACCAAACCATCTCAACCTGTTCCTCTTCACAGCATCAATCACAGGCTCTATTCCCATCATCTTTCGCAATTCATCATTTGTCTTCCTCTCTCTCAACGATACTCCGCACATCCGTCGAACCATTCGCATTTCCACCCTTTCCAACCTTCGTTGCTGCTCTACGTTCATTACCCATGTCTCGCTCCCATAAATCATAACACTTCTCACACATGCAGCATACACCTTTCCCTTCAGCTTCAACGACACTCCCCTCATCATCAGCACGCCACTCAATTCCCGAAACTTCTTCCATGCACATCTCACTCGAGCAACCGTTGCCGAGTCTGATCCACCTTCTCCATTCAGCATGTCTCCGAGGTAGCAAAATGTTTTCACACCTTCCAGCTTCACACCGTCTCCAAGATCCAACTCAACATTTCCTCCATCTGCAGCTCCCTCTGTGCACACCTTACATTTGAATGTAGCTGCTACACTGGTTAATGACCCTCTCAGACCACTACATTTTTGATGAATCCACTCAGCGCACATTGTACACTGAATGGAGTTCACTCCGACACCCTTCCTACACACAGCACAGGGCCACTTCCCAGTTCTTTCCACCTCACCCCATGCTTTACCACTTGCCATCACCTTCGTCTTTCCGATATTCACCTTCAGACCTTTTGTCTCCATACATTCCTTCCACGTGTTCATCTTTTCCTTCAGTCCATCCATACTTTCCGCAATCAACACCAGATCATCTGCATACAACAACTCCCACGGTAAACCCTCCTTTACGTTCTGAGCCAGCACCTCCATCACAGCTACAAATAGTAGTGGACTTAGTACCGACCCCTGATGCACTCCCACCTTCACCTCAAACTCACCACTGTTCCCGTCCTTCGTCCTTACAGCTGTGCGCGCTCTTTTGTACATTGCCATCACTACTCTGATCAACCATTCCTCCACTCCTAACTTCCTCAATGCCCATGTCAATACTTTGCGTGGAACCCGATCGAATGCTTTCTCCAGATCAACAAACCCAAGAAACAACTTCTTCCTCTTCTCCATGTACTTCTCCTGCAACTGCCTCACAATGAAAAGCGCGTCTGTCGTTCCTCTTCCTGGCATAAATCCAAACTGCATTTCGTCGATCTTCACTTTCTTCCTTATCCTCCTCTCCAACACCCTTTCCAATACCTTCATTCCATGCTCCAATAACTTTATCGCTCAGTACGAGCCACACTCCAGAGGGTCACCTTTCCCCTTGTATAGAGGGACGAGGGTACTCAGTTCCCAATCCACTGGAATGCGGCCTTCTTTCACCACCAGATTACAGATCTCTGTCATTCTCTTCACACCCCAACTTCCTGCTGCCTTCAACATATCTCCCACAACTCCCGTCGGCCCTCCCGCTTTTTTACCCTTCATTGCTTTTATCGCTTCCTCAACTTCCTTCTCAGTTATCTTCTCTGCCGGTCCTAAAACTGGATTACTCTCTATGTTGCCATCCCATTCATTCTCAGTATTCAACAGCATTTCCATATATCTTTTCCATCTTCCTTTAATTCCATCTGGGTCGACAACGATTTGTCCCACTTCATCCTTCAAGCAGCTCACCCCCATCACATCACACCTCTCTTTCGCTATCTGCTTTGCAATCCTGAATACCGCTCTCTGACCCTCTTCCGAATCCAAGCGTTCTCCGAACATTTTCCTACATGCCTCCTGCGCCTTTGCTACCTCTTTCTTTGCAGTCTTCCTGGCTGCCTTATAACTTTCATGCTCTGCTGTTTCTGCGCCCGTACCCTTCGCCTTCTGCCACTCCTTGAACTTCTTCCTCTTCTCGTCAATCCTCTTTCCAACTTCATCATCCCACCACCATGTTTCCGAGTGCCTCGGTGGTCCTTTTGTCCATCCACATACCTCACCAACGGCTCCCAACAGACTAGCTTTCATTGACATCCAACCACTTTCAAGCTCAACCACATCATCCTCGACCCTACTCAGCCTCTCTTTTAATGCCTCCCTTACTGTCACCTCTTTCAACCTCCACACCTTCATTCTCGGTTGGTACTTCACCCGCCGAGCTCTCCTCGCACCTTTCACCCTTACGTCGCAGACAACCAAGTGGTGCTGTGAAACAGCCTCCTCCCCCGGGATTACCTTTGTGTCTCGGAGGTGCCCCCTATCTCGCCTACGCACCATCAGGTAGTCAACGGTTGTCGTCGACCCACCTGACGTGTATGTAACAAGCTTATTATCCTCTTTCTGGAACTGAGTATTACAAATCAACAAATCAGCTCCATCAGCAAACTCCAAAATCCTTTCACCTTCTCCATTTCTCACACCATATCCGTAACCCCCATGAACTCCGTCAAAACCATCCATACTCCTTCCCACATGTCCATTTAGGTCTCCTCCTACCACAACAACTTCCTCATCTTTCACGTTTTCCATCAGCTGCTCGATCGCACACCAGAACTTGTCCTTCTCTTCATCGCTCTGACCAACCTGCGGAGCATATCCCGAGATGACGTTCACCAAGAGCTTTCCAATCATCATTTTCACCATCATCAACCTATCACTCACTCTAGTCACACTCACCACACTGTCTACAAACTCCTCAGAAAACAGGACACCAACACCATTCACGCCCTCCTGGCACCCTTGCCACACAAACTTGTATTTCTGTCCCTGCCTACCCTTCACCATTCTCACACCACTTCCCTTCCATCTCGCCTCTTGCACACAACATATGTCCACTCTTCTTCTGACCAATACTTCCACCACTTCTCCTGATCTCCCTGTCATTGTCCCTACATTCCATGTCCCAAACCTCAGAAACCGATCTCCACTTCGGGCTGTACCCTGCCCACATGTAGTTGTAATTGTCATGGTTTTCTTTTTGAGGCAATGTTTTTTATGGCCGGATGCCCTTCCTGACGCCAACCCTCTTAGTCGCCTCCTACGACACGCAGGGATACGGCGTACCTATTCTTATCCAGGGTACACACTGGGAAACGTTTAAAACATGGAAATCATTGAGCATTATATAATAGCATTGAGTTATAGCATTGTGACCACATGGAAGGTACGGAAGCAGGTATCATACAGAGCTTCATTGTCGATGCAGTATGTTTCGTCGGTGTTTTCTACCAGTTGGTGTACCGACAGTGTAGCATTATAGCATTGAGTTATAGGGCAAAGCATTATATTTCAAAAAAAAAGTTGTCTGTGACTTATAACAAAACTAGGTGGATGAGCTTGTTAGGCGACAAGAACAAGGATATTAGCTTTTTCTTCAGGTCCAAATCCAGATCCGACCTATTAATCGGATACAAAACGTAAACTGTTCAGCCTGGTGTAGGTATGCTCTCTACCGAGTGCCGTTCTCGTTAGAAATGCAATGTAAAAATGCCTGTGAAAGATTTACCACCAGATGCAAATAATTCAACGGCAAAACCAGCATACTTGCTTAACATTTTTATTTGAATGCGCGAGTGATCTTTGAAGAACGAAAAAGATAAACATAATTAACAAGAGAAGGAGGAAGAAGGAGACAAAATGCATCAAGCCAACTCCTCATCGCCTTCATCTTCAAAATCTCCTTCATCTTCCGCTGTGGCATCCTGGTACTGCTGGTACTCGGAAACGAGGTCGTTCATGTTGCTCTCTGCCTCGGTGAACTCCATCTCATCCATGCCCTCGCCCGTGTACCAGTGAAGGAAGGCCTTGCGCCGGAACATGGCGGTGAACTGCTCCGAAATGCGTTTAAACAGTTCCTGGATGGCCGTGCTGTTCCCAATGAAAGTGGAGGACATCTTGAGACCACGAGGTGGGATGTCACACACTGCGGTCTTTACATTGTTTGGGATCCACTCCACAAAGTAGCTGCTGTTCTTGTTCTGGACATTCAACATCTGCTCATCCACTTCCTTCATCGACATTCGGCCACGGAAAATGGCTGCCACAGTGAGGTAGCGGCCGTGACGTGGGTCACAAGCAGCCATCATGTTTTTAGAGTCAAACATCTGCTGTGTGAGCTCAGGAACAGTGAGTGCCCGGTACTGCTGACTACCACGAGCCGTAAGTGGGGCAAAGCCGGGCATGAAGAAGTGGAGCCGTGGGAAGGGAACCATGTTGACGGCCAACTTCCGCAGGTCAGCATTGAGCTGTCCAGGGAAACGCAGACATGTGGTCACTCCACTCATGGTAGCAGACACTAGGTGGTTGAGGTCCCCGTAAGTGGGGGTTGTCAGCTTGAGGGTACGGAAGCAGATATCATACAGAGCTTCATTGTCGATGCAGTATGTTTCGTCGGTGTTTTCTACCAGTTGGTGTACCGACAGTGTAGCATTGTAAGGCTCCACCACAGTGTCACTGACTTTAGGTGAGGGCACCACACTGAAGGTGTTCATGATACGGTCGGGGTACTCTTCACGGATCTTGCTGATGAGGAGCGTACCCATGCCAGACCCCGTACCACCCCCCAGAGAGTGAGTCAGCTGAAAGCCCTGCAGGCAGTCGCAGCTTTCAGCCTCCTTCCGCACCACATCCAGCACAGAGTCCACCAGCTCCGCACCCTCAGTGTAGTGACCCTTGGCCCAGTTATTTCCTGCACCACTCTGACCTGAACAAGCAAAGAAAAAGAAATTAAAGACAAGTGTCATGGCACTGCACTTTCTTGGCGAATTTCAATAAATACCTCACTTTGAAAGGGGGAATTCTGACAGCTCACACAAGTGTCAAATTGACATTGAAACAATCAATATTTGAGTGGTGGTTACTTACAAGCTTCATAGCACAAATTAATTGTTAGCTCAGTTGCTCACTGTCAGCCAACCTAATTTGTAATAACAACACGTGCAAATATGCCATTTCATCAAACATTACATCTTCAAAGTACACCCACACGAGAGTGTTCATTGTTGGGAAAAATTCCAGGGGCATCGAAAAGGCCCCTTTATAAAAGGGTATGTACCATAGCTTGTAGAAATTGCCAAACAATAGAAAATAAGGGACATTCAAAAAAAAATCTCGCAGGCATGCTGGACTACCCTTGTGTTCTTAAGGCCTCAGTCACACCGGATCGTACGATTTCTGGATCGTGCGATTGATGGCAATCTGGCCGAGGTACGACCAATCGTCAATGTTTGCTACGCTCTCCATTTGCGATCGCAAACAGCGATTGGTCTTAGGGGTCATCGTACGATTGGTGGGACGCGTGGTTGTGCGATCACCAACGATTGGAGAAGATCGATTGCAAGATCAATCGTAGGTAATCGTGCGAATAGTGGTGGCGATCAGCGACCAATTGTACGGTCAATCGTGGCGACTTGCGACCGCTCGGACAATCAATCGCGGCGACCTGCGAACGCTCGCAGGCTCGATCGTGAGGTTGAACGCCAGGTGGCACCGCCAATCGTCAGGTGGCAGGACCAGTAGCACGACCAATCGTGCGACTACTTGACCTGCGATTATGCACGACTGGTGGTGCGTCCATGCACGACTGGTGGTACGACCATGTAAGACCTGTCTGCGACCTCTTACGATTTGGAATCGCAGGTCAGAAGTTTTGAACATGACCATCGACCTTGCTGCGACTGATTTTGCTCTGGCGATCACCCACGACCTCTGCGACCTCTGCGACCAGTCGCGCGCTCTTTCTACGATTTGCCCGCGATTCACAAAATTTTCGGTCGCAGCTGGCTGGTCCACGCATGGCTGGCGGACTTCCTCTCTAGTGGCCCTGTGGTCAACGTGTGGCCCTGAATGGGTTTCTCTCATCCCCCCTTCCTGTTCAGGCTGGAGTTCCCCAAGGCAGTGTTCTGGGCCCTGTGCTTTTTCTGGTCTTCATCAATGATCTCTCTGACTCTCTTGAAAATCCTCTCCATCTCTTTGCTGATGACTCCACTCTCTGCCGCTCCATTCCTCATCCCTCAGATCGGCAGTCTGCAGCCTCCTCACTCTCTGCAGACCTGGACAAAATCACAGACTGGGCAAACAAGTGGAACATGTCTTTCAATCCTGACAAATCTCACACTCTTACGATGTCTCTCCGAAAAGACCGACTGGACAACCCTCCCATCCACTTTATGAATAATCCTCTCCAAGAAGTTCTGTCACTCAAGCTTTTGGGTCTCACTATCTGCCATGATCTTTCCTGGGAAACCCACATTTCTAATCTGGCCTCCAAAGCCAGTCGCCGACTGGGCATCCTCCGTCGTGTGAAGTCCTTCCTTGGCACACCTGAGCTCCTCACCACATACAAGGCTTTCATCCGCAGCTCAATGGAATACTGCTCTCCCCTCTGGGCTGGTGCTCCTGCCTCACACCTAGCTCGTCTTCACGCTGTTGAAACCAAAGCGTTCAGAATCATTGGAATCTCCCGCGATGAAGCCAACTCCAAGGGCCTCTCACTCACTCACCGCAGGCAGGTAGGTGGTCTTTCCGTCTTCTACCGACTCCTCTCTGGCCTTGCCCCCCCAGCTCTCTCTGGGCTCTGTCCCGCAAATATTCCTACAGGTCGCACAAGATCTGCCTGCAACCCTCTTATGGTTAAACTGCCAAAATCTAGGCTCTCTGCTCACCTTCACTCTTTCATTCCCCTTTTTCCCCGCCTCTGGAATAAACTCCCCCACTCCCTTCAATCCCACTACTCCCTCCTTGTCTTTAAAACAGCTGTTCACCACCATCTCTTATCTTCCCCCATCTCCCTGCACTCAAATGTTGTTGTGTTTGTGTGCTTCCCCTTCTCTCCCCATCTTGTCTTCCGCTCCCTCTTTTTATATATTTTGTTTGTCTGGTTGATTTGTTTGTGAAGTAAATGTTAGCTCTTTCACGTGCCTCGATTCAGTATACAAAAAAAAAAAAAAAAAAAAAAGCCCAGGTCGTAACCTGGTCGCAGGCCCGGTGTGACTGGGGCTTAAGAGGACCCAAGTAATGCTCTAGAAAAGTTCATATAAATGGGCACCCTATATCTGGCAAATAAAATACATTTACTTCAAGCAGCTGTTTGAATCAAAATTGGCACCCCCTTTACATTAACTTTCTGGTAGAGTTTCTGGTTTTGTTGGGTGGAGGTGGTGGCGTTTTGGTGGAGCTATAACCAAATTGAAGTCAAGTCGTTCCCTGATCATAAACTGAAATTTGTAGACAGACAAAGTCAACCAATTAATTTAACCCTACGTTTCGCTTCACTTGCACGGGGTAATAGACAGTCCCTGGTTTGAGAACGAGTTAGTCCTGGACCCTATTTCTCAAAGCGGAATGAACGAACACACACCCACTGACACACAGACACACACCCCCCCCTAACTTGACTCGGAATCAAGGCACAGATCGAGTCTCACCCCAGCAATTGCTGCACAACTTGTTAACAAGTGTCGCCTGCCACGCTGACACGTTGTCTCTGCCCTGCTCATCAACAATTAGGAGGTTTGCAGTCAGGAATATTAAATTTAACTGAAGAAGCACGCTAACCTTATGACATGACACTGACGTCATGTACATAAATTATACCAACACATCACCTCCCAACTAGGAGGCATCCGTGTGGAAGTCAAGTCTTTGCGGACTGAGATTAAAGCTCTTTGGTCACAAATAGACAAAGGCAGAGATGTCAATCTGGGTTTTGCCCTCATTATGGGCCTTATGAGGCCTGCCTTTTTTCTAATAAAAAAGGTAAAATATCAAACATTTAAACAGCCTTGGACATGCACCTTGACCCCACGGCCAAGGCACACCGTCTATCAAGACTGTCCCATTGGCATACACATGCACCTCAACCCAAAGGCTGAACACATGGTCAATCAAAACATGCATCCTGACCCCAAAGGGCCAGAATGCATGGTCATACAATTGGACCCCTCCTCCAAAGGAGTGAGTCCCCACAACTTCAACACCATGCCGTCACGACGAGGGCTTATTTTTCTCTCATCAGGACAACATACTGCAAATTGTTTATTTGTGACCAACCGAAGCCGTTAATATACACAGGTTGAACCCCCTAACTTGACTAGGAAGCAAGGCACAGATTGAGTCTCACCCCAGCAATTGCTGCACAACCTGTTAACAACAAGTGTCGGTACAATTGATGTACATGACGTCAGTGTCATGTCATAAGGTCAGTGTGCTTCTTTAGTTAAAGAAAAACAAAAAACAATTATATATATGTACAGTCACGTGAAAAAGTAAGTACACCCCATGCAAAGTTTTGACTTTTCAACATATTTCAACATACAGCTATTTGATCTTCATTTTAACAATATTGATAGATAAAGGTTATATAATATAACAAATATCATGAAACATTTACATTTTGTAGTCCATTGTATAATTTAAATAAACATAAATGCAAATTTCGCACGTGGAAAAAGTAAGTACACCCTTGGTTCTCATAGGTGGTATTGCCCCCATTTGGCAGAAACAACCTCGAGTAGGCGTTTCTTATAACTGTCTCCCAGTCTCTGACATCGACTGGGAGAAATGTTTGCCCACTCCTCCATGCAGAATTCTTTCAGCTGTGCCATGTTTGAGGGGTTTCTTGCATGCACAGCTCGTTTCAAATCCCCCCACAACATCTCGATGGGATTTAGATCCGGCCTTTGACTTGGCCATTCCAGAACCCTCCATTTCTTTCTTTTCAGCCATTCCTTGGTGGATTTACTGGTAAGTTTAGGGTCATTGTCATGTTGCAAGGTCCACCTTCGGTTGAGCTTCAACTCTCCGACAGATGGCCTCACATTAACCTCAAGCACCCTCTGGTACAATGAAGAATTCATAGTGGATTCTATGATGGTGAGCTGCCCAGGCCCTGACGCAGCAAAGCTGCCCCAAACCATAATATTTCCACCACCATGCTTTGCAGTTGGTATCAGGTTCTTGTGGTCAATTGCTGTCTTTGGTTTTCGCCAAACATGTCTTCTGGTACTGTGGCCAAATAGCTCTACCTTTGACTCATCTGTCCAGAGCACATTGTTCCAGAAGTGCTGGTCTTTGCCTAGGTGTTCATTGGCAAACTTTAGTCTTGCCCTGATGTTCTTTCTGGACAGCAAAGGTTTCCTCCTGGCACGCCTCCCATGTAGATCAAATTTGTGCAGCCTCTTTCTAATGGTAGACTCGTGCACGTTGACATCAACAGTGGCAAGAGCTACCTGTAGGTCCCGTGATGACATTCTGGGGTTCTTAGAGACCTCTTTCAGTATCTTGCGGTCTATTCTCGGGCTGAACTTGCTGGGGCGGCCTGGCCTCAACAAGTTGGCAGTTGTTTGGAATCTTCTCCACTTGTAGATGATCTTCTTGACAGTCGAATGATTGATTTCAAATTGTTTGGAGATCTTTTTACATCCCTTCCCAGACTCGTAGGCATCTATAACCTTCTTTCTGAAGGCCTCAGAGAGCTCTTTTGATCTAGGCATGGTGTCGCCGCATACTTCAACAAGAAAGAGCAAACCAAACTAAATGTCTGAGGTTTAAATAAGACAGGTTCCTCCAAGATCCTCTCTCATGATGTTCTAATCATTTGCACCTGAACTGGTGCACCTGATTCTAATTTTAGGTATTTGAAGTAGTGATAAATGTAGGGGTGTACTTACTTTTTCCACATGTGAAATTTGCATTTATGTTTATTTAAATTATACAATGGACTACAAAATGTAAATGTTTCATGATATTTGTCATATTATATCACCTTTATCTATCAATATTGTTGAAATGAAGATCAAATAGCTGTATGTTGAAATATGTTGAAAAAGTCAAAACTTTACATGGGGTGTACTTAATTTTTCATGTGACTGCACGCACACACACACACACACACACACACACACACACACACACACACACACACACACACACACACACACACACACACACACACACACACACACACGGTGAGCTTGAAATATGGTCATTTTTGAAATTTGTATGAAGGAAATTAAAAAATTGTATTTCAAAACAAATTATTACAAGAAAGTGAAGTACATAACATGCCATTTATTTGTGGAAAAGAACATCGAGGAGATGCGCACCATTTCGTCCGACACATTCCTCCAATCTTGGACGCCAATTATTCATGACGTTCTGCAACATGGCCACATCAATATCATTGATTTCGCGTCTGACGTTTTCCTTAAGTTCATGAAGAGTTTGTGGACGGTTAACATACACTTTATCCTTTAGATATAAATAATCACATGTAGTCAAATCGGGTGACCTCGCTGGCCATGGAATATCGCCGTTTCTGGAAATGACATGCTTTGGAAAGAGCGCCCTTACATTATTCATGGACACTCTGGTGGTGTGGGAGGTTGCACCGTATTGCTGAAGCCACGTCATTGGGTCGCTTCTGCAAAACTAATTCAGTAAAAAAGAAAAATAATAAAAATGCATGCTATGTACTTCAATATCATGAAGGAATTTATTTTGAAATACAATTTTTTATTTCCTTCACACGAATTTCAAAAATGACCATATTTCTGGCTCACCCTGTATATATACATATTGTCGCGATCCCGGCTGTGAAATGGTTCCCAGCACGGAATACGGACGTTAATGTCCGGGCTTCAAGTAGTCCACGGAGTGGACAGAGAGAACTCAATAAACACAATTGTGTTTTAATCGGCCTTCTAGGGGTAAGGCACGATGCTTTATTGGCTCGATCACAAAAACCATAAATGGTAACAGAATGGAATACACTGCACAAAGCCTGCAGGAACTGTCGGCAACAGACGCTCCAAACAGGACGCAGGTAAGATCACTCGCGGCTCCAATCGACGATCTCCGGGACTCGGAGGGTAACAGGATGGAATTCACCGCACAAGGCCGGCAGGAACGGTCGGCCAGCAGCTCCAACACGAAGCAGGCAATCACTCGCGGTTCCAATCTACGAGATCCGGGAATCACTCGTTCTCTTCCGGAGTTACTCGCTCGTAAAATACCGAACTGTAATCGACCAGCCCAACTCGGCTGTCGTGAGGATTCAAGGAAAGCCCTTTTGAGATTTCCCACTCGGAGCCTTCGAGCCGCGTCCGTTCCACAAGATGGCGACCGCCCTCTCTCGACTCTCCACCAATCACGTGCCGAATCGCCTCCCGATCGCGTGAGGCTCCAAGGAGGCCACGTCACGCGGTGGGCGGGGCACCAAATCTGGGTGAGAACAGATGGTTTCACCGGTGGTTTCTCACAATATACATACATATTAATATTATATTAATCATATTAATAAGTAAAAACAATGTAAATAGTCATTAAGGATAATTAAAAACAATGTAGTAAAGTTATTGTGAAAGTAAATATACTGCATGTACATATGGACATAAAACAGCACAAAGGCTCTTAAACAAATCAAAATGTACATCAATCAGGCAGTCATACCCATTCAAACAGAAAGTTGTCTGTAATTGCATGCCATCTGAACTATTAGCACTACCACATCCTTAATGCCCCAAATTATTCCCACCTTTTGGGGTCAGCTAGGAAATGCTTACAGAGCAAGTATTTCACGGACCGGCTGGTGATGCCTGATGTTCGACCAAACAGGACAAGTGTCAGCGATCGCTCATCTCTTGGTGAAGGACACAGTGGTATATTTAGCTTGCAACCAATGTTAGCAGATGGGACACAAGACAATACACACCAAGCCTCATCGTACATACGAAACACCAGGGTGACAGTTTAAAGCTAGGCCATCATGGCGACTCCAAGTAGACAGCTCAAACACATGTATGCATAAGCTCCATGCTCTCTGTGAGCTCTCTAGTCAACAGCAAAATTCCAAATACCAAAGTTTTAGCACTCAATATTACCATAAATAATTAATTTACCATGTCAATGCACTTCAATGAAACATGTAACAGACGTGGAATATCAACAACACTTCAAAAGGCGATGCAGTACAGACTCACACAAGCACTACAAAGCAGACAAAACAAGTAAAGGCACGCTAGAATAACGTCGCTTCGTTTAAAGGTTGCACACCTCCACCTGCACCATCTCATCGTCTGAAAGATGCATAAAGTCTGCACAAATGAAATCCCTGAACCTACAAATTACCAGGAACGTATCCCCACCATATAATCACTTATGGCAGCGATATGCTCCGACCTCCTCAATGAGACTAGATTTCTGGATTAAAAACAACGTACACAAACATGCATTTATTAAAGCAACTTCGGCATTTGTACCGCCTCCTCCACCAAATAGCTGCTCGCTCGAGCAAACTTGAACAGAATCGCTCGAAAAGGATGGTCTTCTTACAAACTACTCACCGAATATAAAGTTGTCGGGCCTGAAGATCTGACTAAAAGGACCAGAGCGCACAGAGTCCATGGTGCCCGGCTCAAGGTCCACCAGCACCGCACGTGGAACGTATTTCCCTGCTACAAGGTTCAACAAAGGTGTGAAACAAGCAAATTAAATATCTCGCACCCAATTTTCAAGCAAACAGCAAAGCAATGATGTTCCACATTAAATGCTAAATTCGATTTGTACAAAGACTTTTAGGTTTGAAACTTCTTACTCCAACTATGGGTTAACACCCGATTGGTATTATTTTATGAGGTTTCCAGGAACGCAACCCCCACGTAAAAGTGGTAGATGTGGTTATCCCATATTATTTACCTTTTATTGTTGGTCTTTCACAAGATTGGCTTAATGGTTCGAACGTCCACTACAAATCTGGGATGTCAGATGTTCGAACATCAACCAAGTCACACGCAAGATTTAAAATGGCATGTGCTGCTTCCTTGCTCGACCTTCGTCATTTAAAACGATAGAGCACGGACAAACCACAAGATGGAGACAGTTGCACGGGCATGATGTGATGAAAGACCTCATTGTGGATTGAAGTTCCGAGGAAGGGAAGCCCTCCACTCCGGCCTAGCTCCCCCAGCTGTCCTCCAAATATTCCTGCAGGTCGCACAAGATCTGCCAGCAACCCTCTTATGGTGAAACTGCCAAAATCTAGGCTCTCTGCTCACCTTCACTCCTTCATTCCTCTTTTCTCCCGCCTCTGGAACAAACTCCCTCACTCTCTTCAATCCCACTCCTCCCTCCAGGTCTTTACAACAGCTGTTCACCACCATCTCTTATCTTCCCCCATCCAAAACCTTGATCTTTTCTACCCCCGTTAAAACACCTCAAATCCACCTCTTCCAATCTCTGACTTCACTCCTGAAATTCCGAGTAGTATTAATTTACTTTATACCGTGTACCCCACTCCTGCCCTCTCTCTTCCACAGATATACCGCTGTCTCTGTTCTCTACTGTTGCTTGTGTGCCTCCCTCTTTGCCCCTCATCTCCCATTCCCTTTATTATATGTTTTGTGTGTCCCTTTGTATTTTTGTGTTCGATGCGTTTGCTCTTACACGAGCCTCGACTCTGTATTAAACAAGCGTGACGCCTAGGTCCCCCGTCGGGGAAGTGATGTGAGTTGACAAAGTGGAACACGCAGAAAACATGCTATGATACGATATTTCGCTCACAAGGGTCAGACATACATGGAGGTGGCCATCTTGGATTTTGACGTGGCAACCCAATTTTCAATAGCGTTCTTCCTTGTGCCTAGATACACCTACACACCAGAAGGTACTTCGCTTATTTTTCAAGATATTTCGCTCACAAGGTTCAGACATATATATGGTGGCGGCCGTCCTGGATTTTGACGTGGCGACCCACTTTACAATAGCGGTCTTCCTTATGCCGAGATACACCCACACACCAAATTAGAAGTTGGTACTTCGCTTATCTTTCAAGATATTCTTCTCACAAGATTCAGACATACATGGCGGCGGTCATCATGGATTTTGACATGGCGACCTAATTTTCAATAGCGTTCTTCCTTATGGCGAGATACACCCACACACCAAATTAGAAGTTGGTACTTCGCTTATTTTTCAAGATATTTCACTCACAAGGTTCAGACATATATATGGTGGCGGCCATCTTGGATTTTGACGTGGCGACCCAATTTTCAATAGCATTCTTCCATATGGCAAGATACACCCACACACCAAATTAGAAGTTGGTACTTCGCTTATTTTTCAAGATATTCATCTCACAAGGTTTGGACATACATCGTGGTGGCCATCTTGGATTTTGACGTAGCGACCCAATAGATACACCCACACACCAGATTAGAAGTTGGTACTTCGCTTATTTTTCAAGATATGCAGGTTACAAGGTTCAGACATACATGGCATCAGACATACATGGCGGCGGCCATCTTGGATTTTGACGTGGGTTGCACCCAGACACCAAATTCGAATGCGGTCCTTCGCTTACGCACGCACGCACGGGAAAACCATAGTCCCCCTTTCGCTCCGCTGAGCGACGGGGGACAAAAATAAATAAGGGAATTTGCAGTGTTATTAGATGGGAATTTTCATGAATTTATTTTTAATGCAGCTCTACCTTCACAGGAATTACAAGCAAATTTGTCCACCTGTGACGAACGATGTCAACGATTCCGGATCAAACCTTACTCACCACCCAAGCCCAATATGGTGCCGCAATTCATTGAAACTGCGAGAACCACCCACATTTATAAGGTTCCAAGTATTTACCAGCGCATTTATGGAGGTGTTAGAGATTGTCATCCAAGGACCATTTCATTTAAAATAGAGTCAGATCACATGAACCTGCTTTCTGTGAAACAGACACTCAACTACAACATGGAACGAGTATACCTACCATCTCAAAACACCCACAGGTCCAAAGGTCAAAAAATCAGGGGCATTGAAACAATTACGTTTTGCACTTGAATTCCCAACGACCACAGGTGACCACTTGATATTACATCATCAAACAAGCCACTTGAGGTTACGAGGGGAGGTGTAGGGGATGGTAGAGGATGGCGTACGCACCAGCAGCCTCGTTGTAGTAGACGTTGATCCTTTCCAGTTGCAGATCACTGTCGCCATTGAACGATCCAGTGGGGTCAATGCCATGCTCATCGCTGATAACCTCCCAGAACTGTGCCAAGAACAGCAATAGCTTATTAAACAAGAAAAAAAAATACCTATGTATAAAATATTTTACAACTCATTGCAAAGAAGCCGTAAATCACAAAATTGATAAACATCATTTGAAACCAAAAAAATAATAATTTAATTTCAACTTGCCCAATCAACTCCACATGCTATAAAACCACTGACAGGCCCAATTACTTGAACCATCTCGTGGGGTCGGCCCACAGCAGGTAGATTGGCCGAAGGCTGACAAACCAATTGGCCAGGCTCGACTTTCAAGTAAAGGAGATTCGAGCAGGAATTTGTAGTTTGTCCAATATGCCATCGGCATCAACATGCCTACCACCCTGACATCTTTTACAGCCAAAAAGTAATGCTCGCAGATGGGATGTCAGACTTTAACATCTGAGGGACAGGCGGCATATCACTCAACCTGCCTGGAAGCACCAATCAGAGCATCGTCATTTTATAATAAGGCTGTGAGTCAAAACAACCAAATAGGTCAAGAGTCAAGTGTGCTTCCTCTGCACCAACCTGCTCGACCCAATAAAATGTTATTAAATGAGCTTAAAGTGACAACTTGATACATATTGTCAAAAACAATCTCCTATCATAGTTTTATATAATTATAATCAATTGCGTATCAAGCCAAATGCAGTACAAAAACAAGATCAATCGGAGATTGCAGACCCATGCCAGGATGCATTTGTGTTTTTTAAGGCTTTTGTTTTAAAACAAATATGGCGGCCGAAACATGTGACCGATGGCGTTTTGTTTTTTTCCTCTACCAATTTATCCTTTAATGACGCTCAAGAAATTTCATCTTGATCGGATGAAGTTTTGTACTTGTCGAATTATGACGTCATAATGGAGGCACCTATGACATCATCATTAACATGTTATTCCCCATGGAGAGTTCTTTACAATGAGCCATGTCTCAATTTTTTTCTATGCAGCGCTTTCGGAGATATAGAGGTGCAACTTCTTTCGGTTTTTTACAAGATGGCACCCATACCATGTGACAGTTGCCTATGACGTCATAATCATTAAAAATTATACAGGAGGAGGTCCTTTGGGGCATGTCCTACCATAGGTGCATGAAATAAAGTCAAGTCAACTAATAAATTGAACTGATGTGGTGTGGTGTGGACAGCACAGGCCTGATGGGCCAAATGGCCAAGCTCCTTGCAACAAGCCATCCCAACCCCTAACTCATGGCCTAAAATAGTAGGCCTTGCGTAGGTAGAGACCTCTCATCCAAGTGGTAACTCCGCTGGTTTGATCTGACGGTCTCGAGCCAGGTGTGAACAGTCAAGACGCAAAAGTGGTAAGATAGACAATTCCCAGAAGGACTCTACCGAGTGCCGTTCGAGTTTAAATTTTATTTTATTCCCTTTCAAAAAGCAGTAATTTATTCACACAAGGGCAGCAAAAGGGCAGCAAGGGCAGCAATGGCAGCAATGGCAGCAAAAGGGCAGCAAGGGCAGCAAGGGTAGCAAGGGCAGCAAGGGCAGCAAGGGCAGCAATGGCAGCAAAAGGGCAGCAAGGGCAGCAAGGGCAGCAAGGGCAGCAAGGGCAGCAAGGGCAGCAAAAGCCAATTGATCAAACAGAAATGGCTTTATTCCCAGAGCTAATAAAACGTTGCACAGCAACGAGGTAGCGGTTGCTACAATAAACAAAACCCTGGTGAGGACTCCAACGGAGCTCAGCAACACCAAGGAGTTTACCAAAAGGGTACTTCACCTTTACCACAGGATGGTAATATATATGGTAAGCCTGGTGTTGGCTTAGCAGTTAGGGTGCCGGCTTGGGATCCTAGGATGTCGCTGCGACGCTTTCGGCCCACCGCTTATCAAAATTCCAGTCGAAACCCATTACCTGGACCTGGAGCAATCACCTTCCTCTTGAGCATTCCATGTGTAAAATACCTCGACCATGATTCTGTCCTCACATTTTCACCACAAACATGCCATGCCATGCCCAGTGCCCACCCGCCGCTTCTCACTGTGCAGGCCACTGACACCCCTTTATTACTCCCCTACCCAGAGGGGACAATAGGTTTACCCTGCGTCCGGCTGCGATTATGATACGTTACAGAACATGTTCGTGTTTCTGGCCTCATTGGGTGGAGGATCATGGTTGGGGTAACGTCGGTAGGCCAAGTCATGGACGAGGACTTGTTACAACAATTTGATCCGTCTATCTCAGGTGTACAGGGAAGAGGACAGTTAGTTTGAACACGTATACAAAATAGAACTCACATCGTTCATTTGTGACGATTCATCGTCGCTTTATTGCACAACAAAACGTTTTAACCGCAAATGAATAATCAACATGTTGTAGGTCAACCTATCGAAAGTATGTCAATACAAATACAAGTAGCGTGAGTGCAGCATCGGTACTTAAAGACAAACCTTGTCTTACAAAATTGCGATTTCATGCTCACCCGTAATTTAAATTTTTACGATATTCTGTTAATCAGAAAGTTCTTACCCAATCCCAATCATCCTCCTCCCTCAAACCGAACACCAACCTCCCCCCTCCCCACCCCCCTCTTCCCCGCTCCTCTCCTCTCGTCCCAACCACAACAACCCCGTCCCTCTCGTCCAACCACCAACCACCCCTCTCGTCCAACCACCAACAACAACCCCGTCCCTCTCGTCCAACCACCAACCACCCCTCTCGTCCAACCACCAACACAACCCCTCTCGTCCCAACCACAACAACAACCCCCTCTCGTCCCAACCACCAACAACCCGTCCTCTCGTCCCAACCACCAACCACCCCTCTCGTCCCAACCACCAACAACAACCCCGTCCCTCTCGTCCAACCACCAACAACAACCCGTCCCTCTCGTCCCAACCACCAACCACCCCCCTCTCGTCCCAACCACCAACAACAACCCCTCTCGTCCCAACCACCAACAACCAAGTGCACCTTTCCACCCGACCACCAGACACCTCCTCCACCCCCCCATATCACTTTCGACCCGACCTCCAACCCTCACACCATAAATTCCCCCTCCCCGTCACGGACTCGACCATCAACCCTGCCGCCCCCACCATTGCGACCCGACCATAAACCCCTCCCCTCCCCACAACGTTGCGGATCCGACCATAAACCCCTCCCCCCCCCCACCTCCTCCACCCCCCCCCATATCACTTTCGACCCGACCTCCAACCCTCACACCATAAATTCCCCCTCCCCGTCACGGACTCGACCATCAACCCTGCCGCCCCCACCATTGCGACCCGACCATAAACACCTCCCCTCCCCCCAACGTTGCGGATCCGACCATAAACCCCTCCCCCCCCCCCCCCACCTCCCCACCCTTGCGACCAGACCATAAACACCTCCCCTCCCCCCACCCTTGCGGACCCGACCATAAACCCCTACCTTCCCCCCACCTCCCCACCCTTGCGGACCCGACCATAAACCCCTCCCTTCCCCCCACCTCCCAACCCTTGCGGACCCGACCATAAAGCCCTCCCCACCCTTGCGGACCCGACCATAAACCCCTCCCCCCCCCCCCCACCTCCCCACCCTTGCGGACCCGACCATAAACCCCTCCCCCCCCCCCACCTTCCCACCCTTGCGGACCCGACCATAAACCCCTCCCCCCCCCCCCACCTCCCCACCCTTGCGACCAGACCATAAACACCTCATTTTCGCGCGCATCCTCAAAACAACCCCTCTCGTTCAATCAAAATGAACAATTTAAACAAGGGGAGTTTTTAATGAAAACGGCACCAAACATCGCATCTGAGAAGAGCGTAAATTGGAGTACAAGGTGAAACATTTCAAACGACAATATTAATGTCGACATAAGCGTAAGATCATTTACATTTCAAAACTCACCTCAGATTTTAACTCAAGATATGACAAAGACCGATAAAGGCGCAAACGCAGTAATCGACCAAATAATTAACATGTTAACCTAAGACCATTTCCCGCGTAAAAAATATATTTAACATCGAAAACATTCACAATCACCGATCGATCACCGACACGCTTATATATATATATACATTATACAGTATATATATTCACCTTGGCGCCGATCTGGTTCCCGCACTGACCGGCCTGCAGATGCACGATTTCCCTCATGATTGACAAGATCTCCACAAAAATAAAAACAAAATTAGAAAACCGTAAAATATAAAAACACCCGCGCACGAACTACGCGCCGGTCACGGGACTTTATTGGCTCGGTCGAGGTGTGCTGGAGACCATCCCACCGGTTGCCCCGACAACCGCACCGCTCAGCCACTGGTGTGACAGTATAAAGTTGAGGCGTCATAATTATGGGATGGAAATCTAGAAATACTCAGTACGCATGCGCAGGTTTCCTCTCACCTTTCTTTTCTATCATCTACTTTCTCTTGTACATGTTTAAACATGCTTAACACAATCGTTGTCTCGAAGACTTCGTTATTATTATTATTATTATTATTGCCAAATGATACTAATATTATTATTGTCGTTAATATTATTTATAGCATTAATTACCTCCGCCACCAAAGGTGGATGGAGGTTGTTTTCACCCCCGTCTCTCCGTTTGTTGGTGAACAAAATATCTCAAAAAGTTGTGGAGGGATTGGGACGAAACTTGCTGGAGATGTTGTGTGTCTGACAAGGACGATTCGATTTTGGTGAAGATCTGAATATGGATTCGGATATGAGAATTATTTAATTTTTTAAGTGATTCTTCACCATTGGGGGATAGGGCTAAAACCAACATAGAGCAGGATATCTCAAAAAGTTATGGACAGATTTGGACAAAACCTGGTGGACCGGTTGGGTGTGTGACAAGGAAGAATCGATTCAATTTTGGTGAAGATCCGGATCCGGATCTGGCTACTATCATTTTAAAAGTGATTCTTCACCATTGGGAGATAGGGCCAAAAACGATACAAAACCGGATATCTCAAAAACTTGTGGACGAATGATTTTGATTAAATGTGATTCTGTATTGTGATTTTGTGGTCTACTCTGGGATACAAAACGTAAAGTGTTCACCTGGCGTCCTGGCGGAGGTATGCTCTTTACTGAGTGCTGTCCTCGTTAATATATGCTTTGTTACAATGTTTTCATCATGTTACAATGTTTACAAGGTTTTGTTTTCACCCCAGTCTGTTTTGCTGTCTGTTTGTTACTTGCAAAAATCGAAGATTTTTCGATAATATTGGTTGGTCTCGTGCGTTATTCTGTCAATGAATTGGGAAACCAACTATTTTGAGGTCAAAGGTCAAATCAAGGTCAAACTTCTAAAATCATCAATTTTCATCGTTTTAACTTGGTAATTAAACAGCAATTGCATAATGCATCACTAAATTGGGAAAGCAATTATTTAAGGTCAAAGGTCAACTCAAGGTCAAACTTATAAAATCATCAATTTTCATCTGAAAAATCATCACTTTTCATCCTATTAACTTGGTGATTAAGCAGCAATTACATGGTGCATCACTCAGTTTGGAAAGTAACTATTTTGTGGTCAAAAGGTCAACTCAAGGTCAAATTTCTAAAATCATTAAATTTAATCTGAAAAATCATCAATTTTCATCCTATCAACTTGGCGATTAAGCAGCAATTACATGGTGCATCACTCAGTTTGGAAAGTAACTATTTTGTGGTCAAAAGGTCAACTCAAGGTCAAATTTCTAAAATCATTAAATTTAATCTGAAAAATCATCAATTTTCATCGTTTTAACTTGGTAATTAAACAGCAATTGCATAATGCATCACTAAATTGGGAAGGTAAGTAACTATTTGAAGTCAAAATGTCAAATCAAGGTCAAACATGTAAAATCGTCAATTTTTGTCTGAAAAATCATCAATTTTCATCCTATTAACTTGTGAATTAAACAGCAATTGCATAATGCATCACTGAAGTAGGAATGCAACTATTTTTGAGGTCAAAGAAGTTCCAGGTTGGAGTGTTGGAAGTAAAAGAACAGCTCAGAGAGCAAAGAGTAGATAAATGTCCAGGGCCAGATAGTATGCACCTGAAAGTATTACAGGAGGTGGCTGAGCAGATAACGGATATGTATAGTAATAAAAGGCAATGTGTGTCCATCAGCATGTTTGTGTGTGTTTCTCCTCAATAACTCCAAAACCATGAAACCTAGCAGCCCCAATCTTTGCATGCATACTTATCGACCTCCAAGGGAGTGCATGAATGAAAACTGGATGTTTGGGTGTGTTTAAACACCCCTTTTGAAGATCATTAACCAGCTTATGCAATTAAAACAAAAACAGGCTTATCCTTGGTCAGCCTGCTCTCCCTCACAGGGGGTCTTCTGCGTTTTCAGCCTGCTTAATATGCCTTGCCTTGGAACAGGCCACAACAGTCAAAGCGGACATGGCGAGTTAGTGGAAGGTTACACGTTGAGTGGAGACCGATCGTCTAGTCAGTGGTTCAGTGGGTTGAACTCCCCTCGGGAGGTGTGAGGATAATTACGGGCGGGAGTGATACGTGATTACGGGCGTCCAAGGTGGGAGTGATAATGCTCCTGCTGCGGGCAAGGCCGTAGTTAGCCAGGATGATCCGAATGGGGGATTTCCCATTATAATTTCGACTTCAGAGGGGTCGAAACCCCTGTGCTCCGAGAATCCAATCCAAATGGCTTCCCTGATCAAGAGTGAATTGGGCGACGTTATCAGTGCTAAAAAAAACCTCAGCTCTAGGGACATGCTAATTCTTTGTAAATGCACTTCCCAGTGTGACAAGGCCTTGAGAGCCTCTCTTTTTGGTGGCAGTCGAGTCTCCTGCCTCATCCCTAGATCGCTGGTGTGATTTATGGTATTGCCCCATCCGTCGAGATAGATGACATAAAGACCCACTTAGCTGATATGGGAGTTGTGGATGCCTGCCGGTTCACTACAATAAGGGAAGGGGTGAAGGTGGAAACATCATCGGTGGTTTTATCCTTCGCCAGCCTGGCTCTTCCCCCCAAAGTGTTCCTGGGGTATCAAACATTTTCTGTCCAGGAATATGTTTCCCGTCCACTAAGATGCTACACGTGTAAGAAGTTTGGCCACACTGCTCTGTCTTGTAGTGGTAAGCAGCATTGCAGCAGGTGCTATGGAGACCACGAGCGCGGGGATTGTACTACGTCCAAGATGTTCTGCGCCAACTGTGGCGGGAATTCCTCAGGGCCATCCAGATCCAACAAATAAAAACATCAGGGAAGCTATCCTATGCAGAGGCCGTCCGCAAGGTCCCCAAGGCCAGGCCCCTGCAAAAGGCATCATCCTGGCCCCCAGAATTGCAGTCCAGGACCCAACTCTAACAAGATTGGTGGGAGTCCAGACCCAGACGAGTGATCAAGAATGCCAAACCGAGGGGTCAAGAACCAGTATGGGCATGAACTTTTCAAGACTGGCGTTTATTGGCTTCATCACGGAAGTTGTTAATTGCACAGCCCAAGCCAAAAGAAGGACAGAGAAAATAGCTATAATCTCTGCCGCAGCCCAGAAGCATCTGGGTTGGGAGGGGATTTCCTCCAAGGAGATCAATAAGTTATTTAAGTCCGGTGTTATGAGCAACTCTAGGCAATCGCAGGATTCATCCATGGAGTAATCTTACTATAATTCACCAAATGTCCGTCCGTCCGTTCGAAGGTACCGCAAAAACGGCTCAACCGATCGCAACGATATTTTGGGTGGGTAATCCTGGGAACACTCGGAGTAAAATAGGCTATGATGTTTTTTCAATTTTCCAATTTTTCCAATCTCCAGTTTTTCCAAACACAATGGAATAATATTTACCGATATGAACAGTGATGTGGCTTTTGTTGAAATTCTACAAATACTGTTTATTCTACGTACCAGGAGAGAGTAGATCGACTCCTGACGAACTCTTCCTATATAAACGTGCGGCTCCGAAGGAACACGGCAGTGAGTGCAAAGCGACTGAGAAACAGGTGTAGCAGCCACTTCCGTGTTACAGATTCGGCGTGCACTCTTCACACATAAACGTGCGACTGAGAAAGACGTGTAGCGGCCGCTTCCGTTTTGCAGAATTCAATCTTTTTTCAAAATGGGCGCCATGTACTGTTTAGATTTTGATGATTTCCATGTGATATGATTTAACGGATGTTTATATGAATCGTTTAAAATAAAAAAGCCTTCAATTTCTGATATTTTGCTTTTTCATTTGGGCCTCCCAAAGAAGCCCCGCCCGTAGGGCTGGTACCGTTGCTAGTGAGAATAATTCAGTGGAACGCAAGAAGTTTAGCGGCCATGGTGACGACTTTAAAAAGTTTGTTATTGACCTAACACCCCGACCTGACATCATATGTATTCAAGAAACCTGGCTCAAAAGTCCCAAGCAATTCAGGATCCATGGTTATACCTTCGTCCGCAAGGATAGAGTGAGGGGGAATGAAGGAGGTTGCGGGGTTTTTGTTAAGCTCCGGATTTCCTTCGAGGAAATGGATTGTGATGCCAAACTGGAATCGATTGCAATCAGGGTTCCCGGCTCGAGGGAAGGTCTATCGATCATAAACCTATACAATCCCTGCAAATCATTGAATCTCGGACTGCTCCAGGAGGTGCTCAGGAAGTGTGAAGGGGTTGTAATCTGGTGTGAAGACGTCAATAGCCATAAATCTCTTTGGGGCTCCAATATCATGGATAAAAATGGTGAGTGCATCGAAAGCATCATTGAGGAGTTTGACTTGGTGCCGTTAAATGATGGAAGTGGGACCTGCTTAAATCCATCCTTGGGGAAAACCTCCCCCCTTGATCTCACCTTCATCTCTTCGTCTGCAGCAGCAAGATGCAAGTGGTGGGTGCACGAGGATAATCTGGGGAGCGACCACTTTCCTGTGTTTACAAATCTTTTATTTGAAAGGGACATCGAGGCTGCTGGTGGCCCTCCCTCCTGGAATTTCTCCAAGGCGGACTGAGATTCCTTTTCTCGTCAGTGCTCCAAGGGAGTGCGGGAAGATCTCTCAAGTGGGAACACTGCAGACTTCAACAGCCCTTTAGTTCAGACCGTGAAGGCCATCGCCCAGGGAACAATCCCTACCTGCAGAAGCTCATCGGGCAGGAAAACCAAAGTGCCTTGGTGGAATGTCGAGTGTGGGAAAGCATCCGGGAAAGGAGGGAGGCTCTGAAGAAAGTGAGAAAATCCTAAAAGATGGATGACGTAATAGAGTACAAGAGGAAAAGAGCCCAGGCCCAGCAGGTCACAAAACGGGCCAAGACTGCTTCTTGGCGGTGCTTCTGTTCAGCCATTAGCCCGGACTCCTCTCTTCAATCCATTTGGAGGAACGTGAAATCCATGACCGGTATTAAAGATGGGGGAAGGGTCATCCCTGTACTCATTTCCCCTGATGGAACCTGCTCCACGAATAAGGACAAGGCCGGAACGTTGCGCAAACATTTCTCTGACTTGATTAGAGAAAACAACACCAACAGGGAGTCCAAGGTCCCCAGGTTCCAGTTCCAGACCCAGCACAGAGAAATCCTCAGTGACTGGTGTCCTGAAAATTCCCCTCTAAACCTGGACTTCTACCTTTGGGAACTTAGGCAAGCGGTTCATAAATCTAGGAACAGTGCCCCTGGCCCCGACCTATTGACCTTTCATATGTTCAAGAATATGGAAGACAAGGTGTTGGGCATGTTTCTCGACCTATTTAATAGAGTTTGGTCTTTAGGAGAACTTCCCCAAGAGTGGAAACACTCTATAGTCGTTCCGATCCTTAAAGCATGGAAAAATCCCCAAAACCCATCGTCATACCGCCCTATCTCCCTTATCTCGGTGGTAAGCAAGTTAATGGAGAAGATGGTGAACAGTCGCCTAGTTTTCTTCCTGAACGAAACAACCTGTTGAATGAATCCCAGAGCGGATTCCGAAGGGGCCGTTCAGCTATCTACAACATTGTTTTATTGGCTAACGAGGTGAGAAAATCCCTCAATAATAAGGGGTCGCTTCTTTGTGTTTTCCTGGCCATTCACAAAGCCTACGATACAGTCTGGCAGGAAGGCCTGCTTTCCAAGCTGCACCATCTAAGCGTCAGTGGCAAAATGTTTTGGTGGATCCAGGATTTTCTGTCCACCAGATCATTTAAAGTGAGAATGGGGCAAACCATCTCTTCAAACTTTCATCTGAAGGAAGGAGTCCCCCATGGCAGCTGCTTAAGCCCTACACTTTTCAACATTATGATCAATGATATAGCCTCCCTCTCAGGGATCCACTGCAAGATGCTGCTGTTTGCAGACGACATAGCTTTGTGTGTCAAGAGTAAAAACTTAGCTTTTGCGTTAAGGAAACTTCAGGCTGATATCGGCTTGATGGATCTATGGGCCCAAAAGTGGGGGTTCCAGTTTTCTGGGCTCAAATCCAAGTTCGTAATTTTTTCCCGCAGGAGGATGGTCCAGGACACATCAATATCAGTTGGTGGAACCATCCTCAGAGCATCTTCTGAAGTGTCGTTCCTGGGTGTTGTTTTCGACAAGGGGCTTACATGGAGCTCCCACGTTAAGAAGGTCGCAGTTAAATGCGCCAAGGGCCTAAATCTAATTCGATGCCTCACTGGCACTTCCTGGGGAGCCCATCAGGGAAGTCTTTTTCTCTTGTACAAAGCCCTTATCCGCCTCATTTGGACTATGGTAGCCAGGTTTTTTCAGACATGTCAAAAACCAACCGCAGTAAACTTGAAGCCATTCAGGCTAACGCCCTGCATGTCTGTTTGGGCGCTTTTGTGAGTTCACCTATCTCTGCCCTTTTGGTGGAGGGCGGGGAGATGCCTCTATCCCTCCGCTGGGAGGTGTCCCGGCTAAAATTCTGGGCCAAATCTATATCCTCTGGGACCAATCACCCAGTCCGAGCTGTTTTTGCAGACTGTTGGGAGTATGGGGTATGGGGTAAAAATCTAAATTCCGCTCCCTTCGGGGTGGCCTGTAGGTGGGTGGCGGGTGAAATGGGTCCTGGACTTCTTGCCCATTGAGTCTGTCAATAAAGTTCCAATCTGGCCTCCCTGGACTCATACTATGCCCCAAATCCACCTGGATCTATGGGGGAGAGTTGACAAGGATAACCCTTGTGCATTCTGCATCCAGGCGATCGAGTTCATCCATTCGGTTTGGAGTCAATCTCTCCACGTTTCCACGGATGGTTCTAAAGTCCCTTCCCTAGGGAGAACTGCGGCGGCAATATGTATCCCTGATGTTAAGGTGACAAAGGCTAAGAGGTTATCTGATCATCTCTCCATCTTCGCAGCAGAACTCTTTGCTATCGTATTGGCACTGGAATGGACAATCGAGTTCAACCCTCTCGGTGCCGTGATCTTTTCTGATTCCCTCTCTGCACTTCAGGCACTTTTTTTTTTCTTTTTTTTTTGTATACAAGATCGAGGCTCGTGAAAGAGCGAACATTAATCACACAGAAAGACAAACCGACACATAAAACATATAACATCGGGAGCGGTAGACAAGATGGGGAGAGAGGGGGAAGGACACAAACACAACATTTGAGAGCAGGGACCGAGAGACATGGAGACATCGAGAGATCTGAGAGAGGGCGAGGGCTTTGGGGGGGGGGGGCATGGGAAGGGGGCGGTGGGAGAGGTATAAAACATATGGACACTGCCAGGACTTCCAGGAAAGAAGTTGGAATTTCAAACAAGATGGATCTGGGGTGAATTAGCGGGGGTAGAAAAGATCAAGGTTTTGGATGGGGGAAGATAAGAGATGGTGGTGAACAGCTGTTTTAAAGACCTGGAGGGGGGAGTGGGATTGAAGGGAGTGAGGGAGTTTGTTCCAGAGGCGGGAGAAAAGAGGAATGAAAGAGTGAAGGTGAGCAGAGAGCCGAGATTTCGGCAGTTTAACCAACAGAGGGTTGCTGGCAGATCTTGTGCGACCTGTAGGAATATTTGGGGGACAGAGCACAGAGAGAGCTGGGGGTGCAAGGCCGGAGAGGAGTCGGTAGAAGACAGAAAGACCACCTACCTGCCTGCGGTGAGTGAGTGAAAGGCCCTCAGAGATAGCTTCATCGCGGGAGATTCCAATAATTCTGAAAGCTTTGGTTTCAACAGCGTGAAGCCGAGCTAGGTGTGAGGCAGGAGCACCGGCCCATAGGGGAGAACAGTATTCCATTGAGCTGCGGATGAAAGCCTTGTATGTGGTGAGGAGCTCAGGTGTGCCGAGGAAGGACTTCGCACGACGGAGGATGCCCAGTCGGCGACTGGCTTTGGAGGCCAGCTTGGAAATGTGGTTTTCCCAAGAAAGATCATGGCAGATAGTGAGACCCAAAATCTTGAGCGACAGAACTTCTTGGAGAGGATTGTTGAGAAAGTAGATGGGAGGGTTGTCCAGTCGATCTTTTCGGAGAGACATAGTAAGAGTGTGAGATTTGTCAGGATTGAAAGACATGTTCCACTTGTTTGACCAGTCTGTGATTTTGTCCAGGTCTTCAGAGAGTGAGGAGGCAGCAGACTGCCGATCTGAGGGAAGAGGAATGGAGCGGCAGAGAGTGGAGTCATCAGCAAAGAGATAGAGAGGATTTTCGAGAGAGTCAGAGCGATCATTGATGAAGACCAGAAAAAGCACGGGGCCCAGAACACTGCCTTGGGGAACTCCAGCCTGAACAGGAAGAGGAGATGAGAGAAACCCATTCAGGGCCACACGTTGACGACGACTAGAGAGGAAGTCCGCCAGCCATGCGTGGAGATTTCCATGGATACCAAAGGAGGAGAGTTTGGTGAGCAGAGCGGGGTGCCAGACCGTGTCGAAGGCACGTGATATGTCGAGGGAGACAGCTCTAATTTCCTGTTTGGCATTGAGGACCTCCATCCATTGTTGAGACAGCAGAAGCAGCATGTCCAGAGTAGAGTGACCTGGTCTGAAACCAAATTGATGATCAGAGATCAAGCCATTGGAGAAGAGGAAAGATTTCATATCCGAAGCAATGATGGATTCCATGACTTTGCTGATAATTGGGAGAAGGCTGATTGGTCTGTAGTTGCTAGGATCTGTTTTTGCACCTTTTTTGTGCAAAGCGGTGATGTTGGCTGATTTCCAAGCAGATGGCAGTTGACCTTGAGCAAAAGAGAGGGTGAAGAGAACAGAGAGAGGGTGAGATAGAGCAGCAGAGCAGGATTTTAGGACCCGTGGGCTGATGCCGTCGGGTCCAGTTGCAGAATCAGAGTCGAGGGTTGACAGAAACTTTTCCACCTTGTCAGGAGGAAAGGACACGGAGTCCAGGAGCAGCAGGGTACGACTGGGTATGGTGGGTACAGAGAGGGATGGGTTTGGGACACAAGATTTAGAGGCAAACACAGAGTTGAGGCATTCAGCTTTTTCATGTGCGGAGTCAGCTGTGTAGCCGTTTGAGGTAAGGGAGGGGATGGAGGGGGAACAAACACCAGAAACGGATTTGACCAGACGCCACCAAGATTTGGAAGAGGGAGACAGATAAGAGAGTTCGGTCTTGAGAACGGAGAGATATTGTTTCCTGGCTCTCCTGAGGGTGGACACACACTTGTTTCGGGCTTTGTGAAAGGAAATGAGATTTCCTTCCGTTGGATTTGCTTTCCAGGAGACGAAGGCAAGTTGTTTCTGGGCAACAGCGTCACCACAAGATTCCGTGTACCATGGACGGCAGGAAGGGTATGACAACTGAAGACGAGATGGGATAAATCTGTGCATGAGAGAGAGCAATTTACTTTGGAAGAATTCCCAGGATGAGTTGATGTCAGAGGTGGTAGAGATGGGAGACCAGTCCAGATGATTGATTGCTGCTTGAAGACCGTGCCAGTTGGCCTGAGTGAAATGCCAGACTCGTCGACGCTGAGCAGGCTCCCTGAGGATGGTCAGAGAGATGTCCACTTTAACAAGGACATGATCAGATGATCCGATCGGAGCAGAAGAAGAGCAGCAGACATTTTCAGGGAAGTTAGTCATAACCAAGTCCAGAAGAGAAGATGTTCCGTTGACTGAGATCCGGGTCGGGAAATTGACAGATTGTGTCAGTCCCAGTGAGTCGCAGAAGTCCTTTGCTGAGGAGCCATGGCTGGTGAGAGAGGTACCCACACCCAGCCAACTGGCATGATGACAGTTGAAATCACCACATATGAGGAAGAGAGAGTTGGGATGAGTAGATAGAAGTTGGTCCATATCATCAGACAGCGAGATGTAGATGGAGTCATCACTGTTTGGTGGACGGTACAACACACATATGAACAAGAGGTGGGAGCGAAGGGGAAGCCGTAGCCAGAGGTATTCCTGGGGGTGAGGTGGAGAGAGTGCAGTGCAGGGCGAGTGAGGAAGAGAGTTTTTGATAAAGATAGCAACCCCGCCTCCAGGATGAGGCTCAGGTCTATCATACCGGAGGAGGGAGTAGCCTGGGAGAGATACTATGGAATCAGAGACATCATAAAGGAGGAAAGTTTCTGTTAAGCAGATCACGTCTGGTTTGACAGAAGCAACCTGTATGGAGAGATCAGTTAAGTTTGAACGAAGGCCCCGGATGTTTGAGGTCCATACCGTTAATGAAGAGGAAGGGGGAGCATCAGATACAGAACAGGGGGGAGGAGGGGTAGGGTAAGATGTGGAAGAGGTGGAAGAGGTAGGGAGAGCTGTTGAAGGTGTGTCAGAGATTTCAGAATAGCTCGGAGAAAGGGAAGGATGGGGCGGACAAAAGGTTTGATGGTGATTGGGTGAGCCACAATGAGGTGTTATTTGAGGAGGGGGAAGAGCGAGGCAGAAGGTTGGGGGAGATGGAGGTGAGAGTTTGAAGGGGGAAGAAGCGGGGAGGACGCTTTGAGGAGGGGGAGTGAGAGGGGGGAAATTGAGAAGCAATGAGGGTGGGGAGATTTGAAGGGGAGGGGTGAGGGGGGAGTTTGGGAGGGAAGGGACAAGGGGAGGGATTTGAAAGGGATGGGATATGGGGGAGATTTGGAGGGGAGGGGTGAGGCAGGAGTCTAGGAGGGGAGGGGCGAGGGGGCGTCTTGGCGGGGAGGGGTGAGGGGGTAGTTTAGGAGGGAGGGGGCAACGGGGGAGATTTGAAAGGGATGGGTGATGGGGAAGATTTGGAGGGGAGGGGTGATGGGGAAGATTTGGAGGGGAGGGGTTATGGGGAAGATTTGGAGGGGAGGGGTGAGATTGGATTTTTGAAAGTGTACGATTTATGGGAAACGAACATTTATTGCAAAATGAGTTTCTTGTGACCTTCGAGTTAAAAATACGTTTAAGGACGCTGGATGGAGGATGGAGTGCAGGAGAGTTTAGGGAATGTAGAAAAAAGGCACTATAGGAGATGGATATTTTTTTTGGGATGAATTGATTTGGTGAACAAGTCGAAAGCAGCCTTTTAAAGAAGAAGAAGAAAAATGTGTTATAAAATATGACGGAATACATAACTTGAGGGGAAAGTGTAAACATTGAAGGTTAATGAGTGAAAACTATCTGGGGAAATGGGGGAGAAACACGTGGTCGAAGAACGAACGAACGAATAAGAATGAATAAACGAATGAGAACAGAGAAGGAAATGTTGTTTTTTTTTTTGTTTTTTTTTTTAGTTGAGATTTACACAAGGAAGTAGGCTATGGGTGAAAAGCCTGGGAATACAGAGAACGAAAGTTATTGGATCACAAACGACGGACCGCTGAGAAAAACAAAGCCTCAAGGTTGTACAGTGCACACTGTACAAGGCCTCAAGACACGACACGAATTAACACGATTTTCAATACAGGTATGAAAGATTTGCACCGAAAAATCTTCGTCGGGACACAATATATGTACAACACCATAAATAAATACAGTTTTAACGAAAATACAATTGGGAACAATCACTTAACTTCGATTTCAAATCGTTCGCGACGCGGCAAAGGCCTTGCTCGCGACACGGCAAACAGACGATCCAAGATGTGAACGATGATTTCAAGTCTTGAAAGATGTGAACGCTATTTCCAAGATCAGTTTCCAGTTTCCGTGCGAGGTTTTTTCTTGTAGCAGTTCTTATCCCATGCAACCCTCTTGATGTCATTATCGATTGTAGGTGCTCTACCAGCGTTGTCATCCTAACAATTTCCTTATTCGGGATTATATGGTTCCGGATGTATATTAGCAACTCATTGTATGCTTCTTCTTCAGTGTAGTCAGATTCGTTTGTGGCGGCCGTGTTTCTGTCATGTGCATCTTTAGTGCTTGGTCTCGTGTAACTTCTGTAGCAAGAGAAATGGTATCGTGCTTCAGCTGCCACAATGTCTCTACTTGTGGCAGCCATGATTTTCGTGTCACATTTACGCACGGCGCTGTTTCGCAGTGTTTCATCTGCTCTCAGATCAACAGCCTTGCTCAACTTTTCACGGGATGACGTTCCCTTGCACCACTTGGTCTTTCCACAGAATATACAATCCGGTTCATAGATGCGTGATTCCGAAGATGCCCTTCCGGCCTGTCTCTTGCTCGCTGAACATGTTGCAGCAGCATCGTCGGTTAAATTGGATTCAGCTTTTCGTTTCAGTGCTTCCAAATCTCGCTTCATGGTGAACACGCTCCTGCACTGCCTGTGGTAGAATACTCGGGGAATCTCCTTCTCTGGCAGCGACTGAGCAAGGTCGAGAATGGGTGCATGGTTCCGTATTTTGGCCGCATCCAGCAATGTAGTCCACGAATCGAATGTTTGAGGGCTTATGAGCGGATCTTCTGGTTTGACATCTAACGATAGCTTATGAATGATACAAACGTCCTTGGGAACTTTCTGAGTGATTGCAATCTCCATTGCAAGTATTTGTTCAATTGTCTATCTGCGGTACACTCTGTTTCACCACCACCAATATCACCACCACCGTCTCACCTGGAAAGACACATAATATCGAATGAGACCACCACCACCACCACTACTACAAATTAGCATCAGTTGCTATAGTTGCTTAAAAATGTATTCTGCACCAACAAATCTACAAAGAGAAATACATTAGATGTCGTGCACCGCTGTCATGGTTGCAAATCACCTAAAATATAATGAAAATATTGACATTGATGACAACATTCGTATTAGCATGTCTACACATATTGCATTGAATTTCATGGCACATCATGATCATATGTGTGAGGATATTGACTCTAATTATACTGTATGTGTGTCTCAAATCGAAACATACCTTTTACATACCTTTTGATTTTTGCCTATTTTTGTTCCTAAAATTGGGGATTTTGTGATGAAGTTTTGAGAGTTGGTGGAAATAATTATGTTTTAATAATCATTATAAAGAGGTTACAATAGATCACACAGGCACTTTCTATACATCATTTGAAAGGTAATTCAATAACCTTTTACCTGATATACCACACTAGCTGATATATACACGTGATATTATTTGAGAGCCAAAAAACTAACCCCACCCCCTAAATCTTAAGCGGGAAAAATGACCCGAAAAGCGATAAATGGGTGATCTGACAAATGTGATGATAACACAGATACGGCTAAGAGTTTCACACTGCTATCACATTTTTTTCAGCACTAGGGACCTTGGCCTTGCCAAAAATAACTGTTAGCCATCCTCCCTCTGATTGAGCATGGTCGACCCCTCGGCTCATAGCCTAATTGAAATCAAGTTGTTCCTGAATCATAAACTGCCGTTTGTAGATAGAAGGACAGACAGACAGAAGTGAACCAATTGATTAACCCTGTTTTTCGCTTCACGTGCGCGGGGTGACAATATTGATACTGTGGCGGACACAAAAGCCCACTGGCGTGGTGACATCATTCCGCGCACCAAGTGGGCGAGGGCCACGCCCGAGGGGTAGGCGTGACCTGAGGATATACACGGGGTGCGCAGCCCAGAGCGCGCTAGTGTTACAGTGAGCTCCTGAAATAAAGACGCTTATAAGTTACCGCTTGTCCGCTTCCTCCTTGCTCGCAAGCAGCGCGCGTAACGCCGCGCTTTACTGGTGACCCCCTCGACGTTGGATCTGCCGGAGCGATCCTTCCACACGCGACGCCATTGCCATGGCCAACTTCATCAAACTTCCCGAATTTTGGGAGGCTCAGGCCGAAGTCTGGTTCGTCCAGGCCGAAGCCCAATTTCAGCTTCGGCGCCTCACCGGTGATGACACGCGCTATTGCCACGTCGTCGCCTCCCTCGGTCCCGGCACGGCCGCTCGAGTTGTGTCCGTCCTTCGCCACCCACCGGACGGCCACAAGTACGAGGCACTCAAGCGGCTACTCCTACCCACGTTCGGCCTCACGGACGACGCACGGGCCGACCGCCTCCTGGATCTCCCCGAGCTCGGTGACACGCGCCCGTCGGTCCGAATGGACCATATGCTGTCACTGTTGGGCGACGAAGCCCCCGGTTCTCTATTCCGGGCGCTTTTCCGTCGCCAACTTCCAGCGCAGGTTCGCCTCGCGTTGGCCGGGACCGGGCTAACGGAACCCCGAGCATTGGCAGCCGAGGCGGACAGGTACTTCGCCGCTTCGGACACGCGGGCGAGAGTCGGCGTGGCCGTCACGGCCCTCGAGGCTGATGCTGCTGATGCTGCTGATGCTGCTGATCCACAGCATCAGCTTATACAGCATACGCAGCATGCTGATACGCACCTCGTGACCGCCGCCACGCCCCGCCCACCGCCGCGGCGAAAACCGCCACCGCGGGGAAACCCGCCAACTCCACCGGCCTGGCGGAGCCAGCCGCGCTCCTCCAGCTCCACCACCTGGTGCTGGTGCCACGCCAAGTTCGGCCACGAAGCTCGGCAGTGTCATCCGCCATGCTCCTTCAACAGGTCGGGAAACGCCCGGGCCGGCGCTCAATAGTGGCGATGAGTGCCGGCCGTTCGAGCAGCCTGCTGTTCATAACGGACACCTTCTCCGGGCGCCGTTACCTGTGCGACACGGGAGCGCAGGTGAGTGTCGTTCCCGCCGGCACGTCAGACAAGCACGCCGCGGGTGGGGGCCCCGCGCTGCTTGCCGCGAACGGGACGCCCATCCGTACGTACGGAAAACGCTGCCTCTCTCTGCGGTTCGGAGGGCAGGTTTTCCGATGGACGTTCGTCACCACCGACGTGCCCATGGCACTGCTTGGCGCGGACTTCCTGTGCGATAATGGGCTCCTGGTCGACGTCAAGCGCAGACGTCTTGTCCAGGCCGAGACGTTCAGCTCGCTCGCTTGTGCGTTGCCCAGCTCGTCGAGCAGCTCAACGAGCGGCTTGCCAAGTGGCTTGCCGAACGGTTCGGTTCCGGCCACGTTGGTCTGTACGCTTCCGGCAGCGGACGCATTCACCCGCCTCCTCGCCAGCTTCCCGGCCCTCACGCGGCCCACCTTCTCGGCGGGGGCCGTCAAGCACGGGGTGGCCCATCACATCCCCACCGTCGGGCCACCGGTCTACGCCCGGGCACGCCACCTCGAGCCGACGAAGCTGGCGGTGGCAAAAGCGGGGTTCGCTACCCTGGAGCGACTCGGCATCGTTCGGCGCTCAGAGAGCACTTGGGCGTCGCCGCTGCACATCGTGCCGAAGCCCGGCGGGGGATGGCGACCGTGCGGGGACTATCGCCGTCTCAATGACGCCACGACTCCCGACAGCTACCCCGTCCCCACATTCAGGACTTTTCCACCCGTTTGGCGGGCATGTCCTTCTTCTCGAAGGTGGACCTCATACGCGGCTACCATCAGGTCCCCGTCAGGCCGGAGGACGTCCCGAAGACGGCGGTCATCACGCCATTCGGACTCTTCGAGTTCCTGCGCATGCCCTTCGGTCTGAAGAATGCGGCTCAGGCGTTCCAGCGACTGATGGACAGCGTCCTGCGCGACTTGGATTTTGTCTACGTCTACCTGGACGATATCCTCGTCGCCAGCGCGTCCCGCGAAGAGCACCTACGCCACCTCCGCACGCTCTTCGAACGCCTGGGCCAGCATGGCCTGATTGTGAACCCCGCAAAGTGCCGGTTCGGCGCCGCCATAATCGATTTTCTGGGGCACCGTGTCAGCAGGCACGGAGCCGTCCCCCTGCCGGCCAAGGTGGAGGCGGTGAAAGGGTTTCCGCGCCCCCGCACGATCAGAGGGCTGCAGGAGTTCCTGGGCATGGTGAACTTTTACCATCGGTTCCTGCCCCGTATCGCCCAGCTCCTGCGCCCCCTGCACGAAGCTCTCCGAGGTAAGCCGGGCAAAGGCGACGTTACCTGGACTGAGCAGATGTACACGGCGTTCACGGGCGCGAAGCTCGCCTTGGCTAATGCCACCATGCTCGCGCACCCGGCGCCCGATGTACCGATCGCCCTCACCACCGATGCCTCGGACTACGCGGTGGGCGCGGTGCACGAGCAATGGGTGCGTGGAGCTTGGCAACCGCTGGCGTTCTTTAGCCGGCAGCTTCGCCCGCCCGAACGCCGTTACAGTACCTTCGACCGCGAGTTGCTCGGGCTTCATTTGGCGGTCAGGCACTTCCGCCATCTGCTCGAGGGCCGTGCGTTCACGGCCTTCGTCGACCACAAGCCGCTGATCTTCGCGATGGGCAAGGTCACCGAGCCGTGGTCGGCCCGGCAGCAGCGTCACCTCTCGGCCGTGTCCGAGTACACGACGGACATCCAGCACATCGCAGGGAAGGACAACCCGGTGGCGGATTGCCTTTCCCGGGCCGTCGCCCACGCAGTCCACCTCGGCATCGACTATGCCCGGATGGCAGTGGACCAGGCCGCTGACCCCGATGTCCAGGCCTTGCGGACCGCCGTCACGGGCCTCCGCGTCACCGAGGTGCCGTTCGACGGCGCGGGCGCGGCCCTCTTGTGCGACGTCTCCCTCGGGCGTCCTCGCCCCATCGTGCCCGCGGGCTGGCAGCGCCAGGTGTTTGACGCCATCCACGGCCTGTCCCACCCGGGCGCGAGGGCCTCCCAAAGGCTGATCGCCGACAAGTTCGTCTGGCATGGCCTCCGGAAGGCCGTCCGCGGCTGGGCCAGGACGTGCCTCGCGTGCCAGCGCGCCAAGGTGCACCGGCACACCCAGGCCCCGTTGGCCCCGTTCACGGTGCCGGAACGCCAGTTTGACCACGTCCACGTGGACCTGGTGGGACCTCTGCCCCCCTCGCGGGGTTTCACCCACGTCCTCACCATGGTGGACCGCACCACCCGGTGGCCGGAGGCCGTGCCCTTGGCGTCGACAACGGCGGCCGATGTCGCGCAGGCTTTCATCGCCACCTGGGTCGCCCGGTTCGGCGCCCCCTCAGACATCTTGTCCGACCGCGGCCCCCAGTTCACCTCGGAGCTCTGGGGGGCGGTCGCGCAGGGGCTCGGGGTCCGGCTGCACCGAACCACGGCCTACCACCCCCAGGCTAACGGCCTGTGTGAGCGATTTCACCGCTCATTGAAGGCCGCGCTCTGGGCCACCCTCCGCGACGGCGGCTGGGTCGACAGGCTCCCCTGGGTCCTGCTGGGCCTCCGTCGGACAAAACCATAAACCCACCCACAAAACCATTCCAGTCGCAGTCGAGTTCGAGCTTGGCAGTGAGCAATTGAGAAGCGAGTTGGAAGGACGAGACGTGCAGTCACACCTGCGTTCTCTCCGGTCCTGTCTTCGTGCTTTGTGTGGGGATCGACCTCGTGTGAAGCTGCTGGCTTGCGTGGGGTGCTTTGGAGCGTGGTGCACGGACCTGGTGGGCGGCGAGAGGATCGGAGCCTGGTGGAGCGAGGCCTCGTGGGTGCATCGGGGCCGAGCGGTGCCGGGGTGGACGGCAAACAATACAAGACGACAAAGACAGATAAGCCGAGCTCCTTGTGTACATTTTACAAGACGTGTTATTTTCGTAATTAATCTCCCTCGTTTGTGTTTGCTGTCTGTCGTGTGGGGACGTCCCGATTAGAGTTATTAGATTTACCGGCGGGCTTTTTCACTGGCTTTACTTTTCCTAATAAACCCTTATATTACTTTTTGTACATAATATCTGAACGCAGTTTTCCTGGGTGTTTGATTTTAATAGATAAGGTTGCGGAGCCTTCGCTGCGTCCCGCCATTCCGTGCGTTGGTGTTGAACTTGAGTCCGCCATTGAGTGTTCGCCTCGGGAGTTAAAGTCTCGCAAATCGGTCATCCGTAACTGTGGTGTTAATCACGGTTACGCGTCCCTCATTACCCCCAATTTTTCACTCCGAGCCCTCGCTTCGTCCCTCATTGCCCCCAATTTTTCACTCCGAGCCCTCGCTTCGTCCCTCATTACCCCCAATTTTTCACTCCGAGCCCTCATGTCTCCCCGAATTTCTGCAAGGTTTCGCTCACCCTCGGCCCTCTGAGCATCCATTAATTCCTTTAAAAATTTCATTAAAGCCTGGTCGTCTCTCGGGGCCGTCCCATTTGTTCCCGACTCCCCGGTAGGGGAGGGGCATAAGTTGGTGCTCGGGACGAGGGAGGTTCCAAGGCTCACCTCTGCATCAAACTCCCCTATTTCCGGCTCACTCCCAACGCTGACGGAGGCCTCGCTGCGTACTTCCATCTCGTCGACCTCCGACATCCGCTTTTCGGAAGGTCGTTCCCCGCGCGCTAATGATCTCCTGCTGGACAAATAACTCCTGCTGGTCCTGCTGCCCAAGGAGGACCTGCGCGCATCCGCGGCGGAGTTGGTCTTCGGGCAACCGCTGCGGGTGCCGGGCGAGTTCCTCCCCGACTCCACGGCACCATGGTCCGCGGCACAGCAGCGCTCCGCTCTGCAAGAGACCACCCAGAGGTTCGCCCCGGTGCCAACGGCATGCCACGGGCACCCACCGACGCACGTCGCCCCGGAGCTTCGCACGGCGGAGCACGTCTTCGTCCGCCACGATGCCCACCGGACACCACTGCGGCCCCCGTACGACGGGCCTTTCCGCGTGCTGGAGACCGGGGCGAAGCACTTCACCCTGGACATCGGCGGTACTCCTGACCGCGTTTCGGTAGACCGCCTCAAGCCGGCCCACCTCGACGTGGACCATCCACCGCCAGTGGCCCGACCCCCACGTCGGGGCCGCCCCCCTGCGGGCGGACCCCCGGCACCGCCCAGCCCGCCGCCACGCCGCCCCCCGGTCCTGCACCCATCCCAGGGGCAGCCAGGGGCATCCCACCTGGCACCCCTGCACCCCGGACGCCGCCGATCGCCAGGGGGCGCTTCGGCCGGGTCATTCGTCTGCCCCGCAAACTGGCCCTCCAGGTGCGCGGGAATTCTGGGGGGGCGCGTGTGGCGGACACAAAAGCCCACTGGCGTGGTGACATCAATCCGCGCATCAAGTGGGCGAGGGCCACGCCCAAGGGGTAGGCGTGGCCTGAGGATATACACGGGGCGCGCAGCCCAGAGCGCGCTAGTGTTACAGTGAGCTCCTGAAATAAAGACGCTTATAAGTTACCGCTTGTCCGCTTCCTCCTTGCTCGCAAGCAGCGCGCGTAACGCCGCGCTTTAATACAACGAAAAAGAAAATAAATTATTAAATATTCCCTGATTACTTCTTAATTTATTTGATGCTTTTCCAGCAGAGACAGCAGGGAATAAAATAACAATAAAAGAGAAGCAATATATAGTGCAGACTATTGTAATGACCAGTGGTGGTCATTTCAAATGCAGGGTAAGAGGGAGTGGATGACTTGCTTGCATGACATCCTTGAGCAGAGGAACCCAGCGTGACAGCTGATACGTCTTTTCACCTGGCCACTCTCGGCCTTCTTATGCATGCCGGCGCGTAGTCATAGACTAGAAAGCACAGAGCAGTATTACAAGGTTTGAACCACCTTTAGAGGCCATTTTCTTTCTGCAGAGCTTTCCTGCAGAGCAGGGGTTGGCCTTTTTTATGCCTTTTTTTGGCACCGTGGTCCCATTTTTGAAGCAATGTTTTATGGCAGGATGCTCTTCTTGCCGCCAACCCTGTTAGTCGCCTCTTGCAACACACAGGGAATTACCAGTGAACTGGTACTCAATTTCCCGACCCCGGAAGGATGACAGGCTGAGTCAACCCCCCTGGCGTTAATTCAGCGATCGACCCGGATTTGAACCTAGAATCCTAGGTTATCCCAAGCCGGCACCCGAACCGCTAAGCCAACACCAGGCTCAGTATTACAAGGTGTGATGTCGTAAACAGAATTTGCTTTTCCAAACCCTTGCTTTCAAAAAAACACGATTGAGGGTCCATCTATCTTTTACTTGTGCAACTAGTAGGGCACTCGGTAGAGGGCATACCTCTGCCCGGATGAACAGTTTACATTTTGTATCCCACTTTTGGTGTGAGTCGTCGTTTTTTGACGAATCTCTTCCCTTCGTTGGCGTGCTCACTCAGCATTGTGCGACGTCTGTATAGTCCAATGCGGGACCCACAGCGTCCAACACAAACATCACAGGTATAGCCTGGGCCTTGCAGAGATGGACATTGGCAGATTTTCCTTTCTTGCCTCCACCGTCTCGCGGTAGCAAGTGTCCCACATTCAAAATGTCCCAGGTCTTTGCGGCAAATGTTACGTCAAGCTAACCTGTTTGTGGCCTGATGTTCACAGGTGGCAGCTGGAATGGCCCAAGACTTGAGTATAGTTGTCCAAATTTACCAAATTTACCAAAAATTAACCAAACTTACCAAATTTAAGTTGTCCATAGAAAAGCGCTCCTGGGATTATATGGTCCTCCATGCGTGTGAGGTGTCCTGACCAACGAAGCTGGGCTTGCATCAGGAAATACTCAATTCCTTGGATGCGACAGTTGTCAAGGATTGAGGTGTTTGGTATTCTGTCTCGCCGGGTGATGCCAGAATCTTGCGAAGGCATCGCATATGGAATTGATCAAGGTGTTTCATATGGTGATGATAAGGATGTTCAAGATCCCACTGATAGGCCGTATCTGGATCCGGACCTGAACAAAAATCTAATCGGCTTGTTCTTGTCACCGAACCAACTCATCCAACTTGTTTTGTCACGACTCGTCCACAACATTTTGAGATACCCTGCTCACAGGCAAACAAATAGACAGGGTTGAAAACCCAACCTCCGTCCATCTTTGATAGCTGGCAGAGGTAAAGATGGTGGGAGTTTTCACACCGTCTCATACTTTCCTTTCCGTGTCCTATCACTCCTCCCTCTCTTTCCGTCAATTTTAATTTTCTCAGTTTAGTGCCCCTCGACCTCACTTAGGCATGTACAGTCACGTGAAAAAGTAAGTACACCCCATGTAAAGTTTTGACTTTTTCAACATATTTCAACATACAGCTATTTGATCTTCATTTCAACAATATTGATAAATAAAGGTGATATAATATAACAAATATCATGAAACATTTACATTTTGTAGTCCATTGTATAATTTAAATAAACATAAATGCAAATTTCGCATGTGGAAAAAGTAAGTACACCCTTGGCTCTCCTAGGTGGTATTGCCCCCTTTGGCAGAAACAACCTCAAGTAGGCGTTTCTTATAACTGTCGACCAGTCTCTGACATCTACTGTGAGAAATTTTTTCCCACTCCTCCATGCAGAATTCTTTCAGCTGTGCAATGTTTGAGGGGTTTCTTGCATGCGGAGCTCGTTTCAAATCCCCCCACAACATCTCGAAGGGATTTAGATCCGGGCTTTGACTTGGCCATTCCAGAACCCTCCATTTCTTTCTTTTCAGCCATTCCTTGGTGGATTTACTGGTAAGTTTAGGGTCATTGTCATGTTGCAAGGTCCACCTTCGGTTGAGCTTCAACTTTCTGACAGATGGCCTCACATTATCCTCAAGCACCCTCTGGTACAATGAAGAATTCATAGTGGATTCTATGATGGTGAGCTGCCCAGGCCCTGATGCAGCAAAGCTGCCCCAAACCGTAATATTTCCACCACCATGCTTTACAGTTGGTATCAAGTTCTTGTGGTCAAATGCTGTCTTTGGTTTTCGCCAAACATGTCTTCTGGTACTGTGGCCAAATAGCTCAACCTTTGACTCATCTGTCCAGAGCAGATTGTTCCAGAAGTGCTGGTCTTTGCCTAGGTGTTCATTGGCAAACTTTAGTCTTGCCCTGCTGTTCTTTCCGGACAGCAAAGGTTTCCTCCTGGCACACCACCCGTGTATATCAAATTTGTGCAGCATCTGTCTCATGGTGGACTCGTGCACTTTGACATCAACAGTGGCAAGAGCTACCTGTAGGTCCCGTGATGACATTCTGAGGTTGTTAGAGACTTCTTTCAGCATATTGCGGTCTGCTCTCGGGCTGAACTTGCTGGGGCGGCCTGGCCTGAACAAGTTGGCAGTTGTTTGGAATCTTCTCCACTTGTAGATGATGTTCCGGACAGTCGAATGATTGATTTCAAATTGTTTGGAGATCTTTTTAAATCCCTTCCCAGACTCGTAGGCATCTATAAGCTTCTTTCTGAAGGCCTCAGAGAGCTCTTTTGATCTAGGCATGGTGATGCCACACACTTCAACAACAAAGAGCAAACCAAACTAAATGTCTGAGGTTTAAATAAGACAGGTTCCTCCAAGATCCTCTCTGACAATGTTCTAATCATTTGCACCTGAGCTGGTGCACCTGATTCTAATTTTAGGTATTTGAAGTAGTGATAAATGTAGGGGTGTACTTACTTTTTTCACATGCGAAATTTGCATTTATGTTTATTTAAATCATACAATGGACTACAAAATGTAAATGTTTCATGATATTTGTTATATTATATCACCTTTATCTATCAATATTGTTGAAATGAAGATCAAATTGCTGTATGTTGAAATATGTTGAAAAAGTCAAAACTTTACATGGGGTGTACTTACTTTTTCCACATGCGAAATTTGCATTCATGTTTATTTAAATTATACAATGGGCTACAAAATGTAAATGTTTCATGATATTTGTTATATTTTATCACCTTTATCTGTCAGTATTGTTGAAATGAAGATCAAATAGCTGTATGTTGAAATATGTTGAAAAGGTCAAAACTTTACATGGGGTGTACTTACTTTTTCACGTGACTGTATGTACTAAGTAGACAGACTTTTTTTTACAACTGGAATGAATGGAGAATTTTTTTTCCCTTGATTTTCAGTTGCTCTATCAATGGAAGCCATTATGGATAAAAGACTCAAGGAAAGGAAGGTGGGATAGAACGGTAATAATCTCCAGCATAGTGAACATTTGATACCTACATTGCTGATGATGGGCACGCCAAGGTGGGCCATGTTGGTGATTATCTCAGCATCTTCCGGGGGAATTTTGGCGTGCTCAATCAACCGCTGAAGGTTCTCCTCCGTCACACCTGGTGGGACAAACGTTGCTTAACATTCACAATAGACAGCAACTTGTTAACGACGTAAACTGAACAGAAATTGAAGCTGTCGTTGTGCCCGGAGAGACTCACCATTTTTGTTCAGTATGTACAGCAGGATGACACGGCTCTTGTCATGGACGGAGACCGTTCCATCAAGCAGGACGGGTACGATGAGCCGCATCGGGTCCTTAAGTTTCTCACCATCTGCGTCCGTGCCCGTTGCCAGGTCCTTTTTCATGGTAACATGATACAGCTCAGTTCAACAAGTGCCAAATAGTCATGTAATCACTCAATTTCATGAATACAAAAGTGACATCAAACATATACCCTTTGGCAATGATCATCTTATTGCTGGGAAATATTCGAATTGGTCAGTAATATCAAACAAATCTGTCAAACTTATCAAATATATTTACTAATTTCGAGATCATTTGAGGAAATCAACCAGGATAGAAATGTGGAGTTTATTGAAATTTTTTAAACACTTACATTATTATCCTCGCCAGAGGAGAGGGTATTGCATTTGAGCCCGTTTGTTACTTGGCAAATTTATTTTTTGACAAGTCCACTACATGGCCAAAAGTATGCGGACACCCCTTCTAATTAGTGAATTCGGCTGTTTCAGCCACACCCATTGCTGACAGGTATATCTAATCAAGCACACAGCCATGCAATCTCCATAGACAAACATTGGCAGTAGAATGGGCCATACTGAAGAGCTCAGTGACTTTAAACGTGGCACCGTCATAGGATGCCACCTTTCCAACAAGTCAGTTCGTCAAATTTCTGCCCTGCGAGCGCTGCCCCGGTCAACTGTAAGTGCTGTTATTGTGAAGTGGAAACGTCTAGGAGCAACAACAGCTCAGCCACGAAGTGGTAGGCCATACAAGCTCGCAGAACTGGACCATCGAGTGTCGAAATGCGTAAAAATCGTCTGTCCCCAGTTGCAAAACTCACGGCGGAGTTCCAAACTGCCACTGGAAGCAATGAGAACTGCGGTCAACTGTAAGTGGTCAACTGTAAGCCTTAAAAAAAACCCCACTGAAAACACGTCCTGGTGAAGGTCTGCAATCTCTGATTGCTCTTTCTCGTTTGCTAATTACTATCCCCACCCGGGTCATACTATCCTCTGCAGCTAAAGTATCAAACAAACCCGGCTATGCCATTGTTAGACGAGCAGTCTTGTTTTTTTGAAGAAGCAGAATGTGATGTGTGATGAGACCTGGGTCAATCATTTCACATCAGAGTCAAGTTGAGCCAACAAGCAATGGAGACATTGTTGGTTGCCACCACCAAAAAATTCGAGCTTCAGCCAACAGGAGGAAAGATTTGGGCAAAAGTGTTTTGGGACCTTCATGATCTCATTCACCTGGACACCCAGTTTAACGTACATCCAAAGGACAGCACACGCATATTGATGATTCAATCTACCTGTGAAACACCAGTATCATAATTCATAATTATTAGCTGGGTTGGGATTGAAACCCCGGCGAGACAGCTCGAAGGCCAGGGTGCATATCTCCAGGACCTGGGCAATCCTGTCAGCCCATTAATGTTTTTTGAATGAAGAAGACATCAAAGCACTAGTCCTGAAATATCTGCGTGCCCGTCCCATTTTTTACACAGATGGTATCGTGTGCTGCAGTATCATTGGGACAGGTGTGACGTGCAAGAGGGAAATACCGCGAGAAATGTCGGATGTTTCATCAACCCTATGATACCTTTTCATTTTCGCAAATAAAAATAATCCATATAATTACATACGCCATGCGACATAGCGATTGTGAACACGATTTATCGATCACGATTCGCGATCATCACGATCATAGGGTATCGATCACGATTTGAAACACGATGGAATAATATTTACCGATATGAACAGTGATGTGGCTTTTATTGAAATTCTAAAGATACTGTTTAGATTTTGATGATTTGCGTGTAATATGATTCAACGGATGTTTATATGAATCGTTTAAAATAAAGAAACCTTCAATTTCTGATATTTTGCCTTTACATTTGGGCCTCCAATTGAACCCCGCCCATGGGGCGGGTACCGTTGCTAGTTATTAATAATAACATCAATTAAATGAACAGGTGTCTGTCATGGAATGTCGGTAACTTGAGTGTCCCAACTTATGACCTGAACGTTTTTAATTCTCTACTCGTTGGTGTAAAATATTTGAAAAATAGAAAACTCGTGGTGTTCAAACTTTGGACCACGTGGTTTTCACCGAAAGAGAGTAATCGGATCAATAAATAAATAAATGAATATACAGGTTATTAATATAAAAAATGCATAGGGGGCGTGGCCACAGTCCAATGTGACGTCACTTTGTTTGCTATTTGTCACAATGAGAATTCCTGCAATAGAGATCTCTTAAGACAAAGCTCTGTGGTTAAAGCTTCATTCGTGGATTGGTGTGGACGAGAGATGTGGTTCATTTCCATCGTGGTGTTCATGCTGGTTCGTTGTGCGACGTCCCGACCACCACAGCAGGTAAGCCGTAAGCGGGGATTGTAAGAGACAACAGGTACACAACGTACGTACTCGGACAAGGTACACAACGGACGCACTCGTTTTGGGTCGATGGGAAAGCGAACAGGTGGTGTGTTCCGTGTTAAATTTCTAATGTTTTCGATTGGAGAGGGAATTGGATTCGACGAAAAAACTGCACAAAGGCCTGAGTGATCTGCCGCGGCATCATCTTGTCTTGGATTAGATAACATGTAAATATGGTCGAGTGCTCTGATCGAGGGATTTCCGGTGCCGGGTCAACTCTTACTTGGGTGTTTCTTGCCTTTCACCCCTTTGTCATGTATGAAGCTGCAAATATTCACCGTTGTATCCCTACACCGTGACCACATGGTATCCCTCCGCCGCAGCTCGGATGGTTCGGTTAATCGGGCCTGTATCAGCAGAGTCAATAAACGTGTGCTCCAATCGATCGTAGTTTGTCGAGATACCTTACATGGCGACGAGGATAAACATCGAGACCATGACTTATTTTGGCCATATCGATTAATTCGACCCTAATGAGCGAGATTTTGACACGTATTCCGAGCGGTTGGCTTTCTACTTCGAGACGAACGGCATCGCGACCGAAGCCCGGATGAAGGCCGTCTTCCTGTCCGTTTGCGGAGGTGAGACGTTCACACTCGTTAAAAACCTGATTCGACCTCGGACAATCCAGGAGCTCACGTATGCACAGCTCAAGGCCGCTTTGAAGGAACATAGTAATCCATCTCCTTCAGTCATCCTGTGTCGGTTTAATTTTTACATGTGCAGACAGCAGCAAGGTCAGTCGATCGCAGACTTCATTGCACACCTCAAAAAACTGTCACATCTGTGTGAGTTTGGGGACACGATTGATGACATGCTCCGTGATTTGCTGGTGGGTGGCATGTCCGATGACCGCACTAATAGATCGTCTGGTACCTTAGTAAATGGATTGTTACACGCTGGACAAAAACACCATTTTTTTTACACAATCCCTGCATGAGGTCACTTGTTGAGAAAAAGCTAAGCTCCAAACATTCCGTGAATCTGGAAGCTGAAATGGCGTCGTTTATGACGTCATATTGCCGAAAATAGCATTTTGTGGATAATCAACAGGAAAAAACAGGTACCAAATGTTCAGCAATTGTGTTTTTAATGAAACACATATACACTGATGACAAACGAAGTGTTATAAAAATTGAAGCTAAAATGACGTTAGAATGGCGTCATTTTGACGTCATAATGACGTCATTTAGCTAGAAAATGACATTTTTGGTGTATTCAGCAACCTTGTGTTTATTGAAGTGCACGCATGTTTGTAGTATGAGAGTTATAATGACGAGATCGGAAGCAAGACCGTTAAAAAAGAGCCAGAACAGTATTCCATGGCAAATAATTAGCTTATTTTTGACATTTGCAACAGCACAGGTCATCGCCTCATCGCCTTCAAGGTGCCTCATCTTGACGTCTTGACATCTTGACGTCGTCATGACGTTCATCGATCGGTGAAGCAGTTTCAGAGAAGGGATTGTTTTAAATATCGCCTTTCAAGCTAATATGGCTGCCATACCACATGACAAATGACCTTTAAAATGTACACTCTGCATATGTATGGGCAGGGAATCACATTTGTGAAGTTTTGTGTTGATCGGATAAGGTTAGTTTTTCTATCCAAGATGGCTGCCAAACCACGTGACATAAAACATCATTTTCAAACGATATGCAACAGTGCTGTTCGATGATATTTGTTTTCGATGAGGCGATATTTTCTCAAATATCCTTTTTTGATGTCAAGACTCAAGACGTCAAGACATGATGACGGTGACTGACGACCTCATCGTCAGTACATGGTAGTCCGACTTTGGAGCATTTGCATCTCAAACAGCCTATGTCCGACTTGCAGTTGCATTTTATGAGTTCCGTACAGGCGTCCGCTGCTTGTGGGATAGTTATCCACACTGGTAACCACTTATTATCCTCCATTGTCCACCCCCAACCCCTGGGAGACGGAATCTGTAGATCGTACTGTTCACTTGTGGTCCAGATCCCTCCTTGATAGGCGACTCTTTTCATGTGCTGATGTAAGGCATTCTACAAAGACGTAACACAGGATTAAAATGCTGTCATGAGAGAAAAAGTTTGTTGATATAACAACTAAATAGATTATTTACCTGCGGAGGAGGGATGTTCTCCAGACTCCTGCTTTTCTTGCAGAACAGATCTCGACGGGCCTCGTTTACCATGTCCACATTGCTGGTTTGATCATATAAGACAACCGTAAGCCGTTCTATGATCTGAAAGGTTCTAGACGATGTTTCCACTGGATCAAACGGCTTGTCGACCATGGTATTAAAAGCCTCTGCAGCCAGTGGATATGCTTTCCAAGCTTTCCATGAACTCTTTTTTTCCTTTGTTGAAGAAACTTGAAGTTGTGTCACACCCACTGAAGGCATGGAACAACGGAAGCGCACGAGATGTTTTCTCACCGAGACTGCTGCTGACAGTGTTGATGTGGTCATAACGGAAGGCTTTTCCCATAGCGAATGCAACCCATATATCCATTTCTGGATAACGTGCCAGCAACTTGAAAAATAGACTGACGATGATGACAATGACATCCGTTTCTACAGTGCGTACAAGAAGTCTGTTGGAGCCATTTTTCAGTGCGTGAACTACATGAACTACAATTCGTGTGTCTGCTTCTTCGTGTGAACAATCCGGCATTGGATCACTGCTACCGATGGATATTACTGAGCGGTCTGAACAGTAAAAAGAAACGGAACATAAGTTATCGAATATAATTTTCAGATATGTTAAGGAAATAATTTATGTCAAAGCAAACCAATATACCTGCATTGATGTACATTTCCTTGTCAGGAGGACACTCTTCCCCATCAACGACCTGGGATAAGAAATCAAAAAGCTCTTCTTTGTTCCTGGAATCTCGTAGGAAGTCCTTCCAGTTGGATGGCATTTTAGTCTGTGGCGATACCTTCTTTCTTACTCCAGAGCCTCTCTTATCACGTGTTGACTCTTTGATACTACTCGGTAAATATCGATCCCATACCAGATCTAACCGACTGACCTTGTCTAACTCTTGCCGCATGAACGGTTTGAATACACTTTCAGCATAATCCTTGAAAGTGGACGAAGATGAAGTTGGCAAACTATGGACAATTGCTGCACCATCAAGGATTTTGACGTCAAAGTGGTTTGGTGGATTAGGCTGTTTGCTGCTGTCCAAACAGTCAAGCAGGTCAGACTTCGTTCCTGTACGAAGTTTTCCAAATGCCGACAGTGATGGAGGATGGAGCTGATTTTCATGGCTGAAAAAGAGGTCTGGGTCACTTTCCCTTAGCTGGTTTGCTATATACAGACGCCCAAATAAGTTTACATCATTGCGAAGGGCAGCAATTTGTTTCGCTTTTGAATTTACTGTTCGTTTCGGCGATTTGAAAAGTGGCAAGTTGTTTTTCTTAATGGGGTCTTGGATAAGTTTCGATCTTTCGTCAAGTACTTCCTTCCTAAACTTGTAGTACTGCAGCTCCCATAACTGTTCCATGTTGCGAATTGTGTTTACCACAGACTCATCCACACAGTCTCGTGTAACACGATTAGCTCAGGGCATTCATCCATAAATAGGTTGCTGTACTCTGTTATAACGTTTAATAATTCGTTGGTCTGGTTTTTGAACAACTCCTGTGTGAATAATCCCTCCTCGTGATGGTGGTAATTGCTTTAGTGGTTTGTTCTCGCGAGATAAGTGTTCTCGAATTCGTTGAGCAGCCGAGCTTGCTCAGGTCTGGAAATCATCCACCGCCTAAGAGCATTCGGGTTTGCTGTCAGGCCTATTACACCTCCGACGCCCTTGACCTTTGCATTTTCTTGCTCATGGACCTGATCGATTGGCAGAAAAGAAAATCTGTGATTTGTCTTATTAACCACCCAACACTTGGTGAAATATCACGTATGGCAGCAGGCAGCGACTGCATCTCTCGGATATGTACCGAAATCCAGCGAGAGTAGTTGTAATGATCGAGAGCAAAGAAAAGTAACATCAGCGCTCCCAAAGCCTCGACATACAGATGGAAATTGTTCTCTCTTTGAGCACGAATGAAGACGAGGATAGTGAGTTCTGTGCGAAGCACAGTATCCCAGAACTGAAAGGTTGGGCTTTTCTCTATCATTTGCCGTTTCCATTTATTAAAGTCATCTGTTACATCGGAGGAATTAAGATGAGTCCCATATGCGTCACGTTGTAATTTTGACAGTACCAACGCAGTCACTTGGTGAGCATGTCTCGTTCTTGTGATGTGGGCTGCTTTGAGAAATGAATCGGCCTTGCAAGTCGTTGCTATGCCAGAATCAGTGAGTGTGTTAGTCCAGCCCCTATCTGCTAAAAAGTCCCCAAGAGTGTTCCACAAAGCTTTTTCAATATGAAGCCCGCCAAACATGATAATGAGTTTGTCTTCTCCATGGGTTTCTGAAAAATTCCACTGGATATACTTAGGGTTTGCAAAAATGGGACAATCGCTATCTGGAACCGGGATTTGGCCCGGGTTGAGGAATTCTGTGGCAGACTTTAAAACATGCATTCCGTGCTTAATCATAGAAGGAGTGTCGGCCTTCTCAGCAAATGGAGGTAGAGGCGCGGTAATAGCTGGTGGGTTCGTCGGGGGGTGGGGGGGGGGGGGCTGAGTGGATGCGTGATACGCCGCCCAAGTTAAAGCATCGCCATTTTGTAGGGTATCCTTCTTGAGAGGTGTAATGGCACGCTGCACCCATTCATCTTCTTTGAACTTTGCTTCCCCCAGTGGCCCATTGTGTGACGTTGTTTGTACTGCAGGGATTCGTGTGGATGTCATGTTCACATTTAATGCCTGTACTATTGCAAACGAGTCTGGAAGATATGGTTTGGTGTCTGGGTCTTTCTCGACGAGAATTGTTTGTCCAGGTATTACAGGATCATCGAGGGTTGGGAATTGTGTAATGCTAATACCAGTTCCATGAAACGACCCCTTGGCTGCAGTAGATGCCGGATCGTGGTCAATATTGTCCAGAGCCCTGACTGTGAATAAACCATTTCTTAAGTTGGGTGGACACACTACACCTGTTGTAAAAATCAGATCTACAACATTGTCCCAATCGTAGGTTTAATTCAGAATCGATCTCTAGCAACACCTGTAAGAAATCAACAAGAATAATATCAGTATACCGTAATCATAGAAGTAATAATGAATTGGCAATTGGTACAAGCAAGCCTGGAACATCTAGCAATACGCACCATTCGAATATGCACTACCACACAGAATAAATGTCACAGGAATGAATCGGAGCGACGTCCGTCCGAGTTATTATGGAAGCCCCTCAGTGGTCGGAGACAGCATAGCACCTGTGTTCAACTAAGACACAATTTCATTACAACACCATCAATCTTAAATTGCTCACATGCGGATAGGGCCAACTGATTTTCTATTTTAAGCACACGACTGTAGGAAATGCTCAAACCCAGATTGGCAAGGTGTTCCACTAATGTTCTTTGTCTGGTAGCAGCGTGTATCTTCATACCGACATATACCGGGAGCGGAGGCTCTTTGTCAGTACTGTATCGACAACTTGAGGCTGCGGAAGGAGTTCGTTTCTTACTGTTATGAAGTAACAGTTGTGCTATGGAAAGACATGCCTGGGGATATTCGATTGATCCATCAACCCTTGGTCCATACAGAATCATCGCCACAAGCAGTGTCGTGTTGGGCAAGCTGTTCCTCTGGCACTCAGTCAAATTTCCAGAAAAAGCACACCCCTCTTCCGCAAGAAATTCTTTCCTGCACATTTTTGCAACCTTGGCAAACTGAGGAGCTTCTGATTCATAGTTGTCTTCCTCTAAAGTCTGTTTAAGCATGTCACGCATACCTTCTGGAAATACAAGAATTATGTTTTTACCATCTGACTGTTCTTGTAAACCCATATCCATGAAATGATGGAGGAGCCTGGTTTTGAATCGTGTCTTGTCCAATGAACTATCACAGCCAAGCTCAATAACCCTGGTCTGGAACAATTGATGGAGGTCACCCAGCTTGAAAATAAATGTTCCATCCTCAATCAAACTTTCTATGTGCGATACAAGCTTGGCAAAAGCTCTTGCTTTAGCTCGTTCGACGTCTGTGCTTGTATCTGTATTCATTTGCTGTTGGTGAATTCGGTACTGATTTCTGTATTGTGTTACGGATTCGTCACTTCCGTCGTTGTGGTTTTCATCCACTGTAAGCATTTTTGGTTCCATATACTATTATTGTTATTGTTTAAGTGAAATGGAGATAACTGTTTTCAAAAGGTAAAAAAATAGTGTTTTAAAAGAAACCGGAAACGGGATCGGAAGAAACCGGAAGAAGAAGAGCAAAAAAAAAAGCGGAGCAAGTGAGGTCGGGAAGAAAAGCCGAGCTGCTTTGAGGTCTCGAGGAGACGCTGGCGAACGGGGTCACGAGCGAACTTTGGGTTTCCTGGGAAAGGGATTCCTGCAACAGAGTTGTGATCGTTGTGACAGATAAACCTGCGTGACAGGTTTTGCGGTTGATTCCGAAGAGAATCGTTGTTGGAGTGCAGGTACGCCTCCAGTACGGGCCCGTCGGCCATTTTGCCTCGCTCCCGCCATTTTGCATCGCTCCAGCCTTTTCACCTCACTCCAGCCATTTCACCACACCCAGCCGTTAGCCTGGTTTGCGTGTGTAACGTGGATTTCGATTGGGAATTTGTGGTTTTCCGTTTGGGAGCCGTTGAACGTTCATACCCGAAGGTGTGATTTCCCAGTCGCCTTTTGGGGGCACCTTTGTGCCTCTTTGGCAGCATGACTGTCAGCCAAGCTGGCTTCTGGTCTCGATACGACATTTTTCTTGCGATCACCGGAGCGTGGATCGACTTTGGCTTGGTGCCGGGACAGAGACTTTGGGAATGTTATTTTCACTCACTTGGAGCACAGTGAGTTATATTGTAAGAAACTGATGGTACCATCATAGGAATGATATAATATTTGTTGTACAATTGATTAATATTGTTCTTGTGCTGTTATTCTTGTGTGACCTTAATACAATACTTGTTTTTTCGTAACAATTGGTGTGGTTTCACCATTGGTCATTGACACACAGAATAACACATCTTTCTGCCGTGACTCCTTGCGGGGCTCGGAGGACGGAGGTACACCGTGACCGGGGTTTGGGGAGGAGCACGTAACAATTGCGTGAGACAAGACATGTGATACTTACTTTCCAAGGCAATCAAATCGCCCCCGGCTAGTACTGAAAGCATTCGCTGGTCTTGCATTTCAAGTGCCATATCTCTCAATGACTGATCTGCAGAGAATGTTGAAAACTCATGAAGCTTGGTTATCGAGGTTTGTTCACAAAAAATGCAAACATCCTTGCTTCCCGGTGCTGATTGCCTGATTGATCGGCGAGTAGTTGTGTCTGATGTCTTGTTTACCTGTTGTTTTTTTTTCTCTTGCTCTCTTGAGTTTAGCATTGTTAAATTTCTGGTGGCATGAACAATGCCAAGAGGCTTTGTTTGAAAGGAACTGTTCCAGTGTTGCATCAGTCCCGAACTCAATGCGCACGGGTAGTGCATCCAAGGTTTTGAATTCCTCGACATTTTCGAAGAATGCCTTGTAAACTGATAAAGCATCACAGCTTTGGCGATTTTGTGGACAATTAAGCTGCTCTGGGGTACTTCTCTGACAGATAACACAAGCTGTCCAATCCATATCGACCTGTGGTGGGGTGTCCTTTTCTTTACCACATCAACATCATCTAAGAAAAAACAGTGAAGATAAGTTGTTTAATTCTGTTGGTTATGACTGGGAGCAACAATGCGTTATACGAGTGCGAGTACAGCAACGAACATTATATTCTATCGGCTACAATAAAATGCTGTATTTTAGCTTGGAAAAGGTCCTTAGAGCATGACAAAATTCATTGAAATGCTTATTAACAAATTTATAAGCTTTAGTACCACGCGAAATAGTACATGAAACACAAAAAGTGGGACCACATAACAAGTAGGAGCGCCTGTTAACCCAGTCCAGCATTTGTAACACTGTGTGACGTCATTGTGACGCCACAGCCCTCAGATGCATCGAATTTTTTGGAGCTTAGGCAAAAATCACATATGTGGGACTGTCCAAAAAAAATTTGGTGCTTTTGTCCGACGTGTAACTATTTCGGCCAGTTCCGTCGTTAAGGCACCGAACTAAGACGCCTGCTTGCTGAGAGAAGACTGACGTTCCAAAATGCCAGAGACACCGCCATTTCCATGGGAAGTGCTGAACGCAAAGCTACAAGCATCGGTGCCACTCGCTCGTCTGGTACCAGCTCTGCTGTGAATCGGTTGGATCATGTTCAGCCAAAACGTTGGAACAAGTCTCCTCGTCAGAAGCCAGTGCAGTCTCAAACACACAACAAATGTTTTCGGTGCAACGGAAAGCACCCACCGGAAACGTGTCGGTTCAAAGATGCAACCTGCCATTTCTGTTCGAAAACTGGCCATATTGCTCCAGCTTGCATCACTCGCAAATCGGGAAAAGGGAACGCTGCTATCAAGAAGATTCATCAGTTTATCAGTTCGGAGGAACCTGAGTGTGACCAGGTGAGCTCTCTTTCCAACAACTCAGAATCGTGTGACCTGTTTAATATTGATTCTCACCATAAGCGGGACCCTCTTGTTGCCACTGTTGTCGTCAACAATCGACCATTGCAAATGGAGGTCGACACTGGTGTGGCCGTCTCGCTCATCAGCCATGCAGTTTTCACAAACCTGTGGAGTGATGCGGACCGACCCCATCTGAAACCTACTACCTATGGACTCTCCACCTATACAGGTGAGAAGATTGTTCCCTGCGGTACATGTGACGTCACGGTGGGCTACGATAACCGTGAGTTTCACCTACCCCTGATCGTCATTCCTGGAAAGGGCCCTTTCTTACTCGGCAGGAACTGGTTGAGCATAATTCAACTGAAGTGGAAAAGCATTCATCAACTCCGGGCAGACAACGTTTCTCCTACCGCAGCATACACACTCACAAATGTGCTGGATACGTACCTGGATGTCTTCAAGGATGAGCTTGGAACCTTGAAAGGACATACGGCTAAACTCAGTGTTGACCGGGATGCCAATCCTATATTTTGCAGAGCTCGCCCAGTCCCTTTCGCCCTGCGGTAGCGGATTGACAAGGAACTGGATCATCTTCAAAATATGGGCATCATCGAGCAAATCCAGTATGCCGAATGGGCGGCGCCCATCATTCCTGTCATCAAATCGGACCAGTCCATCTGCATATGTGGAGATTATAAAATGACCGTGAACAAGTGTTCTTCATTGGATAAATATCCAATCCCGAGGATCGAAGAGCTCTATGCTCGTCTCACGGGAAGCAAGACTTTTACGAAACTCGATCTCAAATCTGTCTATCTACAGCTCCGCTTGGACGAGAATTCGAAACAGTATCTTACCATCAACACACATCGTGGGTTGTACAGGTACCACCGACTCAGTTTTGGAGTGAAATCTGCACCTGGAATTTATCAGCGTGTCATGGACAGTTTGTTTGCCGCCGAACGCAACGTCGTTTGTTACCAGGATGATGTTTGGTTACTGGTCGTACGGACGCGGAACATCTACAAAACCTGGATAGAGTTCTGAAGAAGATTTCGGAGTCCGGCCTACCGTTTGCGTCGAGACAAGTGCAAGTTTATGGTGCCATCAGTCACGTACCTGGGTCATACGATTGATGCCGAGGGTCTACACCCGACAGATGAGAAAGTCCGAGCTATCAAGGATGCTCCTGCCCCACGAGACGTGACCGAATTGAAGTCATACCTCGGTTTGCTTCAGTTCTATGGTCGTTACATCCCGAATGTGACCGACATTTTGGGCCCCCTTTATCGGCTTTTGAGGAAAGGAAACTCCTGGAGCTGGGGGTCTACTGAACAATCAGCATTCCAGACCTCTAAAGATCTGCTCAAATCGTCCAATGTTCTCGTTCATTTTGATCCAGAGAAGGATCTTGTGCTGACATACGATGCCTGTCGGTATGGAGTGGGGAGTGTATTATCACAGGTGATGCCTGATGGTACGGAAAGACCTGTTGCATTTGCATCCAGAACGTTGTCCCCGGCAGAGAAGAACTATTCCCAACTTGACAAGGAAGGATTCAGAATCGTTTTCGGCGTCAGCAAATTTCGCCAGTACCTTCTTGGACATCATTTCACGATTCGCACTGATCACAAGCCGCTGATCAGTCTGTTTGGTCCAACTAAGGCGACATCTGACACACTACCACCCAGAATCATCCGCTGGTCCCTGTTTCTTGCTGCTTATGACTACACCATATGTTATAAGCCCGGTTCGTCTTTCACAAATGCAGATGCCATGAGTCGGTTACCCCTTCCAGAATCCGTTGATGATTCGCCTACACCAGGATCCATTATCGCACTGATGGATCATCTGGAAGATTGTGCTGTCGATTCCGGCCAGATCTGCACTTATACTCGACGAGACCCCGTTCTGTCCAGAACTGTCCAGGCTGTACAGGTTGGATGGCATTTGCTACCTGAGGGTGACCCAGCTTTTGCGGCTTTTAAAGCACGTAAAAACGAACTCAGCGTGGAAAATGGTTGCCTACTCTGGGGATGTCGTGTCGTGATCCCGGAAAATCTGCGTTCCAGGGTCATGGATGAAATCCATGACTGTCACCCCGGGATTGTGAAGATGAAGGCACTCGCCAGAAACTATGTGTGGTGGCCGAATCTTGATGCTGATATCGAACATCATGTTCGACATTGTTACCCCGGCCAGAGCACCCGGAATACACCTGCGAAAGCGCCACTGCATCCCTGGGAATGGCCCAGCGAACCGTGGCATCGCCTACATCTCGATTATGTCGGGCCTATTAACGGCAGCATGATTCTAATAATTACGGACGCGCACACAAAATGGATTGATGCCCATGTGACGCGTGGTACTACGTCAGCCATTGTCATCGAAAGACTCAGACGCTGTTTCGCCACTCATGGTCTGCCCAGGATGATCGTGAATGATAACGGTTCGTGTTTTTCCAGTACCGGGTTTGCCGAGTTCACACGTCGGAACGGCATCAAACATAAGTTTGTCAGACCACATCACCAGGCTTCAAATGGCTTGGCCGAACGATCCGTGGGAATCATCAAATCCGGATTGCAGAAACTTCAGGAGGGAACGCTGGAAACAAAGCTTTCTCGTCTCCTGTTCAAATACCGCATCACGCCAGAATCAACAACCGGTGCAGCTCCGTCTGAGTTATTGATGAAACGACACTTGAGATCGACACTTGGCAATCTCAAACCAGACATATCATCAAACGTTTATCAGAGCCAGCTTAATCAAAAGTTGGTGCACGATAAGACGTCCAACAGTCGCTGTATCAACATTGGAGATCCAGTGTTTGCCCGAAATTTTGGTGCAGGTGCGACGTGGCTACCGGGGGGCATCATCGAGAAGCCAGGTCCACTGTCCTGTGTGATTTGCCTGCAGGACGGCCGCAAAATTCGTCAACACCAGGACCACATAACCTACCGTCACTGTGAGTCCATAGAGCCTGCAGCATCGTCACAGTCAGGACAACAGTTCGACCCGCCACTGCCGGAGATCGTCGTGGCCGCTCCAGCCGGCTCGGATGCCCCGAAAACCTCTGCGAACGCTACACCCTTCGTGCAGACCAAAGGAATCACCTCGGACTCTGTATCCACTGGTACACCACCACCCAAAGGGATCACCTCGGACTCTGTATCCACTGGTACACCGCGACCCAAAGGGATCACCTCGGACTCTGTATCCACTGGTACACCGCCACCCAAAGGGATCACCTCGGACTCTGTATCCACTGGTACACCGCGACCCAAAGGGATCACCTCGGACTCTGTATCCACTGGTACACCGCGACGCTCAATGCGTGAGAGAAAAGCACCCGACCGGTTGAATCTTTGAAGATGTTTTTTTTCACGTTGACACATGTTCTATTTTCAGGTTGACACATGTTCTATTTTCACGTATTTTCATTATTCTCATAATCGTTTGCACACATATTTTCGCATGTTTTCGAAATGTTGCTTTTGAAATGTCAATTCTGGAAATCTAGCACGTATTGCTCTTGGTAATTTTGGACTTAAAGGGGAGGATGTCATGTATGAAGCTGCAAATATTCACCGTTGTATCCCTACACCGTGACCGCATGGTATCCCTCCGCCCCAGCTCGGATGGCGCTGCAGTTAATCGGGCCTGTATAGGCAGAGTCAATAAACGTGTGCAACAATCAATCGTAGTTTGTCGAGATACCTTACACCCGTAATCCTGCAGATACGTTACAATAAGGTCACTGATGTTCTAAATGTGTTTGGTTGAATTACCTGCATACATTCGTGGCCATAATATTGGCACCCTTGTACTTTTTTCAAATATAGTCAGGTTCACGATGTCAATAAATTATATTTCGTTCAAAATCATGGTAGATTAGCAAACCTATACATTTTTGGAAAGGTTATAGCATAAGGAAACTAAAAATCAATGTTTACATTTGGAGAGATACCTGTATGGCGGCCATTTTGGATTTTCAAAATGGCCACTGTAAAATACATATTTTGTTCTATTTCTGCCTCTAATTACCCTAAAAACTTTTTAAAATATACTAAACCTATATTTTCAGGGACAAGGAATCCAATGAAAGTATCAAATTAGTGCTATGGGGAATGGTAAGACACGAATCAAAGGTTTTGAATTGCAAAATACTGTCTTTATATTCGCGATAAGTTGCATAATCAAATACATGTTATCAGGCAGTTAATAACATCAAAATGTGTCACAATAATTCATATCACCAAACATACACAGGCAGTCAGCAAAATCATATATACACATGCAGTCAGTATAACTTCACATCTACACAGGCAGTCAATGACAAAATATACACAGGCAGTCAATGGCATCAAACATACACGATTACAGAATATGCCATTTAGAGTTCGTCATCACTGTCCTGTGTGTCGTATCCGACAATATAGTCCGCATCGTTTTCACAGTCCATTCCACACAAGCAAAGGTCGGTCAAATTGATTGGCAAATCGAATTGGTCGAATGGTCGATCGAATCGAATTCGATGAATCGAATCGAATCGAATCGATCGAATTGGTCGAATGGTCGATCGAAGCGATTGGTCGAATGGTCGAATGGGTCGAATGGAATTGGTCGATTGGTCGAATTGGTCGAATTGGTCGAATCGAATTGGTCGGAATTGGCAAATGTAAACATTGATTTTCAGATTTTCCATGTAATAACGTTTCCAAAAATGTATAGGTTTGCTAATGTACCATGATTTTGAACGAAAAAACATAGTGAATCTGACTAATAACTCAAAATATTCTCTAAAAATAAGTTGAAATTGACAAAAGTATTTGATCTCCTCAATTCTTTATTTCACTGTTAATATTACAGAACATTTGTTTTTGATTCAGAACTTAATAAATCCTTTTAAATCAGAAAATAAAAAGAAAGGGCATTGACCAAATTATTGACACCCTGGACTTAATATTTGACAGCACGTCCTTTGGACAAAATAACTGCAGTCAAGAGCTTCCTATGGCCATGAATGAGCTTCCAACACCCCTCGACCTGCAGTTTGGGCCACTCTTCTTGTGCAAACTACTCCAGTTCTCCCAGATTTGAAGGGTGCCTTCTCCCAACTGCTGTTTTCAGATCTCCCCACAGGTGTTCAACGGGATTTAGATCTGGACTCATTGCTGGTCACTTCAGAACAGTCCAGAGTTTTGACTTGAACCATTCCTGGTAATTTTGGAAGTGTGTTTGTGGTCATTGTCCTGCTGCAAGACCCATGACCTTCGACGGAGACCCAGATTTCTGACACTGGGTTGAACATTGCGCTTCAAAATGCCTTGGTTATCTCCTGATTTCATGACGCCATGCACACATTCAAGGTACATCACTGAATGTCCTCCATGTTGACTGCAGGGAAGGTGTTCTCTTCTTTGAAGGCTGCATTTTGTTTTCTGTAAACATAGAGATGATGTGCTTTCCATAAAAGATCGATTTTGGTCTCATCTGTCTGCAAGACATACTCCCAGAAGGATTTTGACTTGTTCAGGTATGTTTTGGAAAACTCCAGTCGGGCTTTCTCAGCAGTGGGGTCCTCTTGGGTCTCGTACCATAGAACCCCCTTTCATTGAGTTGGTGACGGATGATGCAAGTTGAAACTGTCGTACCTTGTGTCTGAAGGTAAGCTTGAATCTGTTTGGCAGTTGATCGAGGTGGTTTCTCCACCATTTGAACAATCCTTCGCTGCAATCGTCGATCAAGTTTTATCTTGCGGCCATGTCCAGGGAGGTTGGCGACAGTGCCGTGGGCCTTAAATGTCCTGATAACATTGCATACGGTGGACACAGGAACATCAAGGTCTCCAGAGATGGACTTGTAGCCTTGAGATTGTCCATGCATGGCCTCAATCTTGTGTCTGACCTCCTCAGACAATTCTCTAGTTTTCTTTCTTTTCTCCATGCTCATTGCTGTGCACACAGTGACACAAAACAGCAGAATGACTCCTTTTCTCTGTTCAAACTGATTGAATGAGTGATTTTATATTTTGGGCACCTGCATCTCACCACAGGTGAGTTCAATTCCAAAGTAAAGGAGAATCACCTGCTTGAAATCTAATTATTTCTAACAACTTCAAAAAGGTACCAATAATATTGTCAGGGCCATTTTAGGATTTCTGTGTGGAATAAGCTAACATTTCCTAATTTTTTCAGCTTTTTTTGTTTTGTTCCACAGCAAACCTAATAAATACATGTGTTGATACCAAAATACTATTTAATTTCAACAATCTTCAGGAAGAAATGGTGCATTATTTGAAAAAAGTGCAAGGGTGCCAATATTTTTGGCGACGACTGTGAGGACTTTTATGAGTCGAAAATGTTTTTTCGATTAGTTTTATCCTCAAAAAGAGACCGCAGTGAATGCACATTTGTGTTAAAAGATCGGCCTGTAAAATATACCCTTATGAAGGGGGACAGACATCCGTGCAAACACACAAACTGACATTGTGTTTATATGGGAGATCTCCAAAGTGATATTGTAGTTTTGTTATAAGCTGCCTTGTGTTACTGTGTCAGGTTCTTTTCATACTGTTACATATTTATGTGAATGTATGTGAATTACCATTCAGGTCTTTGCTTATCCGTGTGTAGTATATTAAGTTGTTGTGTAGTTGTTGTGGTTGGAGGGTCAGGAGCCCTTCTGAACAAGTGGCCGGAAACGGAAGTGACCGAAAACGGAAGGAAAAAGACACGAGGAAGAAAAGGGACGAGTAGTATTCTTCCTCGCCCCGCTCCGACAAAAGGTGGGATCGACCTTGCGCTGCGTGGAAAAGCGGCGTTCCGATCCGAAGGATCTGTCTGGCGAGAGGAATTACCGGGACGTGTACCTGCCCGGTGGAGACGTCAAGTTGACGTGGGGCCGTGCATCGACCCCGCGTCTGGCCTCGTTCGCGGCACCGTCCAAACAGACGCGTGCGGGTCGCACGTTGGGGCCTAACGCGCCTTGCAAGCGGCGTGGGGTTTGGCTTGCTCTACCGTATCCGCTTCGCGTGGCCACGAGGGGCTGCAGCCACGGTGCCTGGTACGATACCTGCCCGGTGGAAACACGTCCACCCGGGGTTCGTTCAACCGCCCGAGTGCGGTGACGGCGACCATCATCTTGGTCAGGAGGGGCCCAGAGACATTGTGCGGGACCGAGACCAAAAGGGTGTCGTGAGTACTCACCGGGACACACATGTATAAGATGGCCATCTTACTCATAGGGAATTGATTGTGGCTGGGGAATTGTTGATGGTAGTGTACTGTTGATTGCTCGGGGAAAATCTCCGTGGTTGTGTCATTGAAATATGGTTGATGGTTGTGTATTGTTGATTGCTCGGGGAAAATCTCCGTGGTTGTGTCATTGAAATTGTATGGTATCATTACCTTCGCAAAAGCGGAAGGTTATGTTTTGATCGCTGTGTATTTATTTGTATGTCTGTGTGTGTGTGTGTGTGTATGTTATTCGCATAACTCAAAAAGTATTCAACCGAATTGCATGAAATTTGGTGGGATGATTGGTTATTATACGGGACACATTTGATTAGATTTTGGGAGCAATCGGGTCAAAGGTCAAGGTCAAGGTTACGAAAAGGTCAAAATCGTATTTTTACCATAGCGCGGTCAATTTTTATCCAATTGGCATGCAACTAATGCCAAAATGTTCAGAATTCAATGCCCGATCTTGTTTGTCATAACTCGGTCAATTCTTATCCGATTTGCATGAAATCAGCACCAAACTGTTCACTGTTCTGTTCCCTACACTCCCATGCCAAGTACAGAACAGTAGCTGCGGCGAAGGTATGCGCTCTACCGAGTGCCCGTTCTAGTTACCATTGGAAATATATCCTTGAACATCAGTTGTCTCCTGGGTGAAATTCATATGGATTGCGTGGCGAAAGCGCATATATAATACAGCTTGCTGGCGGAGTTCCTCTCACGGTCCGGGGGTCACCGAGACCAGGTATTCACCGAGGGGACCACGTAACAATACATTCATGTCATATTCATGTAACACCACAGAGACCCATTTAGGACTTGGAACAGTATTCATGAAATCATTCAGATTTTGGAAAATGTCATCACAATCAAATCATCTGGTTGGTCATTCAGCTGACAATATGGTGATTGTCCATTTCGAGTTGGCCTAAATATCTGCATCTGCTGCATTGAGGTCACATTGGTCACCAAGGGCACGGATCCTCATTGGCTTGTGGGTCACATTGGTCAACAAGGACATGGATCCTCACTTCATTGGCTTGTGGGTGACATTGGTCACCAAGGACATGGATCCTCACCTCATTGGCTTGTGGGTCACATTGGTCAGCAAGGACACGGATCCTCACCTCATTGGCTTGTGGGTCACATTGGTCACCAAGGACATGGATCCTCACCTCATTGGCTTGTGGGTCACATTGGTCAACAAGGACACGGATCCTCACCTCATTGGCTTGTGGGTCACATTGGTCACCAAGGACATGGATCCTCACCTTTTTGGCTTGTGGGTCACATTGGTCAACAAGGACACGGATCCTCACCTCATTAGCTTGTGGGTCACATTGGTCAACCAGGACACGGATCCTCACCTTATTGGCTTGTGGGTCACATTGGTCAACAAGGACACGGATCCTCACCTCATTGGCTTGTGGGTCACATTGGTCACCAAGGACACGGATCCTCACCTCATTGGCTTGTGGGTCACATTGGTCACCAAGGCCACGGATCCTTACCTCATTGGCTTGTGGGTCACATTAGTCACCAAGGACATGGATCCTTACCTCATTGGCTTGTGGGTCACATTGGTCACCAAGGACACGGATCCTTACCTCATTGGCTTGTGGGTCACATTGGTCACCAAGGACACGGACTCTTACCTCATTGGCTTGTGGGTCACATTGGTCACCAAGGACACGGCTCCTCACCTCATTGGCTTGTGGGTCACATTGGTCACCAAGGACATGGATCCTCACCTCATTGGCTTGTGGGTCACATTGGTCACCAAGGACACGGATCCTCACCTCATTGGCTTGTGGGTCACATTGGTCAACAAGGACACGGATCCTCACCTCATTGGCTCGTGTGTCACCTCTTTCATCACATTTGATGTGTGATGACTTATCCTGTGTTCCTTTCCTGCCCTGCTTGTATTCTGTTTGGAGTTGTAGGTAGTTGGACATTCTCTGTGGTATGCTGCTTGGAGTTGTAGGCAGTTGGACATTCTCTGTGGTGTGCTGTTTGGAGTTGTAGGTAGTTGGACATTCTCTGTGGTATGCTGCTTGGAGTTGTAGGCAGTTGGACATTCTCTGTGGTGTGCTGTTTGGAGTTGTAGGTAGTTGGACATTCTCTGTGGTATGCTGCTTGGAGTTGTAGGCAGTTGGACATTCTCTGTGGTGTGCTGTTTGGAGTTGTAGGTAGTTGGACATTCCCTGTGGTATGCTGCTTGGAGTTGTAGGCAGTTGGACATTCTCTGTGGTATGCTGCTTGGAGTTGTAGGTAGTTGGACATTCTTTGTGGTGTGCTGCTTGGAGTTGTAGGTAGTTCGACATTCCCTGTGGTATGCTGCTTGGAGTTGTAGGTAGTTGGACATTCTCTGTGGTGTGCTGCTTTGAGTTGTAAGTAGTTGGACATTCTCTGTGGTGTGCTGCTTGGAGTTGTAGGTAGTTGGACATTCCCTGTGGTGTGCTGTTTGGAGGTGTAGGTAGTTGGACATTCACTGTGGTGTTCTGCTTGGAGTTGTAGGTAGTTGGACATTCTCTGTGTTATGCTGCTTGGAGTTGTAGGTAGTTCGACATTCACTGTGGTGTGCTGCTTGGAGTTGTAGGTAGTTGGACATTCTCTGTGGTGTGCTGTTTGGAGGTGTAGGTAGTTGGACATTCACAGTGGTGTGCTGCTTGGAGTTGTAGGTAGTTGGACATTCTCTGTGGTGTGCTGCTTGGAGTTGTAGGTAGTTGGACATTCTCTGTGGTGTGCTGCTTGGAGTTGTAGGTAGATCGACATTCTCTGTGGTGTGCTGCTTGGAGTTGTAGGTAGTTGGACATTCTCTGTGGTATGCTGCTTGGAGTTGTAGGTAGAACGACATTCTCTGTGGTGTGCTGCTTGGAGGTGTAGGTAGTTGGACATTCCCTGTGGTGTGCTGCTTGGAGGTGTAGGTAGTTGGACATTCTCTGTGGTATGCTGCTTGGAGTTGTAGGTAGAACGACATTCTCTGTGGTGTGCTGCTTGGAGTTGTAGGTAGTTGGACATTCTCTGTGGTATGCTGCTTGGAGTTGTAGGTAGAACGACATTCGCTGTGGTATGCTGCTTGGAGTTGTAGGTAGAACGACATTCTCTGTGGTGTGCTGCTTGGAGTTGTAGGTAGTTGGACATTCTCTGTGGTATGCTGCTTGGAGTTGTAGGTAGAACGACATTCTCTGTGGTGTGCTGCTTGGAGTTGTAGGTAGTTGGACATTCTCTGTGGTATGCTGCTTGGAGTTGTAGGTAGTTGGACATTCGCTGTGGTGTGCTGTTTGGAGTTGTAGGTAGTTGGACATTTTTTGGTTGGTTCACTAACGTGAACACAAACATCGTCACAAACGTTACGTTACGTAATTCAAACCGTGAACACATCGAATGTTGGAGAGCCCATTGCCCAAATTTGAAACACGATGGAATAATATTTACCGATATGAACAGTGATGTGGGTTTTATTGAAATTCTACAAATACTGTTTAGATTTTGATGATTTGCGTGTAATATGATTTAACGGATGTTTATATGAATCGTTTAAAATAAAAAACCTTCAATTTCTGATATTTTCCCTTTACATTTGGGCCCCCAATTGAAGCCCCGCCCGTAGGGCGGGTTCCGTTGCTTGTTAATAATAATAACATCAATTAAATGAACAGGTGTATGTTATGGAATGTCGGTAACTTGAGTGTCCCAAATTATGACGTGAACGTTTTTTTAATTCTCTACTCGTTTGTGCAAAATATTTGAAAAATATAAAACTCGTGGTGTTCAAACTTTGGACCACGTGGTTTTCACCGAAAGAGAGTAATCGGATCAATAAATAAATAAATGAATATACAGGTTATTAATATAAAAAATGCATAGGGGGCGTGGCCACAGTGCAATGTGACGTCACTTTGTTTACTATTTGTCACAATGAGAATTCCTACAACAGAGATCTCTTAAGACAAAGCTCTGTGGTTGAAGCTTCATTCGTGGATTGGTGTGGACGAGAGATGTGGTTCATTCCCATTGTGGTGTTCATGCTGGTTCGTTGTGCGACGTCCCGACCACCACAGCAGGTAAGCCGTAAGCGGGGATTGTAAGAGACAACAGGTACACAACGTACGTACTCGTTTTGGGTCGATGGGAAAGCGAACAAGTGGTGTGTTCCGTGTTAAATTTCAAATGTTTTCGATTCGAGGGGGAATTGGATTCGACTAAAAATCTGCACAAAGGCCTGAGTGATCTGCCGCGGCATCGTCTTGTCTTGGATTAGATAACATGTAAATACGGTCGAGTTCTCTGATCGAGGGATTTCCGGTACCGGGTCAACTCTTACTTGGGTGTTTCTTGCCTTTCACCCCTTAATCCTGCGGATACGTCACAACAAGGTCACTGATGTTCTAAATGTGTTTGGTTCAATTACCTGTACGAGCAACGGTACCGGCCCTATGGGCGGGGCTCCAAATGGGAAGCCGAAATGAAAAGGTAAAATATCAGAAATTGAAGGTTTTTTATTTTAAACGATTCATATAAAGATCCGTTAAATCACATCACACGCAAATCATCAAAATCTAAACAGTATTTGTAGAATTTCAATAAAACCCACATCACTGTTCATATCGGTAAATATTATTCCATCGTGTTTCAAATCGTGATCGATAATCGTGTTCACAATCGCTATGTCGTATGTACTCCCGATCCGTGTACCTGTACCAAATTCCCGATATGTGTACCTGTACCAAATTCCCGATATGTGTACCTGTACCAAATTCCCGATATGTGTACCTGTACCAAATCAACAGTTAAAAGGATTTTGAGCTGACAGGTGTTACGGCCTTGGCAAGATCGATGGAGACAGCGTTTATTATACTTTTAATGAAGGACACTGTCTCGAGCCCCAGTCCCCATCACGGATCAACTTCTGGGTGATGTTATAATATCAGTACATGATCATCAACTTCTGGGTGATGTTATAATATCCTCACATGATCATCAACTTCTGGGTGATGTTATACTATCCTCACATGATCATCAACTTCTGGGTGATGTTATAATATCAGTGCATGATCATCAACTTCTGGGTGATGTTATAATATCAGTACATGATCATCAACTTCTGTGTGATGTTATAATATCCTCACATGATCATCAACTTCTGGGTGATGTTATACTATCCTCACATGATCATCAACTTCTAGGTGATGTTATAATATCAGCACATGATCATCAACTTCTGGGTAATGTTATACTATCCTCACATGATCATCAACTTCTAGGTGATGTTATAATATCCTCACATGATCATCAACTTCTGGGTGATGTTATAATATCCTCACATGATCATCAACTTCTGGGTGATGTTATAATATCAGTACATGATCATCAACTTCTGGGTAATGTTATAATATCCTCACATGATCATCAACTTCTAGGTGATGTTATAATATCAGTACATCATCATCAACTTCTGGGTGATGTTATAATATCAATACATGATCATCAACTTCTGGGTAATGTTATAATATCCTCACATGATCATCAACTTCTGGGTGATGTTATAATATCAGAACATGATCATCAACTTCTGGGTAATGTTATAATATCCTCACATGATCATCAACTTCTGGGTGATGTTATAATATCAGTACATGATCATCAACTTCTGGGTAATGTTATAATATCAGTACATGATCATCAACTTCTGGGTGATGTTATAATATCCTCACATGATCATCAACTTCTGGGTGATGTTATAATATCAGTACATGATCATCAACTTCTGGGTAATGTTATAATATCAGTACATGATCATCAACTTCTGCGTGATGTTATAATATCAGTACATGATCATCAACTTCTGGGTAATGTTATAATATCAGTACATGATCATCAACTTCTGGGTAATGTTATAATATCAGTACATGATCATCAACTTCTGCGTGATGTTATAATATCAGTACATGATCATCAACTTCTGGGTGATGTTATAATATCAGTACATGATCATCAACTTCTGGGTAATGTTATAATATCAGTACATGATCATCAACTTCTGCGTGATGTTATAATATCAGTACATGATCATCAACTTCTGGGTAATGTTATAACATCAGTGCATGATCATCAACTTCTTACAAACTGCATGAACATCTCTGATAATAGCATTCTATAATTATCTCCATTTGTGATTGGTTACTCCAAGTTGATAAAAGAGAAAAGTAGGAAAGACAACTGAAGCTGCAAGAAGTCCCTGAAATTATATCGGAGCTTCTTATACTTCTAGCTCGGCCGAGCCCGAGAGTCCCACTCACCTCTGAGCTGTCTCACCTAGGTTCGAATCTCGAGCTGTTGTGTATGTACTCCAGAACACTTCAAGAACATGTTTACCCTCGCCAGAGAAAAGCGTATTGCATATGAGTCCGTTTGTTTGTCTGTCTGTCTGTTTGTCTGTCTGTTTGTCTGCACAGAATAAATATGATTTTCTCTGCAACCGTTGGTCTAATTGACAGGAAATTTTCACCATCGGTGCAACTCCACCTGTATAATTTTTTTAATGATAATTATGACGTCATGGGTCACGTGGTTCGGCCGCCATCTTGCAAAAACTGAAAAACGTTGCACGTCTATATCTCCGAAAACGCGGAATAGAAAAAATTGAGACATGGTTCATTGTAAAGAACTCTCAATGGGGAATAAAATATGTTAATGATGATGTCATAGGTGCCTCGATTATGAGGTCATAATTCGACAAGTACAAAACTTCATCCGATCAAGATGAAATTTCTTGAGTGTCATGTAGGCATAAATTGGTGGAGAAATAATAATAATGACGTCATCGGTCACGTGGTTCGGCCGCCATCTTGGAAAACCCCAAAAAATTGCACCTTTATATTTTGAAAAGCGCTGCATAGAAAAAAATGGAGACAGGGCTCATTAAAAAAAACTCCATGTGGAATAACATATATTATTGATGTCATAGGTGCCTCCATTATGACGTCATAATTCGACAAGTACAAAACTTCATCCGATCAAGATGAAATTTTTTCAGCATCATGCAGGTATAAACTGGTGGATGAAAAATAATAATGACGTCATCGATCACGTGGTTCGGCCACCTTATTTGTTTAAACACAAAAGCCTTTAAAAACACTGAAAACATCCTGGCGAGGGTCTGCAGTCTTTGATTGAACTTTGTCTTCTTAACTTGTCATGAACTTTTGGGTTTTGTAAAATAATTGTAAAAATATTGTTTAGTTTAATGTCAAATTAAATAACCATTTCTCCTACCCCTGCCCTTGTCTATTACCATATATTTTCCAGAATCATGCTGTGGAGGACGGAGGGATGTCCATGGTTCGTGATGTCGCGCTCGTCACGACCATCTTACTCTTGTTTATAGGAGTAATTATATTTGAACCATCACGTTGGTTCAAGAAAAAGAGTAACAGAAAAAAGCCCTGCAGTCACAGGTAAAGAACACAAGTGACTTTTCGTCAATATTTACAATTATTTCATCCAATGGGACAAGATAGCTCAGAAATTTGAAACGAGTTCACATTAAATTCTTCGGAATAATGAAATCTTTCCAAATCTAATGTCTGATCCAGTGACTACATGGGTATGAGAACATGGAGCGTACTCTCCTTGGAAGGTGACATTTAGTCACCTGTCAAACCTGTCTTGGAAACATGTAATAATGTTACAGTCATTCCAAACCAGGCCAGTTTCCTGTCCGAATCCTGGCAAACCACTATTCGTGGTCACATCGGTCCACCGGTTCAGATGCTCCGAGCAGGGTAGAGGGCCGAAATGTCGCTCAACCGTACTTGGGTGGAACGTCTGAGATGGTCGAGCGATGTGCTGGTACTTCCCTCATGCCTGGCACCGAATTGGCGGCACTTTTCATCGTAGCGATTGAGAAGATTGTAAGTTTGCAGAAAGAAGATGCAAATGGAGATATTCCATCAATCGACCAACCACATGAAATTGGTGGAATGTGGTTAAATAAATCTGATGATGACAATGATGAAGTATTTGCTTGTTACCCTCACCAGCGGAGAGGGTATTGCATTTTAGTCCGTTTGTCTGTCTGTCTGTTTGTCTGTCTGTCTGTCTGTTTGTTTGTCTGCACAGAATAAATATAATTTTCTCTGCAAACGTTGGTCCGATTGGCAGCAAATTCTCACCATAGGTGCAACTCCACCTGTATAATTTCTTAATGATAATTATGACGTCATAGGTCACCGATCATATGGTTCGGCCGCCATATTTGAGATAACACTAAAGCCTTAAAAACCACTGAAAATACATCCTGGCGAGGGTTTGCAATCTCTGATTGCTCTTTCTTGTTTTATGTTTTCGGTTCATTGTTCATCGTTCCACAACCATCCTCGAACCTTGTTTAAATTACATCTGCACACTCGAGATTCCGTATCCTATAGAATTGCAACACTCGTGGAACATTTTTACCTCTGCCACCAAAGGTGGATGGAGGTTATGTTTTCACCCCTGTCTGTCTATGTGTCTGTCTGTGAACAAGATATCTCAAAACGTTATGGCCAGATTTGGACAAAACCTGGTGGACAGGTTGTGTGTGTGACAAGGACCAATCGATTCGATTTTGGAGAAGGCCTGAATATATGTTCGGATATGATCATTATTTAATTTCCAAGTGATTCTTCAACATTGAGTGACAGGGCTAAAACCGATACGTAGCAGGATATCTCAAAAAGTTATGGACGGATTTGGACGAAACTTGGTGAACCAGTTGGGTGTGTAACAACGACGAATCGATTCGATTTTGGTGAATATCTAAATGTGGATTCGGACACAGGAGCTATTTGATTTTTAAGTGATTCTTCACTGTTGAGAGATCGGGCGAAAAACGAATATATAACATGATATTTAAAAAGGTTACGGATGACTTATGACTAAACTTGGTGGACGAGTTGGTTCGGTGACAAGAACAAGCCGATTAGATTTTGGTTCCGGTCTGAATCCAGATCCGGCCTATCAGTGGGATACAAAACAAACTGTTCAGGCTGGCGTCGGTGTGCGCTCTACCGAGTGCTGTTGTTGTTGTTTATGTTTTACAAAAGCATGCATTCAATACTTTACTTGTCATGTAATACTTCATTTTAGCCTGAACTGAGAATCCTTGTTTTTATCTTGTAGTTTACGATGTGGCCGGAAAGGAAAACGGAAAGAAGAATTGAAGGATGAGCCACCATTGGTAAAGGAGGTTCAGGAAAATGAACACCTTGAGATTCAGAACATAGAGCACAAGGAAGAGGAGGTTCTGGAGATGAAGGACAAAATTGATTTCACAAGAAAACAAGACTCTGTTCATAAAGAACAAGAAGATGAAGAACAAGAAGAAAAAGTGTTGGCAGAGCAAGCAAACCTGCATGAAAGAGAGGATAGGTTGGTCCAAAAGGAAGGAAATCTGATACGCAGAGAGCAGCTGGTTGAGGAAAAAGTACAGGATTTGAAGGAAAAGGACGCACAACTCAAATTGCAAAAAGCATTATGGCTAAAGGAGGAAGATGAACGGAAGAAACGTGAGAAAGAAGAGCAGGGAGAGAAAAATGAAGCAGAGCAGCGGCGGAAGATCAATGAGGAAGAGCTCAGGATAAGAAATGAGGAAGAGCTCAGGATAAGAAATGAGGAAGAGCTCAGACAGGCAAAAGAGAAAAATAATTTTCAGGGAGAACGATTCCGAGTAGTGTCCTGGGAAATACGGAGCAAGAAAAAACATAAGCAGAAAATGCCTGCTGTGGAACAAAAAGAATTAAATGTTAAAAACAAGAAGCAAAAAGTGCAGCAATCGGAGCAAGATGTGCAAAGAAGTATGGAACAGGAGCTGAAGCGACAGGAGGGCTTTGAAGCATTGATGAAACAAAAAGATGATAACGTAAGGGAAAGACAGCTTCATATCCACAAAAAATGCGAAGAGCTTGAAAATACAGAGCGCAATCTGCAGAAATTGGAGGAAGAGAACAATCGAAGAAAGGGGAAGCAACAGGAAGAACGAGAGGGATGTGAAATGGTATGGAAAATGAAAGAGTTGATTTTATTGAGAAAAGAACAAGAGATGAGACAAAGGAAGCACAACGTGCAGATAAGGGAGCAAGAGATGTTGTTGGGGTCATCAACGAATCCAACAAGAGGGTTTGCAGAAACAGATAACGGTGTGCAGCAGCCACAAGAAAAGCACCAGGATGTTCCGCAACGACAGAAGAAGCGTCACGGTGATGATGGGGTGCAGCAACTACAACAGAAGCACCAGGATGTTCCACAACGACAGCAGAGGCCTCACGATGATGACAGGGTGCAGCAGCCACAAGAGAAGCACCAGGATGTTCCCGAACGACAGAAGAAGCCTCAAGGTGATAACGGTGTGCAGCAGCCACAAAAGAAGCACCAGGATGGTCCCCAACGACAACAGAAGCCTCACGGTGATGACAGGGTGCAGCAGCGACAAGAAAAGCACCAGGATGTTCCCGAACGACAGAAGAAGCCTCAAGGTGATGACGGGGTGCAGCAGCCACAAAAGAATCACCAGGATGTTCCCCAACGACAGCAGAGGCCTCACGATGATGACAGGGTGCAGCAGCCACAAGAGAAGCACCAGGATGTTCCCGAACGACAGAAGAAGCCTCAAGGTGATAACGGTGTGCAGCAGCCACAAAAGAAGCACCAGGATGTTCCCCAACGACAGAAGAAGCCTCACGGTGAAGACGTGGTGCAGCAACCACAAGAGAAGCACCAGGATGTTCCCCAACGACAGAAGAAGCCTCATGGTGATGACGGGGTGCAGCAGCATCAGCAGGACGTTCATCTCAGAGATGAACCAGCGGAGATTACAAGGCGTAAAAAGAACCTCATGTTCCGAGGAATAAGGGAAGGTGAAAATGACATGGAGCTTGTGGCGAAGTTGATCAGTGCTATGAACTTGAACATCGTGCCTGAATGTACCTTCCGTATGGGAAAGGATGTTGGTAATGGATTCCGACCCATGAAAGTTGTTTTCAAA
>NC_136273.1:31536120-31636120 GCF_964187855.1 Myxine glutinosa
GCACTTAATCGGAATATCCGACTCATTGCAACACATGCTTTCAAAATTCTCTCTCGTGGGGCCCGACAGAAGAAAGAACAAGTAATCGTTGAGCACTAACTGACACTGGGCTCACGTCAGACCGATGCACAGAAGATTAAATTCATTCAAAAAGAACCCGGGCAACGCCGGGTGCATTCAGCTAATTTATTTATTAAATAAAAATATATATCATCAAGTGTCTCATCTTGTTTCACAACAATATATTTATATTTTCTGGTCATGTGTTCATACAATCCTCATATTCCTTTTTCTACATCATGTCAAACAATTATCTCTCCAAAAATTATTCATACTTCTTGAATTTAACTTGAACTAGAACGGCACTCTTTGACGTCACAACGTCGACTGATATGCCTCCACCCACATTATTATATATTTAATATACTTGTACCAAGTTTGATTTAAATCCATTCAGCTATTCTCAAGTTATCACATTTCTACCTGACATGACCTGACCTTTGACCTCTTGACCCCGAAATTAAACTGTTTATGTTTACATCATTATACATACATACCTGTACCAAGTTTTAATTTAAATCCCTTCAGCTGTTCACAAGTTATCACATTTTTACCTGATATGACCTCTGACCTTTGGCTTTTGACCTTCGGACACCAAAATCGAATCATTTAATCTTTACATCATTATACATACCTGTACCAAGTTTTAATTTAAATCCCTTCAGCTGTTCACAAGTTATCACATTTTTACCTGACATGACATCTGACCTTTGACCTTGAGATCCCAAAATATAATCATTTAATCTTTACATCATTATATATACCTGTACAAAGTTTGAATTAGATCACTTCAGCCGTTCTCAAGTTATAGACTTATAACAGACTTTGACCTGTTCGCCTCAAATTATAATCAGTTGATTTTTACATCATTATACATACCTGTACCAAGTTTGAATCAAATCAATTCAGCCGTTCTCATGTTACAGACCTATTGAGGACTTTGACCTTTGACCTCTTGATCCCAAAATATAATCACTTCATCTTTACCTCATTATACATACCTGCACCAAGTTTTAATTTAAATCCCTTCAGCTGTTCACAAGTTATCACATTTTTACCTGACATGACCTCTGACCTTTGACCTTGAGATCCCAAAATATAATCAGTTCATCTTTACCTCATTATACATACCTGCACCAAGTTTGTCTAAGATCCCTTCAGCCGTTCTCAACTTATCGCGGTAACGAAAACCTATCACGGACGGACGGACGGACAACCTGAAAACATAATACCTTTGGCGACTTTGTCCACGGAGGCTTAATGACATAAAAGTGTTGGCATTGTTTCTTATTGACCGATTGACCGACCGATGATTGACTGAGATTAATACAATTACAAGAAGAATGTCTCCCTCTTGTGTAGCCGCCATCCATAACCGTTTGGTTTCTCTCATTAACACGATCATCAAAGATAACGAGGTTCTTTTTTGATTTATCTAAATCTTGGGGTGAAGGTATATCATCCGTATTATCACTGAGAATACAAGTTATGGGTTTTGATTTATTTTTATATTTCTGTGTATCACAAAATAGTTGTATTATATCTTCAATGTTGTAATCATTTCGTTTGTTTTGAAGTTTAAATAAACCGATTATATCTTCTTTTTGAAGACCCGCATTAAAACCTTGTGAGAGTCGTTGATAATCAGGTTGAAAACTAGATTTTATGGAAATTATTAAATTATCATAATCTAAAAAGTTGGGAGTAAGGAGCATCTTTAAAAGCAAAGAGGTTTTCCCACATCCGCTTGAACCAACGCGATTAGACATCTTAATGAATTGGGAAGATTGTTATGGTTGGTAAATTTTATCTTATTTTCCCAAATGGGTAAAAAAATAATTCATTTATATATTTAGAAAAGAAGTCATCTAATTTTTTACAGGCTTTTTTAGAAACGCTATGTTTCATCTGAATGTCAGGTTTAATTTCACATTGACATTCTTGATATTCATTCCTCTTATTAATCTTGAAAAGTCATCCCTTTTTGGTGTCATTTTGAAACAGTTATGTTCCTTTGTATATTTTTTATCATCATTAATTAGAAGATAATCACAATATACATTTTACAGGCTTTTGTCTCTGTGTTTAATCCCACTCTGTCACATCCAGGACAATTCTCAAATTTGTCGTAAGGAGTATCAGGGAATTCAAGAGGTTCAACATCTGGTATATCGTTTAGATTTATCATATTTATATTGTATATCTTTACTTCAAATAAAATTCATCTTCACTATAATCAGTGCTTTCATAATCATCATAATCTATAAAACTACTTTCATAACTATCATTTGAACACAAACTCTCAATATTATAAATACCTTCTGTTTCAATGGAGATATTATAATTACTTAGGAAAAAATCTTGAACGACTCTAATCAAAGATACTGCATCATAATTTCTTGAAACACCATCTGTATGTATTTATTTATTTGTGTTAACAGACTCAACTATTTTTATTTTTTAACAGTAAAGGTTATTTTAAAATGAGTTTTGACGACGATTGAATGAAAACCCATTTCTCCTGATATATTAACGTCATTCAATTATCCTATCTCAATTTCATGAAGATTACATTTATACAAATTTCCTTCAAGATTACGAACCCATTATGCCACATCTTTTAGATTATCAATATAAATACAAATTCCATCTCGATTATTCCCAACAGTTCTATCTTCTCATTCCAATGCTTCATAAATAAGAGTTTTTGATCTTGTCATTTCAATTTGTTTCATTGCCTTCTCCAGTTTTGGATATATTGCTGGAAGGACTTTTGTTAAGATTATTTATAATGAAGGAAAATAATAAAATGATGGTTTTGGAGAAAACAAAGAGGAATTTCGCACAAAAGGAAATTGTTGTGTTAAAATTATTATTCATTATCGTTTTTATCCAATAATTATTATAATTGTCTTTCTTCAATTCTTCTTGGTTGATATCTTCTAAAGATAATGATATCTTCCATCAAGCTATTCTCTTCTGAAGAGATGGAATGAAATTCATCTTTTGTTTGTTCAAAAGTTTTAATAGCTTGATCCATTTTCTCTATTTATTTAGTAATAAAACTTATAGAGGTCATCAAGAACATTATGTTTTAAGTGGAAAAGTATCAATAAATTACCACAAAATTTTCATCAACTAAATTATATTTTAAATGGAAAATTATCTCCAAACTAACACGAGATTTTCCTCAAGAAATTTTATTTGAAGTGAAGTTATGCTATATAAATATGGTGAACACAACGTATTGCGACGTTTCGAATCGTGAATATAAATGTTATAACAAACACCTTCAAACCCACAAACATACATTGAATTTGCTTCAACTAATATCTCCATCAGAACGAGAAATAAAACATTGAGATGTCTTAAAAGAGAGTTATATAAGAAACACATCCGCAAATCCAATCAAGAAGGAGATGTGGGATACACTCCAATTACCCCTTTAATGGGGAGATTGAAAACGCTGATGAAGCATTTAAGGGACAAACAAAAATAAGATTGTTTCGCTTTAAAGAACCAGCACCAATATGAATCATTGAGGCAATTGATATGGTTAAACTGGCTATTGAAACTAATTAAAAACACATTAAGTGAAATGAATACTTTTAAGTTTTTTTGAGAGGAAAAATGAATATGACAAGAGAAGGTGATGAAGAAACACCCTATATGAGAACAAACCCTCACTTTATCACAACATTCCAAGACTTCTTAGTTTGTGATGCCTGTGATGAACTCCATCGACAATAACTAAATGTTGATGATAGTGTGGTAGGTAGTGGATTTGTTATTGAAAAAAATCATTATTTTAGATATATACATCTTAAAATCAGACTCTTTATTCTTCTTCCTACAAAGATTTACCAATATAAATAAAGCTTAAAAAGGCGGTTGTTAATATTCAAAGCATTGATAAAAAATGCTTTCTATGGTCTGCTCTTGCTCACATACATCCTCCAAAATGGAATCCTGAAAGACTATCTTGTAGGAGTTGCGGGCAACAAGAGGTTAAAAACTTCTTGACTTGTTCAACGCTCCTTTATTTCCAAAGACTTATATCCCGACCGGAACTCCTCTCTTTTTATATCCCCCATCACTTCCGCCCGATCCTCTTAAAGTGGTGTGGCTCCAACACCCGAGCGCCCACCACGCCCATACCGTCAATAGTCCCACTGGTCCCGTGCTAGTGAATTACGAACACCTCTATGGGGTATCCCCCACATGCGCCCCCACAGAATTCACTCGCACTGGCAATGTCAGTTGTTGGGGGGCCTTAACCACCTGGTCGAAACAACCCCTGATGACCCGAGCAGGGACTGTTAGAGGCTTGGTAGTAGGCGGGCCAACCGGGGGCTTACCTGACGGGGCACGGCCCCGCCGTTGGGGTTGGGCCAACCGAGGGGGCTGATCTCGGTCCAAGTGAGCCGGCTTGAGGCGGTCCACCGAAAGTTTGCCACCGATGTCGACCACGAAGGACTTGTCCCCGGTCTCCAGAACACGGAAAGGCCCGTCATAAGGCGGCTGAAGCGCCCCACGGTGTGCGTCATGGCGAACAAAGACGTACTCCGCTGTATGTAGATCCGGCGGGACGTGGGCCTGAGGCAAACTATGTTGAGATGTGGACACCGGTGCAAACATCTTGGCACTCTCCCGGAGAACCGACCGCTGACAGGCGGCGGACCAGGGGCTTGTGGCGTCAGGAATGAAATCCCCGGGAACCCGCAGCGGCTGGCCACAGACGAGCTCGGTGGATGAGGACTGGATGTCTTCCTTAGGGGCTCTCCTGAGGCCCAACATGACCCACGGGAGTCTGTCGGCCCAACTGTCACCCCCTAGGCTGGCCCTGAGAGCAGCTTTCATGGAGCGATGGAACCTCTCACACAATCAATTAGCCTGGGGATGATATGCAGTCGTGCGATGGAGCTTTACCCCCAACCCCTGGGCAACAGCACCCCAGAGCTCTGAAGTGAACTGGGGCCCCCTGTCTGAAGAGATGTCCGAGGGGGCGCCAAAATGGGCAACCCAAATGCCGATGAACGCCCGGGCCACATCGGCAGACGTCGTAGATGTAAGCGGGACGGCCTCTGGCCACCTGGTGGTCCTATCGACCATCGTGAGGAGGTGGGTGAATCCCCGCGAGAGGGGAAGGGGCCCCACCAGGTCCACGTTAACATGGTCAAACCGTCGCTCGGGCACTGGGAATGTCGCCAACGGGGCCTGGGTATGGCGATGCACCTTTGAGCGTTGGCACTCGACGCAGGTGTTGGCCCAATCGCGCATATCCTTCCTGAGCCCGTGCCAAAACGAACTTCGCCGCCACCAACTTTTGCGATTCCTTCCTGCCCGGGTGAGAAATACCGTGGACTGCAATGAACACCAGCCATCTCCAGCCGGTGGGTGCGATGGGGCGAGGCTGTCCCAAAGAAACGTCGCAGAGTAGCGTGGTGCCCGTGTCCCTGAACGGCACATCAGACAGTCGAAGCCCCGTGACCGCCGCCCTTCAGGCCTGGACATCCGGGTCGGAGATCTGATCGGCTGCCATGCGGGCATAGTCTATGCCAAGGTGCACCGCGCCAGCTATGGACCGGGAGAGACAATCGGCGACCGTGTTATCCTTCCCAGCAACATGTTGGATGTTTGTCGTGAACTCGGAAACGAAGGAGAGATGGCGTTGTTGATGGGCAGACCACAGCTCCGAGACCTTGGCCATGGCAAAAACCAGGGGCTTGTGGTCCACAAACGTCGTGAACAGACGGGCTTCCAACAGGTAACGGAAGTGTCGGACAGCTAGGTAGAGGCCTTGAAGCTCACAATCAAAGGTACTGTACTTTCGTTCGTTAGGGCGGAGCTCCTGGCTAAAAAAGGCGAGCAGCTGCCAGGCCCCGTTGACATACTGATCGTGTACGGTGCCCACAGCGTAGTCCAAAGCGTCCGTGGTAAGAGCAATCGGTGCACCGGGCGATGGATGCGCCAGCATGGTTGCGCTGGCGAGGGCCAGTTTAGTATCCGTGAAAGCCTTGGCCATCTCCTCGGTCCAGTCAATGGCGCATTTGGTAGGCTTGCCCTTGAGGGCCTCATAAAGGGGCTGCATCAGCTGGGCCGCACGGGGCAAGAAACGATGGTAAAAGTTCACCATGCCCAAAAACTCCTGCAGGGCCCTGACGGTGAGGGCGTGCGGAAAACCCTTCACAGCCTCTACTTTCGACGGCAGTGGAACAGCCCCCTCCCTCGTGATGAGGTGGCCAAGAAAGTCAATTGAGGCCACCCCGAACAAGCACTTGGCCGGGTTAATGATAAGGCCGTGCTGCCTGAGGCGCTCGGAGATGAAGCATGTGCTCCGTCCTGGAAGCGCTGGCGATGAGAATATCATCCAGATAGACAAACAGAAACGGCAAGTCCTGTAACACGCTGTCAGGCGCTGGAAAGCCTGGGCCGCATTATTGAGTTGTTCGTTTTTACAATAGTCTGCACTATATATTGCTTCTCTTTTATTGTTATATTACTCCCTGCTGTCTCTGCTCGAAAAGCATCAAATAAATCAGGGAATTTATAATAACATATTTTCTTTATCGTTGTTTCAATATTGTTACCCCGTGCACGTGAAGCAAAAAGCAGGGTTAATCAATTGGTTCACTTCTGTCTGTCTGTCTGTCCTTCTGTCTACAAACGTCAGTTTATGATTCAAGAACAACTTGATTTCAATTGAATGTCATATTTTGAACATGAATCAAAACATGAATTGGAAAACAAACCTGTAGTTTAGCAGGTCTTTGGCTTTCAATTAATCCAGATTGTGCATGCGCAGAGAGGAGTCCGTTTTATTACTCTGTCTGCCTGTCTGGCAGTGAAAAACAATTGAAAATCATTCCAAACAGGAACATTCCTGTTTTTAAGGACGTCATAAAGGAAAAATGACAAAATAACCATTGGAATTAATCAGTGATATAGATATGCTTATGATGATAGAGAACGCTAAAAGAGACGGAATATCACAAGTTTGTTCTAAGAGATATGCCAAAGCAAACAACAAATATCTTCCTAACTATGACGCTTAAAAAGATAGTTCTTACTTGATGTATTATGATGCTAACAATTTGTATGGATGGCTATGTCTCAATCTTTACTGTATGGAAAACTCAAATGGGTAAAAGAGAAAGATTCTGAAAAAGTTCTTTAAACATCATAATCTCTTCTCAAAAATAATTGGATAAAGCAGAAATTGGGTATTATTTTGAGGTTGTTTGAAATATCCAGAAGAACACAACAAACATAAAGACCTGCCATATGCACCTGATAAGGTCTGAGAAAGGAATGGCTTTGCGGTTATCAACAATCATTTATTACTACTAGGGAGATACCCGTGCTGCACACGGGTGGGAGGCCAGAAGCAAACAGGCAATGCAGATACGGCGAATGCTAAAGCATGAAACCAATGAATTCCACATTCCTGTAGCACCTTCAGTCGCACGTCAGACATGGACAGCAAGTTCGTGAAGGACTTCCATGAAAAACGTACCCGTTCGCAAACAAACGGGTACGTTCACGGAGAGAAACATCGATCGTGGGGCCGTGGCGAATCTGCATATGGCAATCCGTGAAGTTCACGTTCAGAAAATAGAAACCATCACGGCATGTTGTCATTCACTTGACCTCGATATCTCTTTTTAAATTCCAAACAACATATCTCCAATCACAAATTAATCACAAAATAAACTTTTAACAACATTGTTAATGTTTCCTTCATTGGAAAAACTTCCAAATCAATAGTTAAAAGGATTTTGAGCCGATAGCTGTTACGGCCTTGGTAAGATCGATGGAAACAGCAATCTGTTAGCGTATTCACCGCCCAAATAGCCATGTGGAATTCTCTCATGTAGAGATTAAACGGCGTTTAAACTTTGGCAGTGGTCATTATTTACTTTTAATGATGTTTATATACGAATCAAAAAGAAGATAATTGGTTTTGGGTCGTCCTTTCCGCATATCTCGTGGGATTGTGAGTTGGAGAGACGGCCGTGATGGCGGGAGCGATTTGGAATTCTCTCAAGCAGGGATTCAACCCGTGTCCTTATAAAAGGTCTTTGGCCAAGGTCACCGAGTCTGATAGGGGCAGCCGTTTGTGTTTGTGCGGCACCCGGGAAAGCAACATCGTCATAATGAGAACAATGAACAATGTTACTTTGGGCCGAGCGGATGGTCCACCGCGACCGTTACAGGATCCCCGATTGGCCCGACTCCCCCAACATTGACCAGATCGCACCACAGATATTCAATTTGGAAACCTCTAAAGCGACCGAACGAGAAGGAAGAGAGAAGAAGAAAGAGTACGGAGGAATAACAGGATTTATTATACACACAAGCAAAAAGAAGGAGCGATCAAAGTTATTTACAAGCAATGGATGGAAGAAGCAGTCACACAGTGCAACGTTAGCTTATACTAGTCTATTTACTTAACCCCAGGACAACGATTAGGACAGACGACGTTCACACTTACACGGGGGAAATTGCAGGCAGGAATGGCGGAGGTGGGTTGCTGGAGAGGGAGGCAGGGTCAGGTCCCTGCAACCGGCAGGGCTGGAGGTAGCAGCTCCCATTCTTCGCGTTTTTGGCGGGAAAACCCTCGGTCGCGTCGACGCTGCTGATGCTGAGGACATCACGCGCTGGCTCGGTCACACCTGCTCCTCTCCTTCTGGTGGAGCCGTCTCCCTCCTCTCAGCGCGTCTCTCCAAAGCTTGTTTCATCTCCAAGTACCTCTCCTTTTTGGAGCGTCTCTCATCTCTCATCTCACAGCTCATCTCTCATCTCACAGCTCATCTCTCATCTCATCTCATCTCTCATCTCATCTCTCATCTCATCTGCCGAAGCAGTCCCTTCCAGTCGCTTTTATTACTCGGGTCGGAATCAAGCCGCCGGCTGCGAGGGCACGCCTACCGGGTCGCTCACCGCGGTGCTGGTTGGCTGTTAGGGCTGTCCGATTCCCCCTTTGATCATGACGACGTGCCACGCCCGTGAGTTGGCGGCTCCTACCCCCCTCTTCTCCGAGATTAGCACATGGGCAATGGCGGCTTGCGGGATTGAACACCACTCGCACCGCTTTTGAAAGGAACTTTGGAGAGCGGAGATGATTGGGGAAATTGAAAGGGGCCTACGCTTATTTCGTTCGATGCAATGCAGAGTCAATCTAGTGGGAAACACATATTTAGCCTACATAGAATAAGGAAATAAGCTATTTAAAAAGATATATCGTGGCCTGTGTGTAAGTTTCATGGAATTAACTAGGGGGACGTCCTTCGACCTTATTTACTCTACGAGGGTCAGTTAAAACACAGCAAACCAGTTCTCACATTCTTTACACTTTCCAAATTCGTTACAATATATAGATATTTAAAGGATAAGTTTTAATAAGGATTAATAAAAAAAATGGGTTGATGGGGTTTTACTGTGATATAAATGATAAAAAAACCACTGTTTAGAGGCCATTTTTCCCCGCAAGGCGGGGGTTGGCCTTTTCGGGGACCGTGGTAGTTGTTTTTTGGTCCCCTTTTTGAAGCAATGTTTTATGGCCGGATGCCCTTCCTGACGCCAACCCTTTTTGCCGCCTTCAACGACAAACAGGGAATTACCAGTGAACTGGTACTCAATTAGCCGACCTCGGAAGGAATGACAGGCTGAGTCAACCCCCCTGGCATTAATTCGGCGATCGACCGAGAATCGAACCCAGGATCCTAGGTTATCCTAAGCCGGCACCCTAGCCGCTAGCCCAACACCAGGGATTGTGATATAAATGTGATATAAATGATAGAACCAAGCAATAACTAAACCAAAGAGTGCAGAAAATCACAGCCTTGGTATTAAAATGGAAACATAACGAATGTGGTAAATATCAAAAAATTATTATTGAAGAGATAACCAAAGCAAGCCTAAACAAGAAAGAGCAGTCAAAGACTGCAGACCCGTGCCAGGACGTGTTTTCAGTGTTCTTTTTAAGGCTTTTGTGTTAAAACAAACAAGGCGGCCGAACCACATGACCGATAACATCATCGTTATTTTTTCTCTTCATCAATTTATCCCTAGATGATGCTCAATAAATTGCATCTTGATCGGAAGAAGTTTCGTGCTTCTCGAATTATGACGTCATAATGGAGGCACCTATGACATCATCAACATATGTTATTCCACATGGAGATTTCATTTCAATTTTTTTTTTTTTTTTTTTTTTTTTTTTTTTGTATACAAGATCGAGGCTCGTGAAAGAGCGAACATTAATCACACAGAAAGACAAACCGACACATAAAACATATAACATCGGGAGCGGTAGACAAGATGGGGAGAGAGGGGGAAGGACACAAACACAACATTTGAGAGCAGGGACCGAGAGACATGGAGACATCGAGAGATCTGAGAGAGGGCGAGGGCTTTGGGGGGGGGGGGGCATGGGAAGGGGGCGGTGGGAGAGGTATAAAACATATGGACACTGCCAGGACTTCCAGGAAAGAAGTTGGAATTTCAAACAAGGTGGATCTGGGGTGAATTAGCGGGGGTAGAAAAGATCAAGGTTTTGGATGGGGGAAGATAAGAGATGGTGGTGAACAGCTGTTTTAAAGACCTGGAGGGAGGAGTGGGATTGAAGGGAGTGAGGGAGTTTGTTCCACAGGCGGGAGAAAAGAGGAATGAAAGAGTGAAGGTGAGCAGAGAGCCGAGATTTCGGCAGTTTAACCATCAGAGGGTTGCTGGCAGATCTTGTGCGACCTGTAGGAATATTTGGGGGACAGAGCACAGAGAGAGCTGGGGGTGCAAGGCCGGAGAGGAGTCGGTAGAAGACAGAAAGACCACCTACCTGCCTGCGGTGAGTGAGTGAAAGGCCCTCAGAGATAGCTTCATCGCGGGAGATTCCAATAATTCTGAAAGCTTTGGTTTCAACAGCGTGAAGCCGAGCTAGGTGTGAGGCAGGAGCACCGGCCCATAGGGGAGAACAGTATTCCATTGAGCTGCGGATGAAAGCCTTGTATGTGGTGAGGAGCTCAGGTGTGCCGAGGAAGGACTTCGCACGACGGAGGATGCCCAGTCGGCGACTGGCTTTGGAGGCCAGCTTGGAAATGTGGTTTTCCCAAGAAAGATCATGGCAGATAGTGAGACCCAAAATCTTGAGCGACAGAACTTCTTGGAGAGGATTGTTGAGAAAGTAGATGGGAGGGTTGTCCAGTCGATCTTTTCGGAGAGACATAGTAAGAGTGTGAGATTTGTCAGGATTGAAAGACATGTTCCACTTGTTTGACCAGTCTGTGATTTTGTCCAGGTCTTCAGAGAGTGAGGAGGCAGCAGACTGCCGATCTGAGGGAAGAGGAATGGAGCGGCAGAGAGTGGAGTCATCAGCAAAGAGATAGAGAGGATTTTCGAGAGAGTCAGAGAGATCATTGATGAAGACCAGAAAAAGCACGGGGCCCAGAACACTGCCTTGGGGAACTCCAGCCTGAACAGGAAGAGGAGATGAGAGAAACCCATTCAGGGCCACACGTTGACGACGACTAGAGAGGAAGTCCGCCAGCCATGCGTGCAGATTTCCATGGATACCAAAGGAGGAGAGTTTGGTGAGCAGAGCGGGGTGCCAGACCGTGTCGAAGGCACGTGATATGTCGAGGGAGACAGCTCTAATTTCCTGTTTGGCATTGAGGACCTCCATCCATTGTTGAGACAGCAGAAGCAGCATGTCCAGAGTAGAGTGACCTGGTCTGAAACCAAATTGATGATCAGAGATCAAGCCATTGGAGAAGAGGAAACATTTCATATCCGAAGCAATGATGGATTCCATGACTTTGCTGATAATTGGGAGAAGGCTGATTGGTCTGTAGTTGCTAGGATCTGTTTTTGCACCTTTTTTGTGCAAAGCGGTGATGTTGGCTGATTTCCAAGCAGATGGCAGTTGACCTTGAGCAAAAGAGAGGGTGAAGAGAACAGAGAGAGGGTGAGATAGAGCGGCAGAGCAGGATTTTAGGACCCGTGGGCTGATGCCGTCGGGTCCAGTTGCAGAATCAGAGTCGAGGGTTGACAGAAACTTTTCCACCTTGTCAGGAGGAAAGGACACGGAGTCCAGGAGCAGCAGGGTACGACTGGGTATGGTGGGTACAGAGAGCGATGGGTTTGGGACACAAGATTTAGAGGCAAACACAGAGTTGAGGCATTCAGCTTTTTCACGTGCGGAGTCAGCTGTGTAGCCGTTTGAGGTAAGGGAGGGGATGGAGGGGGAACAAACACCAGAAACGGATTTGACCAGACGCCACCAGGATTTGGAAGAGGGAGACAGATAAGAGAGTTCGGTCTTGAGAACGGAGAGATATTGTTTCCTGGCTCTCCTGAGGGTGGACACACACTTGTTTCGGGCTTTGTGAAAGGAAATGAGATTTCCTTCCGTTGGATTTGCTTTCCAGGAGACGAAGGCAAGTTGTTTCTGGGCAACAGCCTCACCACAAGATTCCGTGTACCATGGACGGGAGGAAGGGTATGACAACTGAAGACGAGATGGGATAAATCTGTGCATGAGAGAGAGCAATTTACTTTGGAAGAATTCCCAGGATGAGTTGATGTCAGAGGTGGTAGAGATGGGAGACCAGTCCAGATGATTGATGGCTGCTTGAAGACCGTGCCAGTTGGCCTGAGTGAAATGCCAGACTCGTCGACGCTTAGCAGGCTCCCTGAGGATGGTCAGAGAGATGTCCACTTTAACAAGGACATGATCAGATGATCCGATCGGAGCAGAAGAAGAGCAGCAGACATTTTCAGGGAAGTTAGTCATAACCAAGTCCAGAAGAGAAGATGTTCCGTTGACTGAGATCCGGGTCAGGAAATTGACAGATTGTGTCAGTCCCAGTGAGTCGCAGAAGTCCTTTGCTGAAGAGCCATGGCTGGTGAGAGAGGTACCCACACCCAGCCAACTGGCATGGTGACAATTGAAATCACCACATATGAGGAAGAGAGAGTTGGGATGAGTAGATAGAAGTTGGTCCATATCATCAGACAACGAGATGTAGATGGAGTCATCACTGTTTGGTGGACGGTACAACACACATATGAACAAGAGGTGGGAGCGAAGGGGAAGCCGTAGCCAGAGGTATTCCTGGGGGTGAGGTGGAGAGAGTGCAGTGCAGGGCGAGTGAGGAAGAGAGTTTTTGATAAAGATAGCAACCCCGCCTCCAGGACGAGGCTCAGGTCTATCATACCGGAGGAGGGAGTAGCCCGGGAGAGATACTATGGAATCAGAGACATCATAAAGGAGGAAAGTTTCTGTTAAGCAGATCACGTCTGGTTTGACAGAAGCAACCTGTATGGAGAGATCAGTTAAGTTTGAACGAAGGCCCCGGATGTTTGAGGTCCATACCGTTAATGAAGAGGAAGGGGGAGCATCAGATACAGAACAGGGGGGAGGAGGGGTAGGGTAAGATGTGGAAGAGGTGGAAGAGATAGGGAGAGCTGTTGAAGGTGTGTCAGAGATTTCAGAATAGCTCGGAGAAAGGGAAGGATAGGGCGGACAAAAGGTTTGATGGTGATTGGGTGAGCCACAATGAGGTGTTATTTGAGGAGGGGGAAGAGCGAGGCAGAAGGTTGGGGGAGATGGAGGTGAGAGTTTGAAGGGGGAAGAAGCGGGGAGGACGCTTTGAGGAGGGGGAGTGAGAGGGGGGAAATTGAGAAGCAATGAGGGTGGGGAGATTTGAAGGGGAGGGGTGAGGGGGGAGTTTGGGAGGGAAGGGACAAGGGGAGGGATTTGAAAGGGATGGGATATGGGGGAGATTTGGAGGGGAGGGGTGAGGCAGGAGTCTAGGAGGGGAGGGGCGAGGGGGCGTCTTGGCGGGGAGGGGTGAGGGGGTAGTTTAGGAGGGAGGGGGCAAGGGGTGAGATTTGAAAGGGATGGGTGATGGGGAAGATTTGGAGGGGAGGGGTGATGGGGAAGATTTGGAGGGGAGGGTTTATGGGGAAGATTTGGAGGGGAGGGGTGAGATTGGATTTTTGAAAGTGTACGATTTATGGGAAACGAACATTTATTGCAAAATGAGTTTGTGACCTTCGAGTTAAAAATACGTTTAAGGACGCTGGATGGAGGATGGAGTGCAGGAGAGTTTAGGGAATGTAGAAAAAAGGCACTATAGGAGATGGATATTTTTTTTGGGATGAATTGATTTGGTGAGCAAGTCGAAAGCAGCCTTTTAAAGAAGAAGAAGAAAAAGGTGTTATAAAATATGACGGAATACATAACTTGAGGGGAAAGTGTAAACATTGAAGGTTAATGAGTGAAAACTATCTGGGGAAATGGGGGAGAAACACGTGGTCGAAGAACGAACGAACGAATAAGAATGAATAAACGAATGAGAACAGAGAAGGAAATGTTTTTTTTTTTTTTTTTTTTTTTTTTTTTTGAGTGGAGATTTACACAAGGAAGTAGGCTATGGGTGAAAAGCCTGGGAATACAGAGAACGAAAGTTATTGGATCACAAACGACGGACCGCTGAGAGAAAAACAAAGCCTCAAGGTTGTACAGTGCACACTGTACAAGGCCTCAAGACACGACACGGCAAACAGACGATCAATTTATGAAAGATAAACACCGAGAAACAACCAAAGTTGCACACAATAACTTCACACACCGAAAGATAAATACAGTTTCGACAAAATACAATTGTGAACAGACTTAACTTCGAAAAACGTGGAGACCGTGTGGAGCTTCGAAAATCCCTCCCACCGTCTCCGAGATCTCGGATGCCAATGAGCCATGTCTCCATTTTTTCTATGCAGCGCTTTCGGAGATATAGAAGTGCAATTTTTTTCGGTTTGTCAAAGATGGCGGCCGAACCACGTGACCGATGACGTCATAATTATCATAAAAAAATTAAATAGGTGGAGTTGCACCTATCGTAAAAATTTCCTGTCAATCGGACCAACGGTTGCAGAGAAAATCATATTTATTCTGTGCGGAAAAACAAACAAACAGACAGACAAACAAACGCACTCAAATGCCACGCCCTCTCCTCTGGCGAGGGTAATTAGCTAATTATCTCACAATGTGCATGGAAATTTAAAATAAGGGCTCCATTAGTTTTGCGCATCAAACTTAACGAATCATCATGTAGAGTTTCAAAACGATCCATTGAGCCACACCAGATTAGGGAAAACAAAAATATATACCGGTATGTTAATCGAGCAGTTGCCGGAAGGAAGAACTGACTGAAGGACATGGTTATGGCTTCAACAATTTTCTCAGCTTCGTTGTCGATGAGCGAAAGATGACCGGAAACTGTCAAAAGAAGAAGAATCCCTATTTCCTGTATTACCTACATTGTGCAGGAAATGGTATTGACCTGTACTTCGTCTGGATAAATATGGTCACCTTAGCCATTCCTACAAAAATAATGAATAATCCCAAGTGGGACAGACACTTGTCTCTCAATGGAGCAGTGGTATTTTTTTATTTTTTTATGTTGAAGGCTCCAGGCACCGACTATATAGTCCTCATCGAGGCCATGCCTTAAAAGAGCTGCATTTATGGAAAAGTGAAGAAAGAGAATAGTCTAAGAGATTCTGAGGGAGTAAAAAAAAAAAAAATCTGCTTTTTGAAAAAGGGAAGGTTGCAAATGTTTGGAAAGACTTAATGTAAAGAGTTCCAGAGTTTGGCAGTGGAGAGGAAGAAGCAAACGTCGTAACAACCCACCCTTGAGTTGCCAATGGCCACAATAATCATGAGATGTCGTGGCTTGTCGAGTATTCCGTGGTGTTGCTAATGGCGGAGATACACAATTAAGCAGCAAGTTATTGGGAGCAAAAACCAAAGTAATATCTATAAGAGACAGAGAGACAGAGACAGACACAGAGAGAGACACAGAGAGAGAGACAGAGAGAGACAGAGAGAGAGAGACAGACAGAGAGAGACAGACAGACAGACAGACAGAGAGAGACAGACAGACAAAGAGAGACAGACAGACAGAGAGAGACAGACAGACAGAGAGAGAGACAGACAGACAGAGACCGACAGAGAGAGACCGACAGAGAGAGACAGACAAAGACAGACAGAGAGACAGACAGACAGACAGACAGAGAGAGAAACAGACAGACAGAGACAGACAGACAGAGAGAGACCGACACAGAGAGACCGACAGAGAGAGACCAACAGAGAGAGACCGACAGAGAGAGACCGACACAGAGAGACACAGACAGACAGAGAGAGACAGATAGACAGAGACAGACAGACAGAGACAAAGAGAGAAACAGAGACAGACAGACAGAGACAGAGACAGACAGACAGAGACAGAGCCAACATCGTGGCTTAGTTTTGAGATCAGATTGGGAGAGTTGATAAGTCGGATTACTTTGGATTCAATTCTGCCGAGTATGTGGAATTGGAACCTCCCCAGAGGTGAGAGCAGTACTCTATACAAGGACGAATTCATCCTTTATATAGTTGAAGCAACTGTTCAGAGAAGTTGGGGTGCATGAGGTGATAAAGTTGATTTTCAATTTGATCCGAAGGAAAATTATAGGCCTCTGGACAATTGTAGTTGCGTAGTGAAAACTATGTAGCATGAGCAGGCCCTGAATTGATCAAAAGACATTGACCCTGAATAAAGGGGAGTAAAGTGTCTAAAGCGTTGAAAAGGTCATAAAAGGACAAAAATGGTTAAAAAGGTCAGAAGGGATTAAAAAGATACATTCCAATAGTAGTTAGAATTTATTGGGTCTAAAATATGAGGGGGAAAAGTATTGAAATTGTCTTTAATTAAAGGTCTGAAGGTCAATAGTGTCTAAAGGGTATGTCCCAATTGTAGTTGGGGTCAAAGGGATTTAAAGGGTCTAAACTCTAAAGCATTGAAGGGGTCTAATATTTTAAAGGGTCCATAGTGTCTGAAGGCCCAAATGGTACATTCCAATAGTATATGTAGAGGGTGTATCTGGTTTATAAAGTCTAGTCTAAAGGTCTATACTGTTTTAAGGAGTTTATCGAGTCTGAAAAATGTAAAGTGTCAATAGGGTTTTAAAAGGACACGGGGAAAGAGAACTAAAAAAAAGGACTGACAGGACCGTCCTCTCTATGCAGATACATTGATCACAACTTCGAAAATAACGCTGTAAAATTGAGCATCCAAAATGGGTTTCATGCATCAAAACCCAATACCTGTACACTTCCTGTGTGTACAGGTATTGTGTTATTCAGGAATTGTGTTACCTGTGTACAGGTATTGTGTTATTCAGTACAGGAATAACAAGTGTTATTCAACAAAACAGTTCCATTGCACCTCTTCCAATCCAAAACCCACTTAATTTGTCCAATGTGGCCAAAAAACTTTTTCTACAAGCAGGTCAACTCATGGATTACTGTCACTCACTTGGATGATTGTGTGAAGCTGTCGCTTCAAATTCACAATTAAAATGATCTCAAATCACCTTTCATTCTAAATCTTCAGAGCCATTTTACATAATTACCTCCGCCATTGAAGGTGGATTGAGGTTATGTTTAGGCCCCTGCCCGTCTGTGAACAGGATATCTCAAAAAGTTGTGGACTGATACTGTAGAATTAATTTTATTTTAAAACTTTATGCTAATTAGGTAGGGCTTTAGAATAATCCCCAGTATGTAATTGCCCTTGTGATTTTTCCCTTTGTTCTTATAACACTCACTCGGCCAGCCATTCAATCGGCACATAATTACAACCACCATAATCGCCGATTAGGTCACGCCCCAAATGAGGATTGCTTGAGGAGTGATTGAATCGCGCGTGGTGATTGGAGCGAGCGTGACGTCAGAGGGAACCTTCGAGAACGGAGGAAGAAAACGCGAACGCCCCGCTATTTTCTCTCTCTCTGGTGCTGGCTGTGTGGTGGACGGTCGCATATTGCTCTCCCTCTGGCAGTTGCATTTTCCTGGCTCGTGTGTGCTCATGAAAGAAAAGGCTAGGCAAGAGCGGTTCGGGATAGAGTTGGTATCACGAGAGGAGCTTTGTGGAGCATGGAACCACCGGAGGAAGAACAGGTTGCCGCCTCTTCACAGCTCAGGGTGCCGTGTGGCGATTCACGCCATCTTGTGCGCTCCCTCGCGGAGACTCAAGGACCATCCGCGCTTGTCCTCGTTGGAGCAGGCTGAGTATCGGCCACCTCACCACACCATTCTCTTTTATTTTATTTCTCCCTGTGTCTGTATATGAGTCCACATGGAGGGTCCCTCATTTGGGAATTTTAGTTTACCATGCATTCATTTTTATTGCCTGCATTATTTTCATTAAACTCATTATTTATTGCATTTCTTTGTCGTGCCTGTCTTGTACATTTATTTGTTCGTGGTTTCAGATAAACCCTCGTCGCGTCCGTCCGTTCAACCAAGACCATGAGACCTCAGTTTCCCTCGAGCGCCATACAGAGGAATTGCCATCGATTCGGCTCATACGCCTCGGAGTTAAAGCTCGTTTTGGCCATTCATCACCCTGAGGTCTTCACTACAGGGTTGACGCGACAATACTTATCAATTGTGCATTTCAATAACTATCAAATCATAACAAAGCAATTATAACAAATATATGCCCTCATCGGGCTAGCTTCAATGCCACATAGTGAGCTGGCTTTGATAATAAATTAAATAATACCCTTTACCCGAGCAAGAAGAAAAACTAGCTGACTTGTCTCCGAAGTTTGTATGTTCTCTTTGCTTTCCTTATAATGGCAAACAGGCCTCTTTGTTCTCCAAGGACTACTCTCAGCCTCTTGGACTTGCTTGCATACTATAATCTGGGAACTGGCTGGTTATTCAGAAATGTAACTAGTTGAGGACTCATTACCCTGGGCTCGCGAAGCGAAAAGCGAAGTTAAGCATTCAGTTGCGTACGTGTGCCCTGTGCTGTGTCTGCATTTAAAAAAAATCATTTTCTCGGCAACCGTTGGTCCGATTGACATGAAATTTTCACCATAGGAGGGTCTCCTACTGTAGAATATTTTAATGATTATTATGAAGTCATAGGTCACGTGGTACAGACGCCATCTTGGAAAAACTTCGCACCGATATCTCTGAAACCACCGCATGGAAAAAATTGAGACCTGCCTCATTGTCAACTACTCCCCATGGGGAATAAGATATGTTAATGATGTCATCGGTGCCTTCGTTACGACATCATAATTCGACAAATACAACACTTATCCATCCGATCATTATTTTATTTTTTTCAGCAACTGTTGGTCTGATGGACACGAAATTTTCACCATCGGAGCATCTCCTCCTTCAGAATATTTTAATGATAATTATGACGCCATAGGTCATGTGTTACAGGCGCCATCTTGGAAAAACCGAAAAACGTTGCACCTCTATCTCTCCAAAACCGCTCTATGGAAAAAATTGAACCATGGCTCATTGTAAAGAACTCCATTCCATATGGGGAATAGGTGTTGTTAATGATGACGTCATTGGTGCCATAATTATGATGTCATAATTCGACAGGGACAACGCTTAGTCTGATAAGTTTGAAATTTATTGAGCATGATCTATGCAATTATATTAGAGAATATAAATTTATGATGTCATCGCTCACGTGGTCTGGCAGCCATGTTGGATCAAAAAAAAAAGAAAAAAAAAGAAACGTTCAAAAACAGAAGAGTTGGCTCACACCAAGTTGGCTGCTCAGGGTAAGTATTCTATGAATACCATCTAGTTGGCTAAGAATCGAGACACACTGACATCAATTCTCTATTCCCATGACCTAAATATTTTCCAAGGCTGCTCTCCCACCATCAAAATCCCTCCCTCCTCTCAACCAAAATGTATAAGAGGGCACGAACTGTACCCTTGGGCAAGAGATTTGCTGGACTGCCTGTTGTGTACTGTACTGTATAATTTCTTCCATGTGCATGTTTGATTAAATGATTTAAGCTCATGAACCTGAAGAATCTGTGAAGAGGAACAGGTTGAGATGGTTTGGTCATGTGTTGAGGAAGGATGAAAGGACTGGTTGAGAAGAGTGATGAAAATGAATGTAGAAGGAAGTAGAGGACGGGGAAGACCGAGAAAGACTTGGCTAAAGACGGTGGAAGAAGAAATGCGGGCAAGGGGGTTAACAAGGAGAGATGCAGAAAATAGGGCAAAATGGAGAAGATTGTCATGGGGACCGCAAGGCTAACCCCCGGTCTTGCAGGGAAAATGGCCTTAAAATGCATGTTGTTGTTTGTTGTTGAACCTGAAGAACTGATAAATTTCTTCTACAATACGGACAAAACTTGGTGGAGAGGTCGGGTGTGTGACAAAGACAAAACAATTCGATTTTGGTGAAGATCAGAATCCGGATACGAGATTTTGTTTTTAAAGGAAAAAAAGGAGTTTCTTCACCATTGAGTTATAGGGCAAACAACAACAACAACATGCATTTTAAAGGCCATTTTCCCTGCTAGAGCGGGGGTTAGCCTTGCGGTCCCTATGACAATCTTCTCCATTTTGCCCTATTTTCTGCATCTCTCCTTGTTAACCCCCTTGCCCGCATTTCTTCTTCCACCATCTTTAGCCAAGTCTTTCTCAGTCTTCCCCGTCTTCTACTTCCTTCTACATTCATTTCCATCACTCTTCTCAACCAGTCACTTTCATCCTTCCTCAACACATGACCAAACCATCTCAACCTGTTCCTCTTCACAGCATCAATCACAGGCTCTATTCCCATCATCTTTCGCAATTCATCATTTGTCTTCCTCTCTCTCAACGATACTCCGCACATCCGTCGAACCATTCGCATTTCCACCCTTTCCAACCTTCGTTGCTGCTCTACGTTCATTACCCATGTCTCGCTCCCATAAATCATAACACTTCTCACACATGCAGCATACACCTTTCCCTTCAGCTTCAACGACACTCCCCTCATCATCAGCACCCCACTCAATTCCCGAAACTTCTTCCATGCACATCTCACTCGAGCAACCGTTGCCGAGTCTGATCCACCTTCTCCATTCAGCATGTCTCCGAGGTAGCAAAATGTTTTCACACCTTCCAGCTTCACACCGTCTCCAAGATCCAACTCAACATTTCCTCCATCTGCAGCTCCCTCTGTGCACACCTTACATTTGAATGTAGCTGCTACACTGGTTAATGACCCTCTCAGACCACTACATTTTTGATGAATCCACTCAGCGCACATTGTACACTGAATGGAGTTCACTCCGACACCCTTCCTACACACAGCACAGGGCCACTTCCCAGTTCTTTCCACCTCACCACATGCTTTACCACTTGCCATCACCTTCGTCTTTCCGATATTCACCTTCAGACCTTTTGTCTCCATACATTCCTTCCACGTGTTCATCTTTTCCTTCAGTCCATCCATACTTTCCGCAATCAACACCAGATCATCTGCATACAACAACTCCCACGGTAAACCCTCCTTTACGTTCTGAGCCAGCACCTCCGTCACAGCTACAAATAGTAGTGGACTTAGTACCGACCCCTGATGCACTCCCACCTTCACCTCAAACTCACCACTGTTCCCGTCCTTCGTCCTTACAGCTGTGCGCGCTCTTTTGTACATTGCCATCACTACTCTGATCAACCATTCCTCCACTCCTAACTTCCTCAATGCCCATGTCAATACTTTGCGTGGAACCCGATCGAATGCTTTCTCCAGATCAACAAACCCAAGAAACAACTTCTTCCTCTTCTCCATGTACTTCTCCTGCAACTGCCTCACAATGAAAAGCGCGTCTGTCGTTCCTCTTCCTGGCATAAATCCAAACTGCATTTCGTCGATCTTCACTTTCTTCCTTATCCTCCTCTCCAACACCCTTTCCAATACCTTCATTCCATGCTCCAATAACTTTATCGCTCGGTACGAGCCACACTCCAGAGGGTCACCTATCCCCTTGTATAGAGGGACGAGGGTACTCAGTTCCCAATCCACTGGAATGCGGCCTTCTTTCACCACCAGATTACAGATCTCTGTCATTCTCTTCACACCCCAACTTCCTGCTGCCTTCAACATATCTCCCACAACTCCCGTCGGCCCTCCCGCTTTTTTACCCTTCATTGCTTTTATCGCTTCCTCAACTTCCTTCTCAGTTATCTTCTCTGCCGGTCCTAAAACTGGATTACTCTCTATGTTGCCATCCCATTCATTCTCAGTATTCAACAGCATTTCCATATATCTTTTCCATCTTCCTTTAATTCCATCTGGGTCGACAACGATTTGTCCCACTTCATCCTTCAAGCAGCTCACCCCCATCACATCACACCTCTCTTTCGCTATCTGCTTTGCAATCCTGAATACCGCTCTCTGACCCTCTTCCGAATCCAAGCGTTCTCCGAACATTTTCCTACATGCCTCCTGCGCCTTTGCTACCTCTTTCTTTGCAGTCTTCCTGGCTGCCTTATAACTTTCATGCTCTGCTGTTTCTGCGCCCGTACCCTTCGCCTTCTGCCACTCCTTGAACTTCTTCCTCTTCTCGTCAATCCTCTTTCCAACTTCATCATCCCACCACCATGTTTCCGAGTGCTTCGGTGGTCCTTTTGTCCATCCACATACCTCACCAACGGCTCCCAACAGACTAGCTTTCATTGACATCCAACCACTTTCAAGCTCAACCACATCATCCTCGACCCTACTCAGCCTCTCTTTTAATGCCTCCCTTACTGTCACCTCTTTCAACCTCCACACCTTCATTCTCGGTTGGAACTTCACCCGCCGAGCTCTCCTCGCACCTTTCACCCTTACGTCGCAGACAACCAAGTGGTGCTGTGAAACAGCCTCCTCCCCCGGGATTACCTTTGTGTCTCGGAGGTGCCCCCTATCTCGCCTACGCACCATCAGGTAGTCAACGGTTGTCGTCGACCCACCTGACGTGTATGTAACAAGCTTATTATCCTCTTTCTGGAACTGAGTATTACAAATCAACAAATCAGCTCCATCAGCAAACTCCAAAATCCTTTCACCTTCTCCATTTCTCACACCATATCCGTAACCCCCATGAACTCCGTCAAAACCATCCATACTCCTTCCCACATGTCCATTTAGGTCTCCTCCTACCACAACAACTTCCTCATCTTTCACGTTTTCCATCAGCTGCTCTATCGCACACCAGAACTTGTCCTTCTCTTCATCGCTCCGACCAACCTGCGGAGCATATCCCGAGATGACGTTCACCAAGAGCTTTCCAATCATCATTTTCACCATCATCAACCTATCACTCACTCTAGTCACACTCACCACACTGTCTACAAACTCCTCAGAAAACAGGACACCAACACCATTCACGCCCTCCAGGCACCCTTGCCACACAAACTTGTATTTCTGTCCCTGCCTACCCTTCACCATTCTCACACCACTTCCCTTCCATCTCGCCTCTTGCACACAACATATGTCCACTCTTCTTCTGACCAATACTTCCACCACTTCTCCTGATCTCCCTGTCATTGTCCCTACATTCCATGTCCCAAACCTCAGAAACCGATCTCCACTTCGGGCTGTACCCTGCCCACATGTAGTTGTAATTGTCATGGTTTTCTTTTTGAGGCAATGTTTTTTATGGCCGGATGCCCTTCCTGACGCCAACCCTCTTAGTCGCCTCCTACGACACGCAGGGATACGGCGTACCTATTCTTATCCAGGGTACACACTGGGAAACGTTTAAAACATGGAAATCATTGAGCATTATATAATAGCATTGAGTTATAGCATTGTGACCACATGGAAGGTACGGAAGCAGGTATCATACAGAGCTTCATTGTCGATGCAGTATGTTTCGTCGGTGTTTTCTACCAGTTGGTGTACCGACAGTGTAGCATTATAGCATTGAGTTATAGGGCAAAGCATTATATTTCAAAAAAAAAGTTGTCTGTGACTTATAACAAAACTAGGTGGATGAGCTTGTTAGGCGACAAGAACAAGGATATTAGCTTTTTCTTCAGGTCCAAATCCAGATCCGACCTAGACAGGTCCATGCCAGGCAGAAATGGCGCCGTTTTCCAGTCAAGGTTTTCTCAGTGGATTTATATACTTTTGATCATACTCTGTCGAATAAGCTTGTGGGCCACCCTGAAATTTGCCTCAAATCCAAGATGGCGGCCAAAAATCCAAAATGGCCACCAGAATAGCTAAAATAGTATTTCTGAGAGTTGCTTTTACCCATAGATGATTTTTTTTCAACTGATTGTGGCCTATTATGATAAAGAAAGATAACTCAGTCATAACTCAGCCATAAAAATTAACAATCGGTACTTTATTAACAAAATGGCCGCCGGGCAACTTCCGTATTACGGAAACTGCTATAACTTCAGTTCCGAGTGTGATATGATTATAATTTTGGTGTCCAGTCATATGTTTTTGGGGTCAAGGAATCCATATTTGTACTTTTTATTTCAGTGAAATCATTGGTTCATAAAGAAATCTAAGATGGCTGCCAATACTGGCCACCGATGTGGCAGATTCAGTCATGTCTTGTGCTCCATAATATATATTACAATACATTTTGATTCAATTTCTTGGTTTCCAAAGTCTGGTTATCCATTTAGTTGGTTTATCATGACACTAGCTCAATAGATCATCCCCTAAATCATGGATGAACAATAAATCCAAGATGGCTGCCGCTGAACGGTTCCTAGTCAGTTTTGCTTCGTCTACCAAACTACACAGGTTTATAAAATGTATCTGAATTCCCATTCAATATGATCCCCGGCTTTGGTTATGCTTTGGGAAAAATATGTTGTTCAAAAGGCACATAATCCTCAGTTACTAAGATCAAGATCAAGATCACTCTCTTCACTCTGAAAGTCTGAATAAAGTCCACAGGTATCCGAAGAAAGTTGTTCCATGGTGCTCTCCGAATTTTCCCCATCTCCTTGGTACTCTTCATCAACTTCAGATTCTTCTGCTCTTTCTTCTGCCCCACCGATACCTATAAAAAATGTGAATGGATATAGTCGGGATTCAAAACAGTAAATCATATAAAAATAACAAAATTACGATTGCATTTTGGACTTATCTACCTTGCTTTTCTCTTTCTCTACAGTGAACTTCACTGTCTTGTACATGTTTTCTGCTTGTATTCCTGTGTCTCTTCTTCCTTGAAGGCTGGCTTCTCTCTTCTACTGCATCTTCTAAATCTGCATCATACTCCGCGAGACCTGTAAGTGGAAGGTTACACATATTTAATCTGGATGAATGCACTGCCAGTGGGAATACATTGGAGGAACTTTATGACAGGAACGAAAAGCAATGATCAAAGTAATGATATATTTTTAGTATACTTACTTTGAATTTGTCTTTTCTTGCTCTTTTTCTTGGAGAGGCTTGGAGGGAGTTGCGGGCAGGTAAACCATATTGGCCTGATACCATCATCTGTATTTTCCCATCCTCTGTCAGTGATAGAAGGATACTCAATGTTTTGCTTGAGACACTGGTACCACACCCATGCCTGAAGGTCACTCCTCTTGAGGTGTTCATTGGTGCTACTCTCGTCTGGAAGGATGCTGGAACTAGATTTCACCTTTTGAGTGTTGTACGTTCGGATCCTTGTTTCAACAAAGCTTTCTTGTTCACTTCCAGAATACATGCAGGTTCTGAAGAAGCATTTAGCACTGGTAGCATCTTGAAAAGATTGATTTGATCTGCCCAGCTGAGAGAGTAGATGGGATTTCTCTTGTTTCAACATCTTCTTCAATGGCTTGATTTTGCCGATGCGAAATGGGAATGATGTCGTGTCACATCCAGTAATGCTATGATATGCTGGGAGAGTTTGACACACTTCATCTCCAAAATGAGTCGTTAGTTTCTTGACACTGACGTACCGATGGTCAATCTTCATGAACCAGTCTTGTGGTGGTTTGCAGACAGAATAGGCATAGCTCAAGAGGATCAGTACATCTGTATCTGAAGCCTTAATCACAACCGGACCTTCGCACTTGCTTGCATGAAGAACAAGCCTGGTGTCAGCCTCATGATGGTTGCAGGATTCAAGTTGTTCAAACTTAGTTTGCGTGATCAACCATGTATTCTGTTCCTCTGTCACGGTGAGTGGAATTCTGAGTTTCGATCTGACTGAATCACTTTTGAAGTAAGTGACCATAAATTTAATCAGCTCAGTCTTGTTTTCAGCATTATGCAGAAATGCGTCCCAATCTTTGCCTCTGGGCATACTCTGCTCGGGGCTTGTGATGTGGGTTCTTCTACCAGAGATCCCTCGGCGTCGTTGGGTTAACTCCTTTGTAGTGGACGTACAGTAGGAATCAAATATGATCCCAAGCTGTTTTGGGTTTGACTGGCTTGGTGGCATGCAGAATTTCAATAGGGCATCAGTGTATTCTCCCCAAGTCTGTTGAGCCGGGATTGACTTTACAGCTGCCATTCCGTCAATCAGCCAGTTGCTTCTATTTGGCGGTTCCTCTGTAGTTGATGAAGATTCCTCAATAAGGTAGTTCCTCAGCGCTGCTTTAGAACCTTGTCGAATGTCTCGTTCTGGTGTGGCAAGGGCAAGTGGAATAGTTGTCAGGGGGTGTGAATGTGCCTCTTCAGGGGTAGTTGCCTTTCCTACCAACACACCAAATGCTTGTCGATCCTCCTTGAGAACGTTCACTGCCTTTGGATTTTTCTTGACCTTCTCCATGCCCGTTTTGATCTTGAGATTCACAATCCTGTCAAAAATGTTCATTCTGCCTTCTCCAGTAGCCTTGAGTCTAAGGTTAACAAAGTCTTGGAATTGTTTCTCTCCTGCTTCGGTTGATGACAACAATCCACTGACAATACCTTGGTTAATTTCCACTCCAGTTTTCATGTGACGCGCAGAACCTACAGGTCCCAGCACGTCTTTATCAATCTCAGGAAAGTATTCTTCTAGGCAGTCGTCACCAACAGTACCAACGAGAACCCAAGCAATATTCCGTTCCAGAGCATCGTGTAACACTTGTGAATCTCTGTAGTCATCATTGAAGTCGGGAAAGGATGGAGGGGGTGCTCTTTTCTTAGGGATTTTGGATGCTCCATAGTCAGGCTCCTCTTGCTCAATGATATTGGACTGTTTAAGTTTTGAAGTGTTGCCAGCGGCGGTATCATCAGCATGTACAGCCTGGAATATTGTACCAGTTGTGTGATGAGTAGTTTGGGCTCCCGTCAGCGTCTGCTGTTTACCATCTGAGTTATCAAATGTTATATGTACACTTCGACCCTTGACGAAACCTGGAGGTAGCATCTTCTTGTGCTCCATGCTGATGGACTTTGCCCAATTATTGTTCAAGTCACGGACATCTGTGTATGGTATTCCAACGCCACATCGATTCAAGAGAGTAGTTGCCTCTTTGCTACCAGTGATTCTATGTATGGTCAAACTCAAAGCAGTTCCTAATGGTGATCGCTCACCTTTGACCATTTTTTCCCAGCTCTGAGTTATAGCTGAAATTTTCTCCGCTTCAGCGTTGCTTGTAGCCGTAGCATACCCAAATGCGTTTGTAGATCTCCTGGGATTGATTGACCAAGAAATGGCATTGAAGATACAGTGAAGAGGTCTGTGACTATCGAGTAGATCAAACAGCTCATCTGGTTCAAGGGGCCATTTGATATCATACCTCTGTGAAAGTTTACGTCGAATCAGCTTTGAAAATGCTATTGTCAAATCAGATTCACGTAGACCATTTCCTTCAATTGTAGCCGCAGAATACGATATCGGATTGACCGCAGTGGAATGGACAACTAGCCGGTTCCCAAACAAGTGGAAGTCGATGGCGTCACCAAATTTCTCAGTCAGTCGTTTTTTCAACATGCAGGTTTTTGAAATCGGAGGGTCCTCAAGTTCATTGTCTTCACTGATCTCCTTTATGTCCTCAATCAATTCTCTCAGGAAATACGCCTTTTGATCCTTGACTACCATGCGGTGAAACAGTTTGAAAAAGCTGTCCATAACCTCGGTAGCTAATCTATCCTTCTCTGCTGCATCCGCTGACAGCAACTTTCTATCATATGCATAGGTAAAATTGTCATAACAACTTTTATGATAGTACACATCAACTGCAAACATGTCATATGATGCTCCACTCAGAATAACATCGAGTCGCTTCGCTGCATCATGGAACTTATCTCCTTCATCTTTGATTTTCATGTCCTTTGAACGTTCTACTTTACTGACAGCATTCTTCTCGGAGCATCTACCAAGACCACCACTATTGTACGGTTTACTGTCATCTTTCGTATCCACGTTGCACACGAAACAGATTTGCTTTTTCTCAAGTGACCCCCTGCGTATCCTATACGCGGGAGCAGCAACTGGTTCATTCGACTCATGAATATTCTCTGAACTGGAAACGGGAAGTTTGCGAGACTGGGCTTCCTTTCGGGCAATTCTGTTCCGAAATGTGATTCTACAGTTCTCATGAATCTTGACATCATGGCCTGCACTAGATAGTCTCACAGCGGCTGATTGAAATTCAGCATATGGTGCCTGAGTACACAGACTCTTGTCAACTTTAACCCATCTTCCCGCTAATTCTTGAATAGACTGCAATCCCTCCTCAGTCATATTATAAGCTGACTCAACGTCCTTAATAGTTTCATTACAGAGGCAGCACAACGGTTTGTCGCCCCTTGCTAAACTCAAAATCGGCGTGGATGCCATTGTGCAACCCTTTTCTCCTGTGCCAAAAAAGTTTTGTCTTTATGTAGTAATTTTATGAGGATTCACTGTATCTGCTAAGCCAGGATTCATGGAATCATTTCTTTGCGTCCGCATTCATGGAATCATTTCTTTGCATCCGGATTCAAGGAATCTGAAATGGAAACCAAGAAATTGAATCAAAATGTATTGTAATATATATTTCACTGAAATAAAAAGTACAAATATGGATTCCTTGACCCCAAAAACATATGACTGGACACCAAAATTATAATCATATCACACTCGGAACTGAAGTTATAGCAGTTTCCGTAATACGGAAGTTGCCCGGCGGCCATTTTGTTAATAAAGTACCGATTGTTAATTTTTATGGCTGAGTTATGACTGAGTTATCTTTCTTTATCATAATAGGCCACAATCAGTTGAAAAAAAATCATCTATGGGTAAAAGCAACTCTCAGAAATACTATTTTAGCTATTCTGGTGGCCATTTTGGATTTTTGGCCGCCATCTTGGATTTGAGGCAAATTTCAGGGTGGCCCACAAGCTTATTCGACAGAGTATGATCAAAAGTATATAAATCCACTGAGAAAACCTTGACTGGAAAACGGCGCCATTTCTGCCTGGCATGGACCTGTCTAACCTATTAATCGGATACAAAACGTAAACTGTTCAGCCTGGTGTAGGTATGCTCTCTACCGAGTGCCGTTCTCGTTAGAAATGCAATGTAAAAATGCCTGTGAAAGATTTACCACCAGATGCAAATAATTCAACGGCAAAACCAGCATACTTGCTTAACATTTTTATTTGAATGCGCGAGTGATCTTTGAAGAAGGAAAAAGATAAACATAATTAACAAGAGAAGGAGGAAGAAGGAGACAAAATGCATCAAGCCAACTCCTCATCGCCTTCATCTTCAAAATCTCCTTCATCTTCCGCTGTGGCATCCTGGTACTGCTGGTACTCGGAAACGAGGTCGTTCATGTTGCTCTCTGCCTCGGTGAACTCCATCTCATCCATGCCCTCGCCCGTGTACCAGTGAAGGAAGGCCTTGCGCCGGAACATGGCGGTGAACTGCTCCGAAATGCGTTTAAACAGTTCCTGGATGGCCGTGCTGTTCCCAATGAAAGTGGAGGACATCTTGAGACCACGAGGTGGGATGTCACACACTGCGGTCTTTACATTGTTTGGGATCCACTCCACAAAGTAGCTGCTGTTCTTGTTCTGGACATTCAACATCTGCTCATCCACTTCCTTCATCGACATTCGGCCACGGAAAATGGCTGCCACAGTGAGGTAGCGGCCGTGACGTGGGTCACAAGCAGCCATCATGTTTTTAGAGTCAAACATCTGCTGTGTGAGCTCAGGAACAGTGAGTGCCCGGTACTGCTGACTACCACGAGCCGTAAGTGGGGCAAAGCCGGGCATGAAGAAGTGGAGCCGTGGGAAGGGAACCATGTTGACGGCCAACTTCCGCAGGTCAGCATTGAGCTGTCCAGGGAAACGCAGACATGTGGTCACTCCACTCATGGTAGCAGACACTAGGTGGTTGAGGTCCCCGTAAGTGGGGGTTGTCAGCTTGAGGGTACGGAAGCAGATATCATACAGAGCTTCATTGTCGATGCAGTATGTTTCGTCGGTGTTTTCTACCAGTTGGTGTACCGACAGTGTAGCATTGTAAGGCTCCACCACAGTGTCACTGACTTTAGGTGAGGGCACCACACTGAAGGTGTTCATGATACGGTCGGGGTACTCTTCACGGATCTTGCTGATGAGGAGCGTACCCATGCCAGACCCCGTACCACCCCCCAGAGAGTGAGTCAGCTGAAAGCCCTGCAGGCAGTCGCAGCTTTCAGCCTCCTTCCGCACCACATCCAGCACAGAGTCCACCAGCTCCGCACCCTCAGTGTAGTGACCCTTGGCCCAGTTATTTCCTGCACCACTCTGACCTGAACAAGCAAAGAAAAAGAAATTAAAGACAAGTGTCATGGCACTGCACTTTCTTGGCGAATTTCAATAAATACCTCACTTTGAAAGGGGGAATTCTTACAGCTCACACAAGTGTCAAATTGACATTGAAACAATCAATATTTGAGTGGTGGTTACTTACAAGCTTCATAGCACAAATTAATTGTTAGCTCAGTTGCTCACTGTCAGCCAACCTAATTTGTAATAACAACACGTGCAAATATGCCATTTCATCAAACATTACATCTTCAAAGTACACCCACACGAGAGTGTTCATTGTTGGGAAAAATTCCAGGGGCATCGAAAAGGCCCCTTTATAAAAGGGTATGTACCATAGCTTGTAGAAATTGCCAAACAATAGAAAATAAGGGACATTCAAAAAAAAATCTCGCAGGCATGCTGGACTACCCTTGTGTTCTTAAGGCCTCAGTCACACCGGATCGTACGATTTCTGGATCGTGCGATTGATGGCAATCTGGCCGAGGTACGACCAATCGTCAATGTTTGCTACGCTCTCCATTTGCGATCGCAAACAGCGATTGGTCTTAGGGGTCATCGTACGATTGGTGGGACGCGTGGTTGTGCGATCACCAACGATTGGAGAAGATCGATTGCAAGATCAATCGTAGGTAATCGTGCGAATAGTGGTGGCGATCAGCGACCAATTGTACGGTCAATCGTGGCGACTTGCGACCGCTCGGACAATCAATCGCGGCGACCTGCGAACGCTCGCAGGCTCGATCGTGAGGTTGAACGCCAGGTGGCACCGCCAATCGTCAGGTGGCAGGACCAGTAGCACGACCAATCGTGCGACTACTTGACCTGCGATTATGCACGACTGGTGGTGCGTCCATGCACGACTGGTGGTACGACCATGTAAGACCTGTCTGCGACCTCTTACGATTTGGAATCGCAGGTCAGAAGTTTTGAACATGACCATCGACCTTGCTGCGACTGATTTTGCTCTGGCGATCACCCACGACCTCTGCGACCTCTGCGACCAGTCGCGCGCTCTTTCTACGATTTGCCCGCGATTCACAAAATTTTCGGTCGCAGCTGGCTGGTCCACGCATGGCTGGCGGACTTCCTCTCTAGTGGCCCTGTGGTCAACGTGTGGCCCTGAATGGGTTTCTCTCATCCCCCCTTCCTGTTCAGGCTGGAGTTCCCCAAGGCAGTGTTCTGGGCCCTGTGCTTTTTCTGGTCTTCATCAATGATCTCTCTGACTCTCTTGAAAATCCTCTCCATCTCTTTGCTGATGACTCCACTCTCTGCCGCTCCATTCCTCATCCCTCAGATCGGCAGTCTGCAGCCTCCTCACTCTCTGCAGACCTGGACAAAATCACAGACTGGGCAAACAAGTGGAACATGTCTTTCAATCCTGACAAATCTCACACTCTTACGATGTCTCTCCGAAAAGACCGACTGGACAACCCTCCCATCCACTTTATGAATAATCCTCTCCAAGAAGTTCTGTCACTCAAGCTTTTGGGTCTCACTATCTGCCATGATCTTTCCTGGGAAACCCACATTTCTAATCTGGCCTCCAAAGCCAGTCGCCGACTGGGCATCCTCCGTCGTGTGAAGTCCTTCCTTGGCACACCTGAGCTCCTCACCACATACAAGGCTTTCATCCGCAGCTCAATGGAATACTGCTCTCCCCTCTGGGCTGGTGCTCCTGCCTCACACCTAGCTCGTCTTCACGCTGTTGAAACCAAAGCGTTCAGAATCATTGGAATCTCCCGCGATGAAGCCAACTCCAAGGGCCTCTCACTCACTCACCGCAGGCAGGTAGGTGGTCTTTCCGTCTTCTACCGACTCCTCTCTGGCCTTGCCCCCCCAGCTCTCTCTGGGCTCTGTCCCGCAAATATTCCTACAGGTCGCACAAGATCTGCCTGCAACCCTCTTATGGTTAAACTGCCAAAATCTAGGCTCTCTGCTCACCTTCACTCTTTCATTCCCCTTTTTCCCCGCCTCTGGAATAAACTCCCCCACTCCCTTCAATCCCACTACTCCCTCCTTGTCTTTAAAACAGCTGTTCACCACCATCTCTTATCTTCCCCCATCTCCCTGCACTCAAATGTTGTTGTGTTTGTGTGCTTCCCCTTCTCTCCCCATCTTGTCTTCCGCTCCCTCTTTTTATATATTTTGTTTGTCTGGTTGATTTGTTTGTGAAGTAAATGTTAGCTCTTTCACGTGCCTCGATTCAGTATACAAAAAAAAAAAAAAAAAAAAAAGCCCAGGTCGTAACCTGGTCGCAGGCCCGGTGTGACTGGGGCTTAAGAGGACCCAAGTAATGCTCTAGAAAAGTTCATATAAATGGGCACCCTATATCTGGCAAATAAAATACATTTACTTCAAGCAGCTGTTTGAATCAAAATTGGCACCCCCTTTACATTAACTTTCTGGTAGAGTTTCTGGTTTTGTTGGGTGGAGGTGGTGGCGTTTTGGTGGAGCTATAACCAAATTGAAGTCAAGTCGTTCCCTGATCATAAACTGAAATTTGTAGACAGACAAAGTCAACCAATTAATTTAACCCTACGTTTCGCTTCACTTGCACGGGGTAATAGACAGTCCCTGGTTTGAGAACGAGTTAGTCCTGGACCCTATTTCTCAAAGCGGAATGAACGAACACACACCCACTGACACACAGACACACACCCCCCCTAACTTGACTCGGAATCAAGGCACAGATCGAGTCTCACCCCAGCAATTGCTGCACAACTTGTTAACAAGTGTCGCCTGCCACGCTGACACGTTGTCTCTGCCCTGCTCATCAACAATTAGGAGGTTTGCAGTCAGGAATATTAAATTTAACTGAAGAAGCACGCTAACCTTATGACATGACACTGACGTCATGTACATAAATTATACCAACACATCACCTCCCAACTAGGAGGCATCCGTGTGGAAGTCAAGTCTTTGCGGACTGAGATTAAAGCTCTTTGGTCACAAATAGACAAAGGCAGAGATGTCAATCTGGGTTTTGCCCTCATTATGGGCCTTATGAGGCCTGCCTTTTTTCTAATAAAAAAGGTAAAATATCAAACATTTAAACAGCCTTGGACATGCACCTTGACCCCACGGCCAAGGCACACCGTCTATCAAGACTGTCCCATTGGCATACACATGCACCTCAACCCAAAAGCTGAACACATGGTCAATCAAAACATGCATCCTGACCCCAAAGGGCCAGAATGCATGGTCATACAATTGGACCCCTCCTCCAAAGGAGTGAGTCCCCACAACTTCAACACCATGCCGTCACGACGAGGGCTTATTTTTCTCTCATCAGGACAACATACTGCAAATTGTTTATTTGTGACCAACCGAAGCCGTTAATATACACAGGTTGAACCCCCTAACTTGACTAGGAAGCAAGGCACAGATTGAGTCTCACCCCAGCAATTGCTGCACAACCTGTTAACAACAAGTGTCGGTACAATTGATGTACATGACGTCAGTGTCATGTCATAAGGTCAGTGTGCTTCTTTAGTTAAAGAAAAACAAAAAACAATTATATATATGTACAGTCACGTGAAAAAGTAAGTACACCCCATGCAAAGTTTTGACTTTTCAACATATTTCAACATACAGCTATTTGATCTTCATTTTAACAATATTGATAGATAAAGGTTATATAATATAACAAATATCATGAAACATTTACATTTTGTAGTCCATTGTATAATTTAAATAAACATAAATGCAAATTTCGCACGTGGAAAAAGTAAGTACACCCTTGGTTCTCATAGGTGGTATTGCCCCCATTTGGCAGAAACAACCTCGAGTAGGCGTTTCTTATAACTGTCTCCCAGTCTCTGACATCGACTGGGAGAAATGTTTGCCCACTCCTCCATGCAGAATTCTTTCAGCTGTGCCATGTTTGAGGGGTTTCTTGCATGCACAGCTCGTTTCAAATCCCCCCACAACATCTCGATGGGATTTAGATCCGGCCTTTGACTTGGCCATTCCAGAACCCTCCATTTCTTTCTTTTCAGCCATTCCTTGGTGGATTTACTGGTAAGTTTAGGGTCATTGTCATGTTGCAAGGTCCACCTTCGGTTGAGCTTCAACTCTCCGACAGATGGCCTCACATTAACCTCAAGCACCCTCTGGTACAATGAAGAATTCATAGTGGATTCTATGATGGTGAGCTGCCCAGGCCCTGACGCAGCAAAGCTGCCCCAAACCATAATATTTCCACCACCATGCTTTGCAGTTGGTATCAGGTTCTTGTGGTCAATTGCTGTCTTTGGTTTTCGCCAAACATGTCTTCTGGTACTGTGGCCAAATAGCTCTACCTTTGACTCATCTGTCCAGAGCACATTGTTCCAGAAGTGCTGGTCTTTGCCTAGGTGTTCATTGGCAAACTTTAGTCTTGCCCTGATGTTCTTTCTGGACAGCAAAGGTTTCCTCCTGGCACGCCTCCCATGTAGATCAAATTTGTGCAGCCTCTTTCTAATGGTAGACTCGTGCACGTTGACATCAACAGTGGCAAGAGCTACCTGTAGGTCCCGTGATGACATTCTGGGGTTCTTAGAGACCTCTTTCAGTATCTTGCGGTCTATTCTCGGGCTGAACTTGCTGGGGCGGCCTGGCCTCAACAAGTTGGCAGTTGTTTGGAATCTTCTCCACTTGTAGATGATCTTCTTGACAGTCGAATGATTGATTTCAAATTGTTTGGAGATCTTTTTACATCCCTTCCCAGACTCGTAGGCATCTATAACCTTCTTTCTGAAGGCCTCAGAGAGCTCTTTTGATCTAGGCATGGTGTCGCCGCATACTTCAACAAGAAAGAGCAAACCAAACTAAATGTCTGAGGTTTAAATAAGACAGGTTCCTCCAAGATCCTCTCTCATGATGTTCTAATCATTTGCACCTGAACTGGTGCACCTGATTCTAATTTTAGGTATTTGAAGTAGTGATAAATGTAGGCCTGTAGGGGTGTACTTACTTTTTCCACATGTGAAATTTTCATTTATGTTTATTTAAATTATACAATGGACTACAAAATGTAAATGTTTCATGATATTTGTCATATTATATCACCTTTATCTATCAATATTGTTGAAATGAAGATCAAATAGCTGTATGTTGAAATATGTTGAAAAAGTCAAAACTTTACATGGGGTGTACTTACTTTTTCATGTGACTGCACACACACACACACACACACACACACACACACACACACACACACACACACACACACACACACACACACACACACACACACACACACACACACACACACACACACACACACACACACGGTGAGCTTGAAATATGGTCATTTTTGAAATTTGTATGAAGGAAATTAAAAAATTGTATTTCAAAACAAATTATTACAAGAAAGTGAAGTACATAACATGCCATTTATTTGTGGAAAAGAACATCGAGGAGATGCGCACCATTTCGTCCGACACATTCCTCCAATCTTAGACGCCAATTATTCATGACGTTCTGCAACATGGCCACATCAATATCATTGATTTCGCGTCTGACGTTTTCCTTAAGTTCATGAAGAGTTTGTGGACGGTTAACATACACTTTATCCTTTAGATATAAATAATCACATGTAGTCAAATCGGGTGACCTCGCTGGCCATGGAATATCACCGTTTCTGGAAATGACATGCTTTGGAAAGAGCGCCCTTACATTATTCATGGACACTCTGGTGGTGTGGGAGGTTGCACCGTATTGCTGAAGCCACGTCATTGGGTCGCTTCTGCAAAACTAATTCAGTAAAAAAGAAAAATAATAAAAATGCATGCTATGTACTTCAATATCATGAAGGAATTTATTTTGAAATACAATTTTTTATTTCCTTCACACGAATTTCAAAAATGACCATATTTCTGGCTCACCCTGTATATATACATATACATACATATTAATATTATATTAATCATATTAATAAGTAAAAACAATGTAAATAGTCATTAAGGATAATTAAAAACAATGTAGTAAAGTTATTGTGAAAGTAAATATACTGCATGTACATATGGACATAAAACAGCACAAAGGCTCTTAAACAAATCAAAATGTACATCAATCAGGCAGTCATACCCATTCAAACAGAAAGTTGTCTGTAATTGCATGCCATCTGAACTATTAGCACTACCACATCCTTAATGCCCCAAATTATTCCCACCTTTTGGGGTCAGCTAGGAAATGCTTACAGAGCAAGTATTTCACGGACCGGCTGGTGATGCCTGATGTTCGACCAAACAGGACAAGTGTCAGCGATCGCTCATCTCTTGGTGAAGGACACAGTGGTATATTTAGCTTGCAACCAATGTTAGCAGATGGGACACAAGACAATACACACCAAGCCTCATCGTACATACGAAACACCAGGGTGACAGTTTAAAGCTAGGCCATCATGGCGACTCCAGGTAGACAGCTCAAACACATGTATGCATAAGCTCCATGCTCTCTGTGAGCTCTCTAGTCAACAGCAAAATTCCAAATACCAAAGTTTTAGCACTCAATATTACCATAAATAATTAATTTACCATGTCAATGCACTTCAATGAAACATGTAACAGAAGTGGAATATCAACAACACTTCAAAAGGCGATGCAGTACAGACTCACACAAGCACTACAAAGCAGACAAAACAAGTAAAGGCACGCTAGAATAACGTCGCTTCGTTTAAAGGTTGCACACCTCCACCTGCACCATCTCATCGTCTGAAAGATGCATAAAGTCTGCACAAATGAAATCCCTGAACCTACAAATTACCAGGAACGTATCCCCACCATATAATCACTTATGGCAGCGATATGCTCCGACCTCCTCAATGAGACTAGATTTCTGGATTAAAAACAACGTACACAAACATGCATTTATTAAAGCAACTTCGGCATTTGTACCGCCTCCTCCACCAAATAGCTGCTCGCTCGAGCAAACTTGTACAGAATCGCTCGAAAAGGATGGTCTTCTTACAAACTACTCACCGAATATAAAGTTGTCGGGCCTGAAGATCTGACTAAAAGGACCAGAGCGCACAGAGTCCATGGTGCCCGGCTCAAGGTCCACCAGCACCGCACGTGGAACGTATTTCCCTGCTACAAGGTTCAACAAAGGTGCGAAACAAGCAAATTAAATATCTCGCACCCAATTTTCAAGCAAACAGCAAAGCAATGTTCCACATTAAATGCTAAATTCGATTTGTACAAAGACTTTTAGGTTTGAAACTTCTTACTCCAACTATGGGTTAACACCCGATTGGTATTATTTTATGAGGTTTCCAGGAACGCAACCCCCACGTAAAAGTGGTAGATGTGGTTATCCCATATTATTTACCTTTTATTGTTGGTCTTTCACAAGATTGGCTTAATGGTTCGAGCGTCCACTACAAATCTGGGATGTCAGATGTTCGAACATCAACCAAGTCACACGCAAGATTTAAAATGGCATGTGCTGCTTCCTTGCTCGACCTTCGTCATTTAAAACGATAGAGCACGGACAAACCACAAGATGGAGACAGTTGCACGGGCATGATGTGATGAAAGACCTCATTGTGGATTGAAGTTCCGAGGAAGGGAAGCCCTCCACTCCGGCCTAGCTCCCCCAGCTGTCCTCCAAATATTCCTGCAGGTCGCACAAGATCTGCCAGCAACCCTCTTATGGTGAAACTGCCAAAATCTAGGCTCTCTGCTCACCTTCACTCCTTCATTCCTCTTTTCTCCCGCCTCTGGAACAAACTCCCTCACTCTCTTCAATCCCACTCCTCCCTCCAGGTCTTTACAACAGCTGTTCACCACCATCTCTTATCTTCCCCCATCCAAAACCTTGATCTTTTCTACCCCCGTTAAAACACCTCAAATCCACCTCTTCCAATCTCTGACTTCACTCCTGAAATTCCGAGTAGTATTCATTTGCTTTATACCGTGTACCCCACTCCTGCCCTCTCTCTTCCACAGATATACCGCTGTCTCTGTTCTCTACTGTTGCTTGTGTGCCTCCCTCTTTGCCCCTCATCTCCCATTCCCTTTATTATATGTTTTGTGTGTCCCTTTGTATTTTTGTGTTCGATGCGTTTGCTCTTACACGAGCCTCGACTCTGTATTAAACAAGCGTGACGCCTAGGTCCCCCGTCGGGGAAGTGATGTGAGTTGACAAAGTGGAACACGCAGAAAACATGCTATGATACGATATTTCGCTCACAAGGGTCAGACATACATGGAGGTGGCCATCTTGGATTTTGACGTGGCAACCCAATTTTCAATAGCGTTCTTCCTTGTGCCTAGATACACCTACACACCAGAAGGTACTTCGCTTATTTTTCAAGATATTTCGCTCACAAGGTTCAGACATATATATGGTGGCGGCCGTCCTGGATTTTGACGTGGCGACCCACTTTACAATAGCGGTCTTCCTTATGCCGAGATACACCCACACACCAAATTAGAAGTTGGTACTTCGCTTATCTTTCAAGATATTCTTCTCACAAGATTCAGACATACATGGCGGCGGCCATCTTGGATTTTGACATGGCGACCTAATTTTCAATAGCGTTCTTCCTTATGGCGAGATACACCCACACACCAAATTAGAAGTTGGTACTTCGCTTATCTTTCAAGATATTCTTCTCACAAGATTCAGACATACATGGCGGCGGTCATCTTGGATTTTGACGTGGCGACCCAATTTTAAACAGCGGTCTTCCTTATGCCTAGATACACCCACACACCAAATTAGAAGTTGGTACTTCGCTTATTTTTCAAGATATTTCACTCACAAGGTTCAGACATATATATGGTGGCGGCCATCTTGGATTTTGACGTGGCGACCCAATTTTCAATAGCATTCTTCCTTATGGCGAGATACACCCACACACCAAATTAGAAGTTGGTATTTCGCTTATTTTTCAAGATATTCATCTCACAAGGTTTGGACATACATCGTGGTGGCCATCTTGGATTTTGACGTAGCGACCCAATAGATACACCCACACACCAGATTAGACGTTGGTACTTCGCTTATTTTTCAAGATATGCAGGTTACAAGGTTCAGACATACATGGCATCAGACATACATGGCGGCGGCCATCTTGGATTTTGACGTGGGTTGCACCCACACACCAAATTCGAATGCGGTCCTTCGCTTACGCACGCACGCACGGGAAAACCATAGTCCCCCTTTCGCTCCGCTGAGCGACGGGGGACAAAAATAAATAAGGGAATTTGCAGTGTTATTAGATGGGAATTTTCATGAATTTATTTTTAATGCAGCTCTACCTTCACAGGAATTACAAGCAAATTTGTCCACCTGTGACGAACGATGTTAACGATTCCGGATCAAACCTTACTCACCACCCAAGCCCAATATGGTGCCGCAATTCATTGAAACTGCGAGAACCACCCACATTTATAAGGTTCCAAGTATTTACCAGCGCATTTATGGAGGTGTTAGAGATTGTCATCCAAGGACCATTTCATTTAAAATAGAGTCAGATCACATGAACCTGCTTTCTGTGAAACAGACACTCAACTACAACATGGAACGAGTATACCTACCATCTCAAAACACCCACAGGTCCAAAGGTCAAAAAATCAGGGGCATTGAAACAATTACGTTTTGCACTTGAATTCCCAACGACCACAGGTGACCACTTGATATTACATCATCAAACAAGCCACTTGAGGTTACGAGGGGAGGTGTAGGGGATGGTAGAGGATGGTAGAGGATGGCGTACGCACCAGCAGCCTCGTTGTAGTAGACGTTGATCCTTTCCAGTTGCAGATCACTGTCGCCATTGAACGATCCAGTGGGGTCAATGCCATGCTCATCGCTGATAACCTCCCAGAACTGTGCCAAGAACAGCAATAGCTTATTAAACAAGAAAAAAAAATACCTATGTATAAAATATTTTACAACTCATTGCAAAGAAGCCGTAAATCACAAAATTGATAAACATCATTTGAAACCAAAAAAATAATAATTTAATTTCAACTTGCCCAATCAACTCCACATGCTATAAAACCACTGACAGGCCCAATTACTTGAACCATCTCGTGGGGTCGGCCCACAGCAGGTAGATTGGCCGAAGGCTGACAAACCAATTGGCCAGGCTCGACTTTCAAGTAAAGGAGATTCGAGCAGGAATTTGTAGTTTGTCCAATATGCCATCGGCATCAACATGCCTACCACCCTGACATCTTTTACAGCCAAAAAGTAATGCTCGCAGATGGGATGTCAGACTTTAACATCTGAGGGACAGGCGGCATATCACTCAACCTGCCTGGAAGCACCAATCAGAGCATCGTCATTTTATAATAAGGCTGTGAGTCAAAACAACCAAATAGGTCAAGAGTCAAGTGTGCTTCCTCTGCACCAACCTGCTCGACCCAATAAAATGTTATTAAATGAGCTTAAAGTGACAACTTGATACATATTGTCAAAAACAATCTCCTATCATAGTTTTATATAATTATCAATTGCGTATCAAGCCAAATGCAGTACAAAAACAAGATCAATCGGAGATTGCAGACCCATGCCAGGATGCATTTGTGTTTAAGGCTTTTGTTTTAAAACAAATATGGCGGCCGAAACATGTGACCGATGGCGTTTTGTTTTTTTCCTCTACCAATTTATCCTTTAATGACGCTCAAGAAATTTCATCTTGATCGGATGAAGTTTTGTACTTGTCGAATTATGACGTCATAATGGAGGCACCTATGACATCATCATTAACATGTTATTCCCCATGGAGAGTTCTTTACAATGAGCCATGTCTCAATTTTTTTCTATGCAGCGCTTTCGGAGATATAGAGGTGCAACTTCTTTCGGTTTTTTACAAGATGGCACCCATACTATGTGACAGTTGCCTATGACGTCATAATCATTAAAAATTATACAGGAGGAGGTCCTTTGGGGCATGTCCTACCATAGGTGCATGAAATAAAGTCAAGTCAACTAATAAATTGAACTGATGTGGTGTGGTGTGGACAGCACAGGCCTGATGGGCCAAATGGCCAAGCTCCTTGCAACAAGCCATCCCAACCCCTAACTCATGGCCTAAAATAGTAGGCCTTGCGTAGGTAGAGACCTCTCATCCAAGTGGTAACTCCGCTGGTTTGATCTGACGGTCTCGAGCCAGGTGTGAACAGTCAAGACGCAAAAGTGGTAAGATAGACAATTCCCAGAAGGACTCTACCGAGTGCCGTTCGAGTTTAAATTTTATTTTATTCCCTTTCAAAAAGCAGTAATTTATTCACACAAGGGCAGCAAAAGGGCAGCAAGGGCAGCAAGGGCAGCAATGGCAGCAAAAGGGCAGCAAGGGCAGCAAAAGGGCAGCAATGGCAGCAAAATGGCAGCAAAAGGGCAGCAAGGGTAGCAAAAGGGCAGCAATGGCAGCAAAATGGCAGCAAGGGCAGCAAAAGGGTGGCAAGGGTAGCAAGGGCAGCAAGGGCAGCAAGGGCAGCAAGGCCAGCAATGGCAGCGAAAGGGCAGCAAGGGCAACAAAAGGGCAGCAAGGGTAGCAAGGGCAGCAAGGGCAGCAAAAGGGCGGCAAGGGTAGCAAAGGCAGCAAAAGAGCAGCAATGGCAGCAAGGGCAGCAAAAGGGCGGCAAGGGTAGCAAGGGCAGCAATGGCAGCAAGGGCAGCAAAAGAGCAGCAATGGCAGCAAGGGCAGCAAATGGGCAGCAAGGGCAGCAAAAGGGCAGCAAAAGGGCAGCAAAGGCAGCAAGGGCAGCAAGGGCAGCAAAAGCCAATTGATCAAACAGAAATGGCTTTATTCCCAGAGCTAATAAAACGTTGCACAGCAACGAGGTAGCGGTTGCTACAATAAACAAAACCCTGGTGAGGACTCCAACGGAGCTCAGCAACACCAAGGAGTTTACCAAAAGGGTACTTCACCTTTACCACAGGATGGTAATATATATGGTAAGCCTGGTGTTGGCTTAGCGGTTAGGGTGCCGGCTTGGGATCCTAGGATGTCGCTGCGACGCTTTCGGCCCACCGCTTATCAAAATTCCAGTCGAAACCCATTACCTGGACCTGGAGCAATCACCCTCCTCTTGAGCATTCCATGTGTAAAATACCTCGACCATGATTCTGTCCTCACATTTTCACCACAAACATGCCATGCCATGCCCAGTGCCCACCCGCCGCTTCTCACTGTGCAGGCCACTGACACCCCCTTATTACTCCCCTACCCAGAGGGGACAATAGGTTTACCCTGCGTCCGGCTGCGATTATGATACGTTACAGAACATGTTCGTGTTTCTGGCCTCATTGGGTGGAGGATCATGGTTGGGGTAACGTCGGTAGGCCAAGTCATGGACGAGGACTTGTTACAACAATTTGATCCGTCTATCTCAGGTGTACAGGGAAGAGGACAGTTAGTTTGAACACGTATACAAAATAGAACTCACATCGTTCATTTGTGACGATTCATCGTCGCTTTATTGCACAACAAAACGTTTTAACCGCAAATGAATAATCAACATGTTGTAGATCAACCTATCGAAAGTATGTCAATACAAATACAAGTAGCGTGAGTGCAGCATCGGTACTTAAAGACAAACCTTGTCTTACAAAATTGCGATTTCATGCTACCCCGTAATTTAAATTTTTACAATATTCTGTTAATCAGAAAGTTCTTACCCAATCCCCAATCATCCCTCCTCCCCTCAAACCCGAACACCAACCTCCCCCCCTCCCCACCCCCCTCTTCCCCGCTCCTCTCCTCTCGTCCCAACCACCAACAACCCCGTCCCTCTCGTCCCAACCACCAACCACCCCTCTCGTCCCAACCACCAACAACAACCCCGTCCCTCTCGTCCCAACCACCAACCACCCTTCTCGTCCCAACCACCAACAACAACCCCTCTCGTCCCAACCACCAACAACCAAGTGCACCTTTCCACCCGACCACCAGACCACCTCCTCCACCCCCCCATATCACTTTCGACCCGACCTCCAACCCTCACACCATAAATTCCCCCTCCCCGTCACGGACTCGACCATCAACCCTGCCGCCCCACCATTGCGACCCGACCATAAACACCTCCCCTCCCCCCAACGTTGCGGATCCGACCATAAACCCTCCCTTCCCCCCACCTCCCCACCCTTGCGGACCCGACCATAAACACCTCATTTTCGCGCGCATCCTCAAAACAACCCCTCTCGTTCAATCAAAATGAACAATTTAAACAAGGGGAGTTTTTAATGAAAACGGCACCAAACATCGCATCTGAGAAGAGCGTAAATTGGAGTACAAGGTGAAACATTTCAAATGACAATATTAATGTCGACATAAGCGTAAGATCATTTACATTTCAAAACTCACCTCAGATTTTAACTCAAGATATGACAAAGACCGATAAAGGCGCAAACGCAGTAATCGACCAAATAATTAACATGTTAACCTAAGACCATTTCCCGCGTAAAAAATATATTTAACATCGAAAACATTCACAATCACCGATCGATCACCGACACGCTTATATATATATATACATACAGTATATATATTCACCTTGGCGCCGATCTGGTTCCCGCACTGACCGGCCTGCAGATGCACGATTTCCCTCATGATTGACAAGATCTCCACAAAAATAAAAACAAAATTAGAAAACCGTAAAATATAAAAACACCCGCGCATGAACTACGCGCCGGTCACGGGACTTTATTGGCTCGGTCGAGGTGTGCTGGAGACCATCCCACCCGTTGCCCCGACAACCGCACCGCTCAGCCAATGGTGTGACAGTATAAAGCTGAGGCGTCATAATTATGGGATGGAAATCTAGAAATACTCAGTACGCATGCGCAGGTTTCCTCTCACCTTTCTTTTCTATCATCTACTTTCTCTTGTACATGTTTAAACATGCTTAACACAATCGTTGTCTCGAAGACTTCGTTATTATTATTATTATTATTGCCAAATGATACTAATATTATTATTGTCGTTAATATTATTTATAGCATTAATTACCTCCGCCACCAAAGGTGGATGGAGGTTGTTTTCACCCCCGTCTCTCCGTTTGTTGGTGAACAAAATATCTCAAAAAGTTGTGGAGGGATTGGGACGAAACTTGCTGGAGATGTTGTGTGTCTGACAAGGACGATTCGATTTTGGTGAAGATCTGAATATGGATTCGGATATGAGAATTATTTAATTTTTTAAGTGATTCTTCACCATTGGGGGATAGGGCTAAAACCAACATAGAGCAGGATATCTCAAAAAGTTATGGACAGATTTGGACAAAACCTGGTGGACCGGTTGGGTGTGTGACAAGGAAGAATCGATTCAATTTTGGTGAAGATCCGGATCCGGATCTGGCTACTATCATTTTAAAAGTGATTCTTCACCATTGGGAGATAGGGCCAAAAACGATACAAAACCGGATATCTCAAAAACTTGTGGACGAATGATTTTGATTAAATGTGATTCTGTATTGTGATTTTGTGGTCTACTCTGGGATACAAAACGTAAAGTGTTCACCTGGCGTCCTGGCGGAGGTATGCTCTTTACTGAGTGCTGTCCTCGTTAATATATGCTTTGTTACAATGTTTTCATCATGTTACAATGTTTACAAGGTTTTGTTTTCACCCCAGTCTGTTTTGCTGTCTGTTTGTTACTTGCAAAAATCGAAGATTTTTCGATAATATTGGTTGGTCTCGTGCGTTATTCTGTCAATGAATTGGGAAACCAACTATTTTGAGGTCAAAGGTCAAATCAAGGTCAAACTTCTAAAATCATCAATTTTCATCGTTTTAACTTGGTAATTAAACAGCAATTGCATAATGCATCACTAAATTGGGAAAGCAATTATTTAAGGTCAAAGGTCAACTCAAGGTCAAACTTATAAAATCATCAATTTTCATCTGAAAAATCATCACTTTTCATCCTATTAACTTGGTGATTAAGCAGCAATTACATGGTGCATCACTCAGTTTGGAAAGTAACTATTTTGTGGTCAAAAGGTCAACTCAAGGTCAAATTTCTAAAATCATTAAATTTAATCTGAAAAATCATCAATTTTCATCGTTTTAACTTGGTAATTAAACAGCAATTGCATAATGCATCACTAAATTGGGAAGGTAAGTAACTATTTGAAGTCAAAATGTCAAATCAAGGTCAAACATGTAAAATCGTCAATTTTTGTCTGAAAAATCATCAATTTTCATCCTATTAACTTGTGAATTAAACAGCAATTGCATAATGCATCACTGAAGTAGGAATGCAACTATTTTTGAGGTCAAAGAAGTTCCAGGTTGGAGTGTTGGAAGTAAAAGAACAGCTCAGAGAGCAAAGAGTAGATAAATGTCCAGGGCCAGATAGTATGCACCTGAAAGTATTACAGGAGGTGGCTGAGCAGATAACGGATATGTATAGTAATAAAAGGCAATGTGTGTCCATCAGCATGTTTGTGTGTGTTTCTCCTCAATAACTCCAAAACCATGAAACCTAGCAGCCCCAATCTTTGCATGCATACTTATCGACCTCCAAGGGAGTGCATGAATGAAAACTGGATGTTTGGGTGTGTTTAAACACCCCTTTTGAAGATCATTAACCAGCTTATGCAATTAAAACAAAAACAGGCTTATCCTTGGTCAGCCTGCTCTCCCTCACAGGGGGTCTTCTGCGTTTTCAGCCTGCTTAATATGCCTTGCCTTGGAACAGGCCACAACAGTCAAAGCGGACATGGCGAGTTAGTGGAAGGTTACACGTTGAGTGGAGACCGATCGTCTAGTCAGTGGTTCAGTGGGTTGAACTCCCCTCGGGAGGTGTGAGGATAATTACGGGCGGGAGTGATACGTGATTACGGGCGTCCAAGGTGGGAGTGATAATGCTCCTGCTGCGGGCAAGGCCGTAGTTAGCCAGGATGATCCGAATGGGGGATTTCCCATTATAATTTCGACTTCAGAGGGGTCGAAACCCCTGTGCTCCGAGAATCCAATCCAAATGGCTTCCCTGATCAAGAGTGAATTGGGCGACGTTATCAGTGCTAAAAAAAACCTCAGCTCTAGGGACATGCTAATTCTTTGTAAATGCACTTCCCAGTGTGACAAGGCCTTGAGAGCCTCTCTTTTTGGTGGCAGTCGAGTCTCCTGCCTCATCCCTAGATCGCTGGTGTGATTTATGGTATTGCCCCATCCGTCGAGATAGATGACATAAAGACCCACTTAGCTGATATGGGAGTTGTGGATGCCCGCCGGTTCACTACAATAAGGGAAGGGGTGAAGGTGGAAACATCATCGGTGGTTTTATCCTTCGCCAGCCTGGCTCTTCCCCCCAAAGTGTTCCTGGGGTATCAAACATTTTCTGTCCAGGAATATGTTTCCCGTCCACTAAGATGCTACACGTGTAAGAAGTTTGGCCACACTGCTCTGTCTTGTAGTGGTAAGCAGCATTGCAGCAGGTGCTATGGAGACCACGAGCGCGGGGATTGTACTACGTCCAAGATGTTCTGCGCCAACTGTGGCGGGAATTCCTCAGGGCCATCCAGATCCAACAAATAAAAACATCAGGGAAGCTATCCTATGCAGAGGCCGTCCGCAAGGTCCCCAAGGCCAGGCCCCTGCAAAAGGCATCATCCTGGCCCCCAGAATTGCAGTCCAGGACCCAACTCTAACAAGATTGGTGGGAGTCCAGACCCAGACGAGTGATCAAGAATGCCAAACCGAGGGGTCAAGAACCAGTATGGGCATGAACTTTTCAAGACTGGCGTTTATTGGCTTCATCACGGAAGTTGTTAATTGTGCAGCCCAAGCCAAAAGAAGGACAGAGAAAATAGCTATAATCTCTGCCGCAGCCCAGAAGCATCTGGGTTGGGAGGGGATTTCCTCCAAGGAGATCAATAAGTTATTTAAGTCCGGTGTTATGAGCAACTCTAGGCAATCGCAGGATTCATCCATGGAGTAATCTTACTATAATTCACCAAATGTCCGTCCGTCCGTTCGAAGGTACCGCAAAAACGGCTCAACCGATCGCAACGATATTTTGGGTGGGTAATCCTGGGAACACTCGGAGTAAAATAGGCTATGATGTTTTTTCAATTTTCCAATTTTTCCAATCTCCAGTTTTTCCAAACACAATGGAATAATATTTACCGATATGAACAGTGATGTGGCTTTTGTTGAAATTCTACAAATACTATTTATTCTACGTACCAGGAGAGAGTAGATCGACTCCTGACGAACTCTTCCTATATAAACGTGCGGCTCCGAAGGAACACGGCAGTGAGTGCAAAGCGACTGAGAAACAGGTGTAGCAGCCACTTCCGTGTTACAGATTCGGCGTGCACTCTTCACACATAAACGTGCGACTGAGAAAGACGTGTAGCGGCCGCTTCCGTTTTGCAGAATTCAATCTTTTTTCAAAATGGGCGCCATGTACTGTTTAGATTTTGATGATTTCCATGTGATATGATTTAACGGATGTTTATATGAATCGTTTAAAATAAAAAAGCCTTCAATTTCTGATATTTTGCTTTTTCATTTGGGCCTCCCAAAGAAGCCCCGCCCGTAGGGCTGGTACCGTTGCTAGTGAGAATAATTCAGTGGAACGCAAGAAGTTTAGCGGCCATGGTGACGACTTAAAAAAGTTTGTTATTGACCTAACACCCCGACCTGACATCATATGTATTCAAGAAACCTGGCTCAAAAGTCCCAAGCAATTCAGGATCCATGGTTATACCTTCGTCCGCAAGGATAGAGTGAGGGGGAATGAAGGAGGTTGCGGGGTTTTTGTTAAGCTCCGGATTTCCTTCGAGGAAATGGATTGTGATGCCAAACTGGAATCGATTGCAATCAGGGTTCCCGGCTCGAGGGAAGGTCTATCGATCATAAACCTATACAATCCCTGCAAATCATTGAATCTCGGACTGCTCCAGGAGGTGCTCAGGAAGTGTGAAGGGGTTGTAATCTGGTGTGAAGACGTCAATAGCCATAAATCTCTTTGGGGCTCCAATATCATGGATAAAAATGGTGAGTGCATCGAAAGCATCATTGAGGAGTTTGACTTGGTGCCGTTAAATGATGGAAGTGGGACCTGCTTAAATCCATCCTTGGGGAAAACCTCCCCCCTTGATCTCACCTTCATCTCTTCGTCTGCAGCAGCAAGATGCAAGTGGTGGGTGCACGAGGATAATCTGGGGAGCGACCACTTTCCTGTGTTTACAAATCTTTTATTTGAAAGGGACATCGAGGCTGCTGGTGGCCCTCCCTCCTGGAATTTCTCCAAGGCGGACTGAGATTCCTTTTCTCGTCAGTGCTCCAAGGGAGTGCGGGAAGATCTCTCAAGTGGGAACACTGCAGACTTCAACAGCCCTTTAGTTCAGACCGTGAAGGCCATCGCCCAGGGAACAATCCCTACCTGCAGAAGCTCATCGGGCAGGAAAACCAAAGTGCCTTGGTGGAATGTCGAATGTGGGAAAGCATCCGGGAAAGGAGGGAGGCTCTGAAGAAAGTGAGAAAATCCTAAAAGATGGATGACGTAATAGAGTACAAGAGGAAAAGAGCCCAGGCCCAGCAGGTCACAAAACGGGCCAAGACTGCTTCTTGGCGGTGCTTCTGTTCAGCCATTAGCCCGGACTCCTCTCTTCAATCCATTTGGAGGAACGTGAAATCCATGACCGGTATTAAAGATGGGGGAAGGGTCATCCCTGTACTCATTTCCCCTGATGGAACCTGCTCCACGAATAAGGACAAGGCCGGAACGTTGCGCAAACATTTCTCTGACTTGATTAGAGAAAACAACACCAACAGGGAGTCCAAGGTCCCCAGGTTTCAGTTCCAGACCCAGCACAGAGAAATCCTCAGTGACTGGTGTCCTGAAAATTCCCCTCTAAACCTGGACTTCTACCTTTGGGAACTTAGGCAAGCGGTTCATAAATCTGGGAACAGTGCCCCTGGCCCCGACCTATTGACCTTTCATATGTTCAAGAATATGGAAGACAAGGTGTTGGGCATGTTTCTCGACCTATTTAATAGAGTTTGGTCTTTAGGAGAACTTCCCCAAGAGTGGAAACACTCTATAGTCGTTCCGATCCTTAAAGCATGGAAAAATCCCCAAAACCCATCGTCATACCACCCTATCTCCCTTATCTCGGTGGTAAGCAAGTTAATGGAGAAGATGGTGAACAGTCGCCTAGTTTTCTTCCTGAACGAAACAACCTGTTGAATGAATCCCAGAGCGGATTCCGAAGGGGCCGTTCAGCTATCTACAACATTGTTTTATTGGCTAACGAGGTGAGAAAATCCCTCAATAATAAGGGGTCGCTTCTTTGTGTTTTCCTGGCCATTCACAAAGCCTACGATACAGTCTGGCAGGAAGGCCTGCTTTCCAAGCTGCACCATCTAAGCGTCAGTGGCAAAATGTTTTGGTGGATCCAGGATTTTCTGTCCACCAGATCATTTAAAGTGAGAATGGGGCAAACCATCTCTTCAAACTTTCATCTGAAGGAAGGAGTCCCCCATGGCAGCTGCTTAAGCCCTACACTTTTCAACATTATGATCAATGATATAGCCTCCCTCTCAGGGATCCACTGCAAGATGCTGCTGTTTGCAGACGACATAGCTTTGTGTGTCAAGAGTAAAAACTTAGCTTTTGCGTTAAGGAAACTTCAGGCTGATATCGGCTTGATGGATCTATGGGCCCAAAAGTGGGGGTTCCAGTTTTCTGGGCTCAAATCCAAGTTCGTAATTTTTTCCCGCAGGAGGATGGTCCAGGACACATCAATATCAGTTGGTGGAACCATCCTCAGAGCATCTTCTGAAGTGTCGTTCCTGGGTGTTGTTTTCGACAAGGGGCTTACATGGAGCTCCCACGTTAAGAAGGTCGCAGTTAAATGCGCCAAGGGCCTAAATCTAATTCGATGCCTCACTGGCACTTCCTGGGGAGCCCATCAGGGAAGTCTTTTTCTCTTGTACAAAGCCCTTATCCGCCTCATTTGGACTATGGTAGCCAGGTTTTTTCAGACATGTCAAAAACCAACCACAGTAAACTTGAAGCCATTCAGGCTAACGCCCTGCATGTCTGTTTGGGCGCTTTTGTGAGTTCACCTATCTCTGCCCTTTTGGTGGAGGGCGGGGAGATGCCTCTATCCCTCCGCTGGGAGGTGTCCCGGCTAAAATTCTTGGCCAAATCTATATCCTCTGGGACCAATCACCCAGTCCGAGCTGTTTTTGCAGACTGTTGGGAGTATGAGGTATGGGGTAAAAATCTAAATTCCGCTCCCTTCGGGGTGGCCTGTAGGTGGGTGGCGGGTGAAATGGGTCCTGGACTTCTTGCCCATTGAGTCTGTCAATAAAGTTCCAATCTGGCCTCCCTGGACTCATACTATGCCCCAAATCCACCTGGATCTATGGGGGAGAGTTGACAAGGATAACCCTTGTGCATTCTGCATCCAGGCGATCGAGTTCATCCATTCGGTTTGGAGTCAATCTCTCCACGTTTCCACGGATGGTTCTAAAGTCCCTTCCCTAGGGAGAACTGCGGCGGCAATATGTATCCCTGATGTTAAGGTGACAAAGGCTAAGAGGTTATCTGATCATCTCTCCATCTTCGCAGCAGAACTCTTTGCTATCGTATTGGCACTGGAATGGACAATCGAGTTCAACCCTCTCGGTGCCGTGATCTTTTCTGATTCCCTCTCTGCACTTCAGGCACTTTTTTTTTTTTTTTTTTTTTGTATACAAGATCGAGGCTCGTGAAAGAGCGAACATTAATCACACAGAAAGACAAACCGACACATAAAACATATAACATCGGGAGCGGTAGACAAGATGGGGAGAGAGGGGGAAGGACACAAACACAACATTTGAGAGCAGGGACCGAGAGACATGGAGACATCGAGAGATCTGAGAGAGGGCGAGGGCTTTGGGGGGGGGCATGGGAAGGGGGCGGTGGGAGAGGTATAAAACATATGGACACTGCCAGGACTTCCAGGAAAGAAGTTGGAATTTCAAACAAGGTGGATCTGGGATGAATTAGCGGGGGTAGAAAAGATCAAGGTTTTGGATGGGGGAAGATAAGAGATGGTGGTGAACAGCTGTTTTAAAGACCTGGAGGGGGGAGTGGGATTGAAGGGAGTGAGGGAGTTTGTTCCAGAGGCGGGAGAAAAGAGGAATGAAAGAGTGAAGGTGAGCAGAGAGCCGAGATTTCGGCCGTTTAACCAACAGAGGGTTGCTGGCAGATCTTGTGCGACCTGTAGGAATATTTGGGGGACAGAGCACAGAGAGAGCTGGGGGTGCAAGGCCGGAGAGGAGTCGGTAGAAGACAGAAAGACCACCTACCTGCCTGCGGTGAGTGAGTGAAAGGACCTCAGAGATAGCTTCATCGCGGGAGATTCCAATAATTCTGAAAGCTTTGGTTTCAACAGCGTGAAGCCGAGCTAGGTGTGAGGCAGGAGCACCGGCCCATAGGGGAGAACAGTATTCCATTGAGCTGCGGATGAAAGCCTTGTATGTGGTGAGGAGCTCAGGTGTGCCGAGGAAGGACTTCGCACGACGGAGGATGCCCAGTCGGCGACTGGCTTTGGAGGCCAGCTTGGAAATGTGGTTTTCCCAAGAAAGATCATGGCAGATAGTGAGACCCAAAATCTTGAGCGACAGAACTTCTTGGAGAGGATTGTTGAGAAAGTAGATGGGAGGGTTGTCCAGTCGATCTTTTCGGAGAGACATAGTAAGAGTGTGAGATTTGTCAGGATTGAAAGACATGTTCCACTTGTTTGACCAGTCTGTGATTTTGTCCAGGTCTTCAGAGAGTGAGGAGGCAGCAGACTGCCGATCTGAGGGAAGAGGAATGGAGCGGCAGAGAGTGGAGTCATCAGCAAAGAGATAGAGAGGATTTTCGAGAGAGTCAGAGCGATCATTGATGAAGACCAGAAAAAGCACGGGGCCCAGAACACTGCCTTGGGGAACTCCAGCCTGAACAGGAAGAGGAGATGAGAAAAACCCATTCAGGGCCACACGTTGACGATGACTAGAGAGGAAGTCCGCCAGCCATGCGTGGAGATTTCCATGGATACCAAAGGAGGAGAGTTTGGTGAGCAGAGCGGGGTGCCAGACCGTGTCGAAGGCACGTGATATGTCGAGGGAGACAGCTCTAATTTCCTGTTTGGCATTGAGGACCTCCATCCATTGTTGAGACAGCAGAAGCAGCATGTCCAGAGTAGAGTGACCTGGTCTGAAACCAAATTGATGATCAGAGATCAAGCCATTGGAGAAGAGGAAAGATTTCATATCCGAAGCAATGATGGATTCCATGACTTTGCTGATAATTGGGAGAAGGCTGATTGGTCTGTAGTTGCTAGGATCTGTTTTTGCACCTTTTTTGTGCAAAGCGGTGATGTTGGCTGATTTCCAAGCAGATGGCAGTTGACCTTGAGCAAAAGAGAGGGTGAAGAGAACAGAGAGAGGGTGAGATAGAGCAGCAGAGCAGGATTTTAGGACCCGTGGGCTGATGCCGTCGGGTCCAGTTGCAGAATCAGAGTCGAGGGTTGACAGAAACTTTTCCACCTTGTCAGGAGGAAAGGACACGGAGTCCAGGAGCAGCAGGGTACGACTGGGTATGGTGGGTACAGAGAGGGATGGGTTTGGGACACAAGATTTAGAGGCAAACACAGAGTTGAGGCATTCAGCTTTTTCACGTGCGGAGTCAGCTGTGTAGCCGTTTGAGGTAAGGGAGGGGATGGAGGGGGAACAAACACCAGAAACGGATTTGACCAGACGCCACCAGGATTTGGAAGAGGGAGACAGATAAGAGAGTTCGGTCTTGAGAACGGAGAGATATTGTTTCCTGGCTCTCCTGAGGGTGGACACACACTTGTTTCGGGCTTTGTGAAAGGAAATGAGATTTCCTTCCGTTGGATTTGCTTTCCAGGAGACGAAGGCAAGTTGTTTCTGGGCAACAGCGTCACCACAAGATTCCGTGTACCATGGACGGCAGGAAGGGTATGACAACTGAAGACGAGATGGGATAAATCTGTGCATGAGAGAGAGCAATTTACTTTGGAAGAATTCCCAGGATGAGTTGATGTCAGAGGTGGTAGAGATGGGAGACCAGTCCAGATGATTGATTGCTGCTTGAAGACCGTGCCAGTTGGCCTGAGTGAAATGCCAGACTCGTCGACGCTGAGCAGGCTCCCTGAGGATGGTCAGAGAGATGTCCACTTTAACAAGGACATGATCAGATGATCCGATCGGAGCAGAAGAAGAGCAGCAGACATTTTCAGGGAAGTTAGTCATAACCAAGTCCAGAAGAGAAGATGTTCCGTTGACTGAGATCCGGGTCGGGAAATTGACAGATTGTGTCAGTCCCAGTGAGTCGCAGAAGTCCTTTGCTGAGGAGCCATGGCTGGTGAGAGAGGTACCCACACCCAGCCAACTGGCATGATGACAGTTGAAATCACCACATATGAGGAAGAGAGAGTTGGGATGAGTAGATAGAAGTTGGTCCATATCATCAGACAGCGAGATGTAGATGGAGTCATCACTGTTTGGTGGACGGTACAACACACATATGAACAAGAGGTGGGAGCGAAGGGGAAGCCGTAGCCAGAGGTATTCCTGGGGGTGAGGTGGAGAGAGTGCAGTGCAGGGCGAGTGAGGAAGAGAGTTTTTGATAAAGATAGCAACCCCGCCTCCAGGATGAGGCTCAGGTCTATCATACCGGAGGAGGGAGTAGCCTGGGAGAGATACTATGGAATCAGAGACATCATAAAGGAGGAAAGTTTCTGTTAAGCAGATCACGTCTGGTTTGACAGAAGCAACCTGTATGGAGAGATCAGTTAAGTTTGAACGAAGGCCCCGGATGTTTGAGGTCCATACCGTTAATGAAGAGGAAGGGGGAGCATCAGATACAGAACAGGGGGGAGGAGGGGTAGGGTAAGATGTGGAAGAGGTGGAAGAGGTAGGGAGAGCTGTTGAAGGTGTGTCAGAGATTTCAGAATAGCTCGGAGAAAGGGAAGGATGGGGCGGACAAAAGGTTTGATGGTGATTGGGTGAGCCACAATGAGGTGTTATTTGAGGAGGGGGAAGAGCGAGGCAGAAGGTTGGGGGAGATGGAGGTGAGAGTTTGAAGGGGGAAGAAGCGGGGAGGACGCTTTGAGGAGGGGGAGTGAGAGGGGGGAAATTGAGAAGCAATGAGGGTGGGGAGATTTGAAGGGGAGGGGTGAGGGGGGAGTTTGGGAGGGAAGGGACAAGGGGAGGGATTTGAAAGGGATGGGATATGGGGGAGATTTGGAGGGGAGGGGTGAGGCAGGAGTCTAGGAGGGGAGGGGCGAGGGGGCGTCTTGGCGGGGAGGGGTGAGGGGGTAGTTTAGGAGGGAGGGGGCAACGGGGGAGATTTGAAAGGGATGGGTGATGGGGAAGATTTGGAGGGGAGGGGTGATGGGGAAGATTTGGAGGGGAGGGGTTATGGGGAAGATTTGGAGGGGAGGGGTGAGATTGGATTTTTGAAAGTGTACGATTTATGGGAAACGAACATTTATTGCAAAATGAGTTTCTTGTGACCTTCGAGTTAAAAATACGTTTAAGGATGCTGGATGGAGGATGGAGTGCAGGAGAGTTTAGGGAATGTAGAAAAAAGGCACTATAGGAGATGGATATTTTTTTTGGGATGAATTGATTTGGTGAGCAAGTCGAAAGCAGCCTTTTAAAGAAGAAGAAGAAAAAGGTGTTATAAAATATGACGGAATACATAACTTGAGGGGAAAGTGTAAACATTGAAGGTTAATGAGTGAAAACTATCTGGGGAAATGGGGGAGAAACACGTGGTCGAAGAACGAACGAACGAATAAGAATGAATAAACGAATGAGAACAGAGAAGGAAATGTTGTTTTTTTTTTTGTTTTTTTTTTTGTTGAGATTTACACAAGGAAGTAGGCTATGGGTGAAAAGCCTGGGAATACAGAGAACGAAAGTTATTGGATCACAAACGACGGACCGCTGAGAAAAACAAAGCCTCAAGGTTGTACAGTGCACACTGTACAAGGCCTCAAGACACGACACGAATTAACACGATTTTCAATACAGGTATGAAAGATTTGCACCGAAAAATCTTCGTCGGGACACAATATACGTACAACACCATAAATAAATACAGTTTTAACGAAAATACAATTGGGAACAATCACTTAACTTCGATTTCAAATCGTTCGCGACACGGCAAACAGACGATCCAAGATGTGAACGATGATTTCAAGTCTTGAAAGATGTGAACGCTATTTCCAAGATCAGTTTCCAGTTTCCGTGCGAGGTTTTTTCTTGTAGCAGTTCTTATCCCATGCAACCCTCTTGATGTCATTATCGATTGTAGGTGCTCTACCAGCGTTGTCATCCTAACAATTTCCTTATTCGGGATTATATGGTTCCGGATGTATATTAGCAACTCATTGTATGCTTCTTCTTCAGTGTAGTCAGATTCGTTTGTGGCGGCCGTGTTTCTGTCATGTGCATCTTTAGTGCTTGGTCTCGTGTAACTTCTGTAGCAAGAGAAATGGTATCGTGCTTCAGCTGCCACAATGTCTCTACTTGTGGCAGCCATGATTTTCGTGTCACATTTACGCACGGCGCTGTTTCGCAGTGTTTCATCTGCTCTCAGATCAACAGCCTTGCTCAACTTTTCACGGGATGACGTTCCCTTGCACCACTTGGTCTTTCCACAGAATATACAATCCGGTTCATAGATGCGTGATTCCGAAGATGCCCTTCCGGCCTGTCTCTTGCTCGCTGAACATGTTGCAGCAGCATCGTCGGTTAAATTGGATTCAGCTTTTCGTTTCAGTGCTTCCAAATCTCGCTTCATGGTGAACACGCTCCTGCACTGCCTGTGGTAGAATACTCGGGGAATCTCCTTCTCTGGCAGCGACTGAGCAAGGTCGAGAATGGGTGCATGGTTCCGTATTTTGGCCGCATCCAGCAATGTAGTCCACGAATCGAATGTTTGAGGGCTTATGAGCGGATCTTCTGGTTTGACATCGAACGATAGCTTATGAATGATACAAACGTCCTTGGGAACTTTCTGAGTGATTGCAATCTCCATTGTAAGTATTTGTTCAATTGTCTATCTGCGGTACACTCTGTTTCACCACCACCAATATCACCACCACCGTCTCACCTGGAAAGACACATAATATCGAATGAGACCACCACCACCACCACTACTACAAATTAGCATCAGTTGCTATAGTTGCTTAAAAATGTATTCTGCACCAACAAATCTACAAAGAGAAATACATTAGATGTCGTGCACCGCTGTCATGGTTGCAAATCACCTAAAATATAATGAAAATATTGACATTGATGACAACATTCGTATTAGCATGTCTACACATATTGCATTGAATTTCATGGCACATCATGATCATATGTGTGAGGATATTGACTCTAATTATACTGTATGTGTGTCTCAAATCGAAACATACCTTTTACATACCTTTTGATTTTTGCCTATTTTTGTTCCTAAAATTGGGGATTTTGTGATGAAGTTTTGAGAGTTGGTGGAAATAATTATGTTTTAATAATCATTATAAAGAGGTTACAATAGATCACACAGGCACTTTCTATACATCATTTGAAAGGTAATTCAATAACCTTTTACCTGATATACCACACTAGCTGATATATACACGTGATATTATTTGAGAGCCAAAAAACTAACCCCACCCCCTAAATCTTAAGCGGGAAAAATGACCCGAAAAGCGATAAATGGGTGATCTGACAAATGTGATGATAACACAGATACGGCTAAGAGTTTCACACTGCTATCACATTTTTTTCAGCACTAGGGACCTTGGCCTTGCCAAAAATAACTGTTAGCCATCCTCCCTCTGATTGAGCATGGTCGACCCCTCGGCTCATAGCCTAATTGAAATCAAGTTGTTCCTGAATCATAAACTGCCGTTTGTAGATAGAAGGACAGACAGACAGAAGTGAACCAATTGATTAACCCTGTTTTTCGCTTCACGTGCGCGGGGTGACAATATTGATACTGTGGCGGACACAAAAGCCCACTGGCGTGGTGACATCATTCCGCGCACCAAGTGGGCGAGGGCCACACCCGAGGGGTAGGCGTGACCTGAGGATATACACGGGGTGCGCAGCCCAGAGCGCGCTAGTGTTACAGTGAGCTCCTGAAATAAAGACGCTTATAAGTTACCGCTTGTCCGCTTCCTCCTTGCTCGCAAGCAGCGCGCGTAACGCCGCGCTTTACTGGTGACCCCCTCGACGTTGGATCTGCCGGAGCGATCCTTCCACACGCGACGCCATTGCCATGGCCAACTTCATCAAACTTCCCGAATTTTGGGAGGCTCAGGCCGAAGTCTGGTTCGTCCAGGCCGAAGCCCAATTTCAGCTTCGGCGCCTCACCGGTGATGACACGCGCTATTGCCACGTCGTCGCCTCCCTCGGTCCCGGCACGGCCGCTCGAGTTGTGTCCGTCCTTCGCCACCCACCGGACGGCCACAAGTACGAGGCACTCAAGCGGCTACTCCTACCCACGTTCGGCCTCACGGACGACGCACGGGCCGACCGCCTCCTGGATCTCCCCGAGCTCGGTGACACGCGCCCGTCGGTCCGAATGGACCATATGCTGTCACTGTTGGGCGACGAAGCCCCCGGTTCTCTATTCCGGGCGCTTTTCCGTCGCCAACTTCCAGCGCAGGTTCGCCTCGCGTTGGCCGGGACCGGGCTAACGGAACCCTGAGCATTGGCAGCCGAGGCGGACAGGTACTTCGCCGCTTCGGACACGCGGGCGAGAGTCGGCGTGGCCGTCACGGCCCTCGAGGCTGATGCTGCTGATGCTGCTGATGCTGCTGATCCACAGCATCAGCTTATACAGCATACGCAGCATGCTGATACGCACCTCGTGACCGCCGCCACGCCCCGCCCACCGCCGCGGCGAAAACCGCCACCGCGGGGAAACCCGCCAACTCCACCGGCCTGGCGGAGCCAGCCGCGCTCCTCCAGCTCCACCACCTGGTGCTGGTGCCACGCCAAGTTCGGCCACGAAGCTCGGCAGTGTCATCCGCCATGCTCCTTCAACAGGTCGGGAAACGCCCGGGCCGGCGCTCAATAGTGGCGATGAGTGCCGGCCGTTCGAGCAGCCTGCTGTTCATAACGGACACCTTCTCCGGGCGCCGTTACCTGTGCGACACAGGAGCGCAGGTGAGTGTCGTTCCCGCCGGCACGTCAGACAAGCACGCCGCGGGTGGGGGCCCCGCGCTGCTTGCCGCGAACGGGACGCCCATCCGTACGTACGGAAAACGCTGCCTCTCTCTGCGGTTCGGAGGGCAGGTTTTCCGATGGACGTTCGTCACCACCGACGTGCCCATGGCACTGCTTGGCGCGGACTTCCTGTGCGATAATGGGCTCCTGGTCGACGTCAAGCGCAGACGTCTTGTCCAGGCCGAGACGTTCAGCTCGCTCGCTTGTGCGTTGCCCAGCTCGTCGAGCAGCTCAACGAGCGGCTTGCCAAGTGGCTTGCCGAACGGTTCGGTTCCGGCCACGTTGGTCTGTACGCTTCCGGCAGCGGACGCATTCACCCGCCTCCTCGCCAGCTTCCCGGCCCTCACGCGGCCCACCTTCTCGGCGGGGGCCGTCAAGCACGGGGTGGCCCATCACATCCCCACCGTCGGGCCACCGGTCTACGCCCGAGCACGCCACCTCGAGCCGACGAAGCTGGCGGTGGCAAAAGCGGGGTTCGCTACCCTGGAGCGACTCGGCATCGTTCGGCGCTCAGAGAGCACTTGGGCGTCGCCGCTGCACATCGTGCCGAAGCCCGGCGGGGGATGGCGACCGTGCGGGGACTATCGCCGTCTCAATGACGCCACGACTCCCGACAGCTACCCCGTCCCCCACATTCAGGACTTTTCCACCCGTTTGGCGGGCATGTCCTTCTTCTCGAAGGTGGACCTCATACGCGGCTACCATCAGGTCCCCGTCAGGCCGGAGGACGTCCCGAAGACGGCGGTCATCACGCCATTCGGACTCTTCGAGTTCCTGCGCATGCCCTTCGGTCTGAAGAATGCGGCTCAGGCGTTCCAGCGACTGATGGACAGCGTCCTGCGCGACTTGGATTTTGTCTACGTCTACCTGGACGATATCCTCGTCGCCAGCGCGTCCCGCGAAGAGCACCTACGCCACCTCCGCACGCTCTTCGAACGCCTGGGCCAGCATGGCCTGATTGTGAACCCCGCAAAGTGCCGGTTCGGCGCCGCCATAATCGATTTTCTGGGGCACCGTGTCACCAGGCACGGAGCCGTCCCCCTGCCGGCCAAGGTGGAGGCGGTGAAAGGGTTTCCGCGCCCCCGCACGATCAGAGGGCTGCAGGAGTTCCTGGGCATGGTGAACTTTTACCATCGGTTCCTGCCCCGTATCGCCCAGCTCCTGCGCCCCCTGCACGAAGCTCTCCGAGGTAAGCCGGGCAAAGGCGACGTTACCTGGACTGAGCAGATGTACACGGCGTTCACGGGCGCGAAGCTCGCCTTGGCTAATGCCACCATGCTCGCGCACCCGGCGCCCGATGTACCGATCGCCCTCACCACCGATGCCTCGGACTACGCGGTGGGCGCGGTGCACGAGCAATGGGTGCGTGGAGCTTGGCAACCGCTGGCGTTCTTTAGCCGGCAGCTTCGCCCGCCCGAACGCCGTTACAGTACCTTCGACCGCGAGTTGCTCGGGCTTCATTTGGCGGTCAGGCACTTCCGCCATCTGCTCGAGGGCCGTGCGTTCACGGCCTTCGTCGACCACAAGCCGCTGATCTTCGCGATGGGCAAGGTCACCGAGCCGTGGTCGGCCCGGCAGCAGCGTCACCTCTCGGCCGTGTCCGAGTACACGACGGACATCCAGCACGTCGCAGGGAAGGACAACCCGGTGGCGGATTGCCTTTCCCGGGCCGTCGCCCACGCAGTCCACCTCGGCATCGACTATGCCCGGATGGCAGTGGACCAGGCCGCTGACCCCGATGTCCAGGCCTTGCGGACCGCCGTCACGGGCCTCCGCGTCACCGAGGTGCCGTTCGACGGCGCGGGCGCGGCCCTCTTGTGCGACGTCTCCCTCGGGCGTCCTCGCCCCATCCTGCCCGCGGGCTGGCAGCGCCAGGTGTTTGACGCCATCCACGGCCTGTCCCACCCGGGCGCGAGGGCCTCCCAAAGGCTGATCGCCGACAAGTTCGTCTGGCATGGCCTCCGGAAGGCCGTCCGCGGCTGGGCCAGGACGTGCCTCGCGTGCCAGCGCGCCAAGGTGCACCGGCACACCCAGGCCCCGTTGGCCCCGTTCACGGTGCCGGAACGCCAGTTTGACCACGTCCACGTGGACCTGGTGGGACCTCTGCCCCCCTCGCGGGGTTTCACCCACGTCCTCACCATGGTGGACCGCACCACCCGGTGGCCGGAGGCCGTGCCCTTGGCGTCGACAACGGCGGCCGATGTCGCGCAGGCTTTCATCGCCACCTGGGTCGCCCGGTTCGGCGCCCCCTCAGACATCTTGTCCGACCGTGGCCCCCAGTTCACCTCGGAGCTCTGGGGGGCGGTCGCGCAGGGGCTCGGGGTCCGGCTGCACCGAACCACGGCCTACCACCCCCAGGCTAACGGCCTGTGTGAGCGATTTCACCGCTCATTGAAGGCCGCGCTCTGGGCCACCATCCGCGACGGCGGCTGGGTCGACAGGCTCCCCTGGGTCCTGCTGGGCCTCCGGACGGTGCCCAAGGAGGACCTGCGCGCATCCGCGGCGGAGTTGGTCTTCGGGCAACCGCTGCGGGTGCCGGGCGAGTTCCTCCCCGACTCCACGGCACCATGGTCCGCGGCACAGCAGCGCTCCGCTCTGCAAGAGACCACCCAGAGGTTCGCCCCGGTGCCAACGGCATGCCACGGGCACCCACCGACGCACGTCGCCCCGGAGCTTCGCACGGCAGAGCACGTCTTCGTCCGCCACGATGCCCACCGGACACCACTGCGGCCCCCGTACGACGGGCCTTTCCGCGTGCTGGAGACCGGGGCGAAGCACTTCACCCTGGACATCGGCGGTACTCCTGACCGCGTTTCGGTAGACCGCCTCAAGCCGGCCCACCTCGACGTGGACCATCCACCGCCAGTGGCCCGACCCCCACGTCGGGGCCGCCCCCCTGCGGGCGGACCCCCGGCACCGCCCAGCCCGCCGCCACGCCGCCCCCCGGTCCTGCACCCATCCCAGGGGCAGCCAGGGGCATCCCACCTGGCACCCCTGCACCCCGGACGCCGCCGATCGCCAGGGGGCGCTTCGGCCGGGTCATTCGTCTGCCCCGCAAACTGGCCCTCCAGGTGCGCGGGAATTCTGGGGGGGCGCGTGTGGCGGACACAAAAGCCCACTGGCGTGGTGACATCAATCCGCGCATCAAGTGGGCGAGGGCCACGCCCGAGGGGTAGGCGTGGCCTGAGGATATACACGGGGCGCGCAGCCCAGAGCGCGCTAGTGTTACAGTGAGCTCCTGAAATAAAGACGCTTATAAGTTACCGCTTGTCCGCTTCCTCCTTGCTCGCAAGCAGCGCGCGTAACGCCGCGCTTTAATACAACGAAAAAGAAAATAAATTATTAAATATTCCCTGATTACTTCTTAATTTATTTGATGCTTTTCCAGCAGAGACAGCAGGGAATAAAATAACAATAAAAGAGAAGCAATATATAGTGCAGACTATTGTAATGACCAGTGGTGGTCATTTCAAATGCAGGGTAAGAGGGAGTGGATGACTTGCTTGCATGACATCCTTGAGCAGAGGATGCCCAGCGTGACAGCTGATACGTCTTTTCACCTGGCCACTCTCGGCCTTCTTATGCATGCCGGCGCGTAGTCATAGACTAGAAAGCACAGAGCAATATTATAAGGTTTGAACCACCTTTAGAGGCCATTTTCTTTCTGCAGAGCTTCCCTGCAGAGCAGGGGTTGGCCTTTTTTATGCCTTTTTTTGGCACCGTGGTCCCATTTTTGAAGCAATGTTTTATGGCAGGATGCTCTTCTTGCCGCCAACCCTGTTAGTCGCCTCTTGCAACACACAGGGAATTACCAGTGAACTGGTACTCAATTTCCCGACCCCGGAAGGATGACAGGCTGAGTCAACCCCCCTGGCGTTAATTCAGCGATCGACCCGGATTTGAACCTAGAATCCTAGGTATCCCAAGCCGGCACCCGAACCGCTAAGCCAACACCAGGCTCAGTATTACAAGGTGTGATGTCGTAAACAGAATTTGCTTTTCCAAACCCTTGCTTTCAAAAAAACACGATTGAGGGTCCATCTATCTTTTACTTGTGCAACTAGTAGGGCACTCGGTAGAGGGCATACCTCTGCCCGGATGAACAGTTTACATTTTGTATCCCACTTTTGGTGTGAGTCGTCGTTTTTTGACGAATCTCTTCCCTTCGTTGGCGTGCTCACTCAGCATTGTGCGACGTCTGTATAGTCCAATGCGGGACCCACAGCGTCCAACACAAACATCACAGGTATAGCCTGGGCCTTGCAGAGATGGACATTGGCAGATTTTCCTTTCTTGCCTCCACCGTCTCGCGGTAGCAAGTGTCCCACATTCAAAATGGCCCAGGTCTTTGCGGCAAATGTTACGTCAAGCTAACCTGTTTGTGGCCTGATGTTCACAGGTGGCAGCTGGAATGGCCCAAGACTTGAGTATAGTTGTCCAAATTTACCAAATTTACCAAAAATTAACCAAACTTACCAAATTTAAGTTGTCCATAGAAAAGCGCTCCTGGGATTATATGGTCCTCCATGCGTGTGAGGTGTCCTGACCAACGAAGCTGGGCTTGCATCAGGAAATACTCAATTCCTTGGATGCGACAGTTGTCAAGGATTGAGGTGTTTGGTATTCTGTCTCGCCGGGTGATGCCAGAATCTTGCGAAGGCATCGCATATGGAATTGATCAAGGTGTTTCATATGGTGATGATAAGGATGTTCAAGATCCCACTGATAGGCCGTATCTGGATCCGGACCTGAACAAAAATCTAATCGGCTTGTTCTTGTCACCGAAGCAACTCATCCAACTTGTTTTGTCACGACTCGTCCACAACATTTTGAGATACCCTGCTCACAGGCAAACAAATAGACAGGGTTGAAAACCCAACCTCCGTCCATCTTTGATAGCTGGCAGAGGTAAAGATGGTGGGAGTTTTCACACCGTCTCATACTTTCCTTTCCGTGTCCTATCACTCCTCCCTCTCTTTCCGTCAATTTTAATTTTCTCAGTTTAGTGCCCCTCGACCTCACTTAGGCATGTACAGTCACGTGAAAAAGTAAGTACACCCCATGTAAAGTTTTGACTTTTTCAACATATTTCAACATACAGCTATTTGATCTTCATTTCAACAATATTGATAAATAAAGGTGATATAATATAACAAATATCATGAAACATTTACATTTTGTAGTCCATTGTATAATTTAAATAAACATAAATGCAAATTTCGCATGTGGAAAAAGTAAGTACACCCTTGGCTCTCCTAGGTGGTATTGCCCCCTTTGGCAGAAACAACCTCAAGTAGGCGTTTCTTATAACTGTCGACCAGTCTCTGACATCTACTGTGAGAAATTTTTTCCCACTCCTCCATGCAGAATTCTTTCAGCTGTGCGATGTTTGAGGGGTTTCTTGCATGCGGAGCTCGTTTCAAATCCCCCCACAACATCTCGAAGGGATTTAGATCCGGGCTTTGACTTGGCCATTCCAGAACCCTCCATTTCTTTCTTTTCAGCCATTCCTTGGTGGATTTACTGGTAAGTTTAGGGTCATTGTCATGTTGCAAGGTCCACCTTCGGTTGAGCTTCAACTTTCTGACAGATGGCCTCACATTATCCTCAAGCACCCTCTGGTACAATGAAGAATTCATAGTGGATTCTATGATGGTGAGCTGCCCAGGCCCTGATGCAGCAAAGCTGCCCCAAACCGTAATATTTCCACCACCATGCTTTACAGTTGGTATCAGGTTCTTGTGGTCAAATGCTGTCTTTGGTTTTCGCCAAACATGTCTTCTGGTACTGTGGCCAAATAGCTCAACCTTTGACTCATCTGTCCAGAGCAGATTGTTCCAGAAGTGCTGGTCTTTGCCTAGGTGTTCATTGGCAAACTTTAGTCTTGCCCTGCTGTTCTTTCCGGACAGCAAAGGTTTCCTCCTGGCACACCACCCGTGTATATCAAATTTGTGCAGCATCTGTCTCATGGTGGACTCGTGCACTTTGACATCAACAGTGGCAAGAGCTACCTGTAGGTCCCGTGATGACATTCTGAGGTTGTTAGAGACTTCTTTCAGCATATTGCGGTCTGCTCTCGGGCTGAACTTGCTGGGGCGGCCTGGCCTGAACAAGTTGGCAGTTGTTTGGAATCTTCTCCACTTGTAGATGATGTTCCGGACAGTCGAATGATTGATTTCAAATTGTTTGGAGATCTTTTTAAATCCCTTCCCAGACTCGTAGGCATCTATAAGCTTCTTTCTGAAGGCCTCAGAGAGCTCTTTTGATCTAGGCATGGTGATGCCACACACTTCAACAACAAAGAGCAAACCAAACTAAATGTCTGAGGTTTAAATAAGACAGGTTCCTCCAAGATCCTCTCTGACAATGTTCTAATCATTTGCACCTGAGCTGGTGCACCTGATTCTAATTTTAGGTATTTGAAGTAGTGATAAATGTAGGGGTGTACTTACTTTTTTCACATGCGAAATTTGCATTTATGTTTATTTAAATCATACAATGGACTACAAAATGTAAATGTTTCATGATATTTGTTATATTATATCACCTTTATCTATCAATATTGTTGAAACTAGGGCATGCCCGTACTATATATAAGCTAGGACGTGCCCGTACGTGGGTGCCCGTTCCTTGCCAAAAAAAAAAAAAAAAAATTTGTGTAGGGGTGTGTGTGTGTGTAAACATCCTAGGGCGTGCCCGTACGTGGGTGCAAAAAAACATGCGTGCAAACAACAACAACAAAAAAAAACTTTGAAACCACGTGGCAGTAACGACCACAGAACCCCCCCCCCTCTATTTACATGAATGGTTTGGTCCATTCGCAACGACCACAGAACCCCCCCCTCTATTTACATGCAATGGTTTGGTCCATTCGCAACGCCAAAGCGAACGGCGAACGGCTAAATCGCCATAGCTCGGTAAGTACTTGTCCGATTAATTTCAAACCTTGAAAAGGCACATCCTCGGGTCCCCAGCAATATACCTGGCAAGTTTAAAGTATATCGGACCCGTGGTTGTCGAGAAACAGCGGTCACAGACAAACAAACAAACGTACAAACGTACAAACGTACAAACGTACAAACGTACAAACAAACACACAGAGATTACTGGAATTATAGATAGATGAAGATCAAATTGCTGTATGTTGAAATATGTTGAAAAAGTCAAAACTTTACATGGGGTGTACTTACTTTTTCCACATGCGAAATTTGCATTCATGTTTATTTAAATTATACAATGGGCTACAAAATGTAAATGTTTCATGATATTTGTTATATTTTATCACCTTTATCTGTCAGTATTGTTGAAATGAAGATCAAATAGCTGTATGTTGAAATATGTTGAAAAGGTCAAAACTTTACATGGGGTGTACTTACTTTTTCACGTGACTGTATGTACTAAGTAGACAGACTTTTTTTTACAACTGGAATGAATGGAGAATTTTTTTTCCCTTGATTTTCAGTTGCTCTATCAATGGAAGCCATTATGGATAAAAGACTCAAGGAAAGGAAGGTGGGATAGAACGGTAATAATCTCCAGCATAGTGAACATTTGATACCTACATTGCTGATGATGGGCACGCCAAGGTGGGCCATGTTGGTGATTATCTCAGCATCTTCCGGGGGAATTTTGGCGTGCTCAATCAACCGCTGAAGGTTCTCCTCCGTCACACCTGGTGGGACAAACGTTGCTTAACACTCACACTAGACAGCAACTTGTTAACGACGTAAACTGAACAGAAATTGAAGCTGTCGTTGTGCCCGGAGAGACTCACCATTTTTGTTCAGTATGTACAGCAGGATGACACGGATCTTGTCATGGACGGAGACCGTTCCATCAAGCAGGACGGGTACGATGAGCCGCATCGGGTCCTTAAGTTTCTCACCATCTGCGTCCGTGCCCGTTGCCAGGTCCTTTTTCATGGTAACATGATACAGCTCAGTTCAACAAGTGCCAAATAGTCATGTAATCACTCAATTTCATGAATACAAAAGTGACATCAAACATATACCCTTTGGCAATGATCATCTTATTGCTGGGAAATATTCGAATTGGTCAGTAATATCAAACATATCTGTCAAACTTATCAAATATATTTACTAATTTCGAGATCATTTGAGGAAATCAACCAGGATAGAAATGTGGAGTTTATTGAAATTTTTAAAACACTTACATTATTATCCTCGCCAGAGGAGAGGGTATTGCATTTGAGCCCGTTTGTTACTTTGCAAATTTATTTTTTGACAAGTCCACTACATGGCCAAAAGTATGCGGACACCCCTTCTAATTAGTGAATTCGGCTGTTTCAGCCACACCCATTGCTGACAGGTATATCTAATCAAGCACACAGCCATGCAATCTCCATAGACAAACATTGGCAGTAGAATGGGCCATACTGAAGAGCTCAGTGACTTTAAACGTGGCACCGTCATAGGATGCCACCTTTCCAACAAGTCAGTTCGTCAAATTTCTGCCCTGCGAGCGCTGCCCCGGTCAACTGTAAGTGCTGTTATTGTGAAGGGGAAACGTCTAGGAGCAACAACAGCTCAGCCACGAAGTGGTAGGCCATACAAGCTCGCAGAACTGAACCATCGAGTGTCGAAATGCGTAAAAATCGTCTGTCCCCAGTTGCAAAACTCACGGCGGAGTTCCAAACTGCCACTGGAAGCAATGAGAACTGCGGTCAACTGTAAGTGGTCAACTGTAAGCCTTAAAAAAACCCCACTGAAAACACGTCCTGGTGAAGGTCTGCAATCTCTGATTGCTCTTTCTGGTTTGCTAATTACTATCCCCACCCGGGTCATACTATCCTCTGCAGCTAAAGTATCAAACAAACCCGGGTATGCCATTGTTAGACGAGCAGTCTTGTTTTTTTGAAGAAGCAGAATGTGATGTGTGATGAGACCTGGGTCAATCATTTCACATCAGAGTCAAGTTGAGCCAACATGCAATGGAGACATTGTTGGTTGCCACCACCAAAAAATTCGAGCTTCAGCCAACAGGAGGAAAGATTTGGGCAAAAGTGTTTTGGGACCTTAATGATCTCATTCACCTGGACACCCAGTTTAACGTACATCCAAAGGACAGCACACGCATATTGATGATTCAATCTACCTGTGAAACACCAGTATCATAATTCATAATTATTAGCTGGGTTGGGATTGAAACCCCAGCTGGACAGCTCGAAGGCCAGGGTGCATACCTCCAGGACCTGGGCAATCCTGTCAGCCCATTGATGTTTTTTGAATGAAGAAGACATCAAAGCACGAGTCATGAAATATCTGCGTGCCCGTCCCATTTTTTACACAGATGGTGTCGTGTGCTGCAGTATCATTGGAACAGGTTTGACGTGCAAGAGGGAAATACCGCGAGAAATGTCGGATGTTTCATCAACCCGATGATACCTTTTCATTTTCGCAAATAAAAATAATCCATATAATTACATACAACATGCGACATAGCGATTGTGAACACGATTATCGATCACGATTCGCGATCATCACGATCATAGGGTATCGATCACGATTTGAAACACGATGGAATAATATTTACCGATATGAACAGTGATGTGGCTTTTATTGAAATTCTAAAGATACTGTTTAGATTTCGATGATTTGCGTGTAATATGATTCAACGGATGTTTATATGAATCGTTTAAAATAAAGAAACCTTCAATTTCTGATATTTTGTCTTTTCATTTGGGCCCCCAATTGAACCCCGCCCATGGGGCGGGTACCGTTGTTAGTTATCTATATTATAATAGCCGTAGATGATTCTGTCTGTCTGTCTGTCTATCTGTTGGGTGTCTGTCCGGGGTGTGGCTTACTCGGTTTGCAGAGTAGCTCCACCCATAGCTCCACCCATTCTGGGAGTGGCTATAAACAAATATCCACCATTTTATTAACTCGCATAGCTTTGAGTCCTGTTTTGTAGGCCCGTGGTGTCTTGCTCTCCCCCAGTTTTATTTCAAATCAAATTCGATAAATCATTTCATTTTTCACAGTCGCTAACATAGTTTTAGACTCGGTTGAAAAAAAACGGGAAGAAAATCCGATGAAAGTTGCCGTTTATAGAACGAAATGAATTCTCAAAGGCCTGTAACTTCAAGGCCATTGAGTCTCTCTCACGCCTTTATCTCCAATCTAACTCACCATATGATTTCATTTTTATCGATGGTTTTACTTTTAGACTCGGTGTCAGCAATAATTGAGAACAATCCACACACGCGGGAAAATGCAGAGATATATTTTTTAAAATCGCGTCATGGTGTATCATACACCGCCCAACATGACACCGCCGGCAATGTGTCGATATATATTAAAAATTCGCTTTTGCTTTTCCGTTATGATATATTACTATTTCGTTTGATGATAGTCGTCACAAAAACGTCAACAATGATGCCGACATATATTTCTTCGTTTTTATTTCATTCAACATATTAGCCGGAAGTAAAATATGTTTCAGGAAATTACCGAGAGATATTTCTTCGTTTTTTTTATTAGTTATGTGCGCATACACTTTAAATAGGTTTATTTGAAATCTTTAATTTTCCACAAACATTCCACACACGCGGGAAAATGCAGAGATATATTTTTTAAAATCGCGTCATGCTGTATCATACACCGCCCAACATGACACCGACGGCAATGTGTCGATATCTATTTTAAATTCGATATATCATTTCATTTTTCACAGTCGCTAACATAGTTTTAGACTCGGTTGAAAAAAAACGAGAAGAAAATCCGATGAAAGTTGCCGTTTATAGAACGAAATGAATTCTCAAATGCCTGTAACTTCAAGGCCATTGAGTCTCTCTCACGCCTTTATCTCCAATCTAACTCACCATATGATTTCATTTTTATCGATGGTTTTAGAGTCGGTGTCAGCAATAATTGAGAACATTCCACACACGCGGGAAAATGCAGATATATTTTTTAAAATCGCGTCATGGTGTATCATACACCGCCTAACATGACACCGACGGCAACGTGTCGATACATATTAAAAATTCGATATATCATTTCATTTTTCACAGTCGCTAACATAGTTTTCGACTGGGTTGAAAAAAAACGGGAAGGAAATCCAATGAAAGTTGCCGTTTATAGAACGAAATGAATTCTCAAACGCCTGTAACTTCAACTTCAAGGCCATTGAGTCTCTCTCACGCCTTTATCTCCAATCTAACTCACCATATGATTTCATTTTTATCGATGGTTTTGGACTCGGTGTCAGCAATAATTGAGAACATTCCACACACGCGGGAAAATGCAGAGATATATTTTTAAAAATCGCGTCATGGTGTATCATACACCGCCCAACATGACACCGACGGCAACGTGTCGATATATATTAAAAATTCGCTTTTGCTTTTCCGTTAAGATATATTACTTTTTCGTTTGATGACAGTCGTCACAAAAACGTCAACAATGATGCCGACATATATTTCTTCGTTTTTATTTAATTCAACATTATTAGCCGGAAGTAAAATATGTTTCAGGAAATTACCGAGAGATATTTCTTCGTTTTTTAAAATTAGTTATGTGCGAATACACTTTAAATAGGTTTATTTGAAATCTTTAATTTTCCACAATATAATTTACTTGCCATTTATCATTTGATGATTACGAGACAAATTCCTCTTGAGGATCGTGACAATTCATGCGCTGCGTGGAAACTTCTATTTCCAAAATGAATGAGACGATCGATGAAGAACGCAGACTTGAACAGGATGCAGCAAGAAAACGAATGAGACGGGCGAACGAGTCCATCGACGAACGTCAATGCAAACTTGCGGGGTCACCCGTGGGAATCCCACGGGCATGGATGTGTGTGACATTTCGACATATTGAGTTAGATGCTGCACATTCATTTTTACAAAATGGTTACTGGCAAGTCATCAGATCCAGAAATGGTGTAAAAACCACCGTTTAGAGGCCATTTTTCCCCGCAAAGCGGGGGTTGGCCTTTTCGGGGACCGTGGTAGTTGTTGTTTTTTTGTCCCCTTTTTGAAGCAATGTTTTACGGCCGGATGCCCTTCCTGACGCCAACCCTTTTTGCCGCCTTCAACGACAAACAGGGAATTACCAGTGAACTGGTACTCAATTAGCCGACCTCGGAAGGCATGACAGGCTGAGTCAACCCCCCTGGCATTAATTCGGCGATCGACCGAGATTCGAACCCAGGATCCTAAGCCGGCACCCTAGCCGCTAGCCCAACACCAGAAATGGTGTCATGAACACAATTTATTTACGCACAAGCACAAAAGCAAGACGGGCCGATTTCCGATTCCGACGGGCCGACGGGCGAGACGGGCCGATTTCCGATTCCGACGGGCCGATTTGGAGCAAGAAAAAGAACGAGACGGGAGAAAAAGGAGAGAAACGAGACGGGGAAAGCCGATTGGAGAGGCGAGTGAGGTGCGATTGGAGAGGAGTGTGAGGCGCGATTGGAGAGGAGTGTGAGGCACGATTGGAGAGGAGTGTGAGGCGTGATTGGAGAGGAGTGTGAGGCACGATTGGAGAGGAGTGATTGGAGGGGAGTGTGAGGCACGATTGGAGAGGAGTGTGAGGCACGATTGGAGAGGAGTGTGAGGCGCGATTGGAGAGGAGTGTGAGGCGCGATTGGAGAGGAGTGTGAGGCGCGATTGGAGAGGAGTGTGAGGCGCGATTGGAGAGGCGTGTGAAGGATTGGAGAGGAGAGGAGTGTGAGGGATTGGAGAGGTGAGGGATTGGAAAGGAGAGGGATGTGAGGGTTTGGGGAGGAGAGGAGTGCTAGGTGGAGAGAGGAGAGTGTCAGGTGGAGACAGGAGAGTGTCAGGTGGAGACAGGAGAGTGTCAGGTGGAGAGGAGTGAGGGGTCACATATTATGTGAAATAACTAAATTCACACCATTTCTGGATCTGATGACTTGCCAGTAACCATTTTGTAAAAATGAATGTGCAGCATATAACTCAATATGTCGAAATGTCACACACATCCATGCCCGTGGGATTCCCACGGGTGACCCCGCTAGTTAATAATAACATCAATTAAATGAACAGGTGTCTGTCATGGAATGTCGGTAACTTGAGTGTCCCAACTTATGACCTGAACGTTTTTAATTCTCTACTCGTTGGTGTAAAATATTTGAAAAATAGAAAACTCGTGGTGTTCAAACTTTGGACCACGTGGTTTTCACCGAAAGAGAGTAATCGGATCAATAAATAAATAAATGAATATACAGGTTATTAATATAAAAAATGCATAGGGGGCGTGGCCACAGTCCAATGTGACGTCACTTTGTTTGCTATTTGTCACAATGAGAATTCCTGCAATAGAGAACTCTTAAGACAAAGCTCTGTGGTTAAAGCTTCATTCGTGGATTGGTGTGGACGAGAGATGTGGTTCATTTCCATCGTGGTGTTCATGCTGGTTCGTTGTGCGACATCCCGACCACCACAGCAGGTAAGCCGTAAGCGGGGATTGTAAGAGAGAACAGGTACACAACGTACGTACTCGGACAAGGTACACAACGGACGCACTCGTTTTGGGTCGATGGGAAAGCGAACAGGTGGTGTGTTCCGTGTTAAATTTCTAATGTTTTCGATTGGAGAGGGAATTGGATTCGACGAAAAAACTGCACAAAGGCCTGAGTGATCTGCCGCGGCATCATCTTGTCTTGGATTAGATAACATGTAAATATGGTCGAGTGCTCTGATCGAGGGATTTCCGGTGCCGAGTCAACTCTTACTTGGGTGTTTCTTGCCTTTCACCCCTTTGTCATGTATGAAGCTGCAAATATTCACCGTTGTATCCCTACACCGTGACCACATGGTATCCCTCCGCCGCAGCTCGGATGGTTCGGTTAATCGGGCCTGTATCAGCAGAGTCAATAAACGTGTGCTCCAATCGATCGTAGTTTGTCGAGATACCTTCCATGGCGACGAGGATAAACATCGAGACCATGACTTATTTTGGCCATATCGATGAATTCGACCCTAATGAGCGAGATTTTGACACGTATTCCGAGCGGTTGTCTTTCTCCTTCGAGACGAACGGCATCGCGACCGAAGCCCGGATGAAGGCCGTCTTCCTGTCCGTTTGCGGAGGTGAGACGTTCACACTCGTTAAAAACCTGATTCGGCCTCGGACAATCCAGGAGCTCACGTATGCACAGCTCAAGGCCGCTTTGAAGGAACATAGTAATCCATCTCCTTCAGTCATCCTGTGTCGGTTTAATTTTTACATGTGCAGACAGCAGCAAGGTCAGTCGATCGCAGACTTCATTGCACACCTCAAAAAACTGTCACATCTGTGTGAGTTTGGGGACACGATTGATGACATGCTCCGTGATTTGCTGGTGGGTGGCATGTCCGATGACCGCACTAATAGATCGTCTGGTACCTTAGTAAATGGATTGTTACACGCTGGACAAAAACACCATTTTTTTTACACAATCCCTGCATGAGGTCACTTGTTGAGAAAAAGCTAAGCTCCAAACATTCCGTGAATCTGGAAGCTGAAATGGCGTCGTTTATGACGTCATATTGCCGAAAATAGCATTTTGTGGATAATCAACAGGAAAAAACAGGTACCAAATGTTCAGCAATTGTGTTTTTAATGAAACACATATACACTGATGACAAACGAAGTGTTATAAAAATTGAAGCTAAAATGACGTTAGAATGGCGTCATTTTGACATCATAATGACGTCATTTAGCTAGAAAATGACATTTTTGGTGTATTCAGCAACCTTGTGTTTATTGAAGTGCACGCATGTTTGTCGTATGAGAGTTATAATGACGAGATCGGAAGCAAGACCGTTAAAAAAGAGCCAGAACAGTATTCCATGGCAAATAATTAGCTTATTTTTGACATTTGCAACAGCACAGGTCATCGCCTCATCGCCTTCAAGGTGCCTCATCTTGACGTCTTGACATCTTGACGTCGTCATGACGTTCATCGATCGGTGAAGCAGTTTCAGAGAAGGGATTGTTTTAAATATCGCCTTTCAAGCTAATATGGCTGCCATACCACATGACAAATGACCTTTAAAATGTACACTCTGTATATGTATGGGCAGGGAATCACATTTGTGAAGTTTTGTGTTGATCGGATAAGGTTAGTTTTTCTATCCAAGATGGCTGCCAAACCACGTGACATAAAACATCATCATTTTCAAACGATATGCAACAGTGCTGTTCGATGATATTTGTTTTCGATGAGGCGATATTTTCTCAAATATCCTTTTTTGATGTCAAGACTCAAGACGTCAAGACATGATGACGGTGACTGACGACCTCATCGTCAGTACATGGTAGTCCGACTTTGGAGCATTTGCATCTCAAACAGCCTATGTCCGACTTGCAGTTGCATTTTATGAGTTCCATACAGGCGTCCGCTGCTTGTGGGATAGTTATCCACACTGGTAACCACTTATTATCCTCCATTGTCCACCCCCAACCCCTGGGAGACGGAATCTGTAGATCGTACTGTTCACTTGTGGTCCAGATCCCTCCTTGATAGGCGACTCTTTTCATGTGCTGATGTAAGGCATTCTACAAAGACGTAACACAGGATTAAAATGCTGTCATGAGAGAAAAAGTTTGTTGATATAACAACTAAATAGATTATTTACCTGCGGAGGAGGGATGTTCTCCAGACTCCTGCTTTTCTTGCAGAACAGATCTCGACGGGCCTCGTTTACCATGTCCACATTGCTGGTTTGATCATATAAGACAACCGTAAGCCGTTCTATGATCTGAAAGGTTCTAGACGATGTTTCCACTGGATCAAACGGCTTGTCGACCATGGTATTAAAAGCCTCTGCAGCCAGTGGATATGCTTTCCAAGCTTTCCATGAACTCTTTTTTTCCTTTGTTGAAGAAACTTGAAGTTGTGTCACACCCACTGAAGGCATGGAACAACGGAAGCGCACGAGATGTTTTCTCACCGAGACTGCTGCTGACAGTGTTGATGTGGTCATAACGGAAGGCTTTTCCCATAGCGAATGCAACCCATATATCCATTTCTGGATAACGTGCCAGCAACTTGAAAAATAGACTGACGATGATGACAATGACATCCGTTTCTACAGTGCGTACAAGAAGTCTGTTGGAGCCATTTTTCAGTGCGTGAACTACATGAACTACAATTCGTGTGTCTGCTTCTTCGTGTGAACAATCCGGCATTGGATCACTGCTACCGATGGATATTACTGAGCGGTCTGAACAGTAAAAAGAAACGGAACATAAGTTATCGAATATAATTTTCAGATATGTTAAGGAAATAATTTATGTCAAAGCAAACCAATACACCTGCATTGATGTACATTTCCTTGTCAGGAGGACACTCTTCCCCATCAACGACCTGGGATAAGAAATCAAAAAGCTCTTCTTTGTTCCTGGAATCTCGTAGGAAGTCCTTCCAGTTGGATGGCATTTTAGTCTGTGGCGATACCTTCTTTCTTACTCCAGAGCCTCTCTTATCACGTGTTGACTCTTTGATACTACTCGGTAAATATCGATCCCATACCAGATCTAACCGACTGTCCTTGTCTAACTCTTGCCGCATGAACGGTTTGAATACACTTTCAGCATAATCCTTGAAAGTGGACGAAGATGAAGTTGGCAAACTATGGACAATTGCTGCACCATCAAGGATTTTGACGTCAAAGTGGTTTGGTGGATTAGGCTGTTCGCTGCTGTCCAAACAGTCAAGCAGGTCAGACTTCGTTCCTGTACGAAGTTTTCCAAATGCCGACAGTGATGGAGGATGGAGCTGATTTTCATGGCTGAAAAAGAGGTCTGGGTCACTTTCCCTTAGCTGGTTTGCTATATACAGACGCCCAAATAAGTTTACATCATTGCGAAGGGCAGCAATTTGTTTCGCTTTTGAATTTACTGTTCGTTTCGGCGATTTGAAAAGTGGCAAGTTGTTTTTCTTAATGGGGTCTTGGATAAGTTTCGATCTTTCGTCAAGTACTTCCTTCCTAAACTTGTAGTACTGCAGCTCCCCTAACTGTTCCATGTTGCGAATTGTGTTTACCACAGACTCATCCACACAGTCTCGTGTAACACGATTAGCTCAGGGCATTCATCCATAAATGGGTTGCTGTACTCTGTTATAACGTTTAATAATTCGTCGGTCTGGTTTTTTAACAACTCCTGTGTGAATAATCCCTCCTCGTGATGGTGGTAATTGATTTAGTGGTTTGTTCTCGCGAGATAAGTGTTCTCGAATTCGTTGAGCAGCCGAGCTTGCTCAGGTCTGGAAATCATCCACCGCCTAAGAGCATTCGGGTTTGCTGTCAGGCCTATTACACCTCCGACGCCCTTGACCTTTGCATTTTCTTGCTCATGGACCTGATCGATTGGCAGAGAAGAAAATCTGTGATTTGTCTTATTAACCACCCAACACTTGGTGAAATATCACGTATGGCAGCAGGCAGCGACTGCATATCCCGGATATGTACCGAAATCCAGCGAGAGTAGTTGTAATGATCGAGAGCAAAGAAAAGAAACATCAGCGCTCCCAAAGCCTCGACATACAGATGGAAATTGTTCTCTCTTTGAGCACGAATGAAGACGAGGATAGTGAGTTCTGTGCGAAGCACAGTATCCCAGAACTGAAAGGTTGGGCTTTTCTCTATCATTTGCCATTTCCATTTATTAAAGTCATCTGTTACATCGGAGGAATTAAGATGAGTCCCATATGCGTCACGTTGTAATTTTGACAGTACCAACGCAGTCACTTGGTGAGCATGTCTCGTTCTTGTGATGTGGGCTGCTTTGAGAAATGAATCGGCCTTGCAAGTCGTTGCTATGCCAGAATCAGTGAGTGTGTTAGTCCAGCCCCTATCTGCTAAAAAGTCCCCAAGAGTGTTCCACAAAGCTTTTTCAATATGAAGCCCGCCAAACATGATAATGAGTTTGTCTTCTCCATGGGTTTCTGAAAAATTCCACTGGATATACTTAGGGTTTGCAAAAATGGGACAATCGCTATCTGGAACCGGGATTTGGCCCGGGTTGAGGAATTCTGTGGCAGACTTTAAAACATGCATTCCGTGCTTAATCATAGAAGGAGTGTCGGCCTTCTCAGCAAATGGAGGTAGAGGCGCGGTAATAGCTGGTGGGTTCGTCGGGGGGTGGGGGGGGGGGGCTGAGTGGATGCGTGATACGCCGCCCAAGTTAAAGCATCGCCATTTTGTAGGGTATCCTTCTTGAGAGGTGTAATGGCACGCTGCACCCATTCATCTTCTTTGAACTTTGCTTCCCCCAGTGGCCCATTGTGTGACGTTGTTTGTACTGCAGGGATTCGTGTGGATGTCATGTTCACATTTAATGCCTGTACTATTGCAAACGAGTCTGGAAGATATGGTTTGGTGTCTGGGTCTTTCTCGACGAGAATTGTTTGTCCAGGTATTACAGGATCATCGAGGGTTGGGAATTGTGTAATGCTAATACCAGTTCCATGAAACGACCCCTTGGCTGCAGTAGATGCCGGATCGTGGTCAATATTGTCCAGAGCCCTGACTGTGAATAAACCATTTCTTAAGTTGGGTGGACACACTACACCTGTTGTAAAAATCAGATCTACAACATTGTCCCAATCGTAGGTTTAATTCAGAATCGATCTCTAGCAACACCTGTAAGAAATCAACAAGAATAATATCAGTATACCGTAATCATAGAAGTAATAATGAATTGGCAATTGGTACAAGCAAGCCTGGAACATCTAGCAATACGCACCATTCGAATATGCACTACCACACAGAATAAATGTCACAGGAATGAATCGGAGCGACGTCCGTCCGAGTTATTATGGAAGCCCCTCAGTGGTCGGAGACAGCATAGCACCTGTGTTCAACTAAGACACAATTTCATTACAACACCATCAATCTTAAATTGCTCACATGCGGATAGGGCCAACTGATTTTCTATTTTAAGCACACGACTGTAGGAAATGCTCAAACCCAGATTGGCAAGGTGTTCCACTAATGTTCTTTGTCTGGTAGCAGCGTGTATCTTCATACCGACATATACCGGGAGCGGAGGCTCTTTGTCAGTACTGTATCGACAACTTGAGGCTGCGGAAGGAGTTCGTTTCTTACTGTTATGAAGTAACAGTTGTGCTATGGAAAGACATGCCTGGGGATATTCGATTGATCCATCAACCCTTGGTCCATACAGAATCATCGCCACAAGCAGTGTCGTGTTGGGCAAGCTGTTCCTCTGGCACTCAGTCAAATTTCCAGAAAAAGCACACCCCTCTTCCGCAAGAAATTCTTTCCTGCACATTTTTGCAACCTTGGCAAACTGAGGAGCTTCTGATTCATAGTTGTCTTCCTCTAAAGTCTGTTTAAGCATGTCACGCATACCTTCTGGAAATACAAGAATTATGTTTTTACCATCTGACTGTTCTTGTAAACCCATATCCATGAAATGATGGAGGAGCCTGGTTTTGAATCGTGTCTTGTCCAATGAACTATCACAGCCAAGCTCAATAACCCTGGTCTGGAACAATTGATGGAGGTCACCCAGCTTGAAAATAAATGTTCCATCCTCAATCAAACTTTCTATGTGCGATACAAGCTTGGCAAAAGCTCTTGCTTTAGCTCGTTCGACGTCTGTGCTTGTATCTGTATTCATTTGCCGTTGGTGAGTTCGGTACTGATTTCTGTATTGTGTTACGGATTCGTCACTTCCGTCGTTGTGGTTTTCATCCACTGTAAGCATTTTTGGTTCCATATACTATTATTGTTATTGTTTAAGTGAAATGGAGATAACTGTTTTCAAAAGGTAAAAAAATAGTGTTTTAAAAGAAACCGGAAACGGGATCGGAAGAAACCGGAAGAAGAAGAGCAAAAAAAAAAGCGGAGCAAGTGAGGTCGGGAAGAAAAGCCGAGCTGCTTTGAGGTCTCGAGGAGACGCTGGCGAACGGGGTCACGAGCGAACTTTGGGTTTCCTGGGAAAGGGATTCCTGCAACAGAGTTGTGATCGTTGTGACAGATAAACCTGCGTGACAGGTTTTGCGGTTGATTCCGAAGAGAATCGTTGTTGGAGTGCAGGTACGCCTCCAGTACGGGCCCGTCGGCCATTTTGCCTCGCTCCCGCCATTTTGCATCGCTCCAGCCTTTTCACCTCACTCCAGCCATTTCACCACACCCAGCCGTTAGCCTGGTTTGCGTGTGTAACGTGGATTTCGATTGGGAATTTGTGGTTTTCCGTTTGGGAGCCGTTGAACGTTCATACCCGAAGGTGTGATTTCCCAGTCGCCTTTTGGGGGCACCTTTGTGCCTCTTTGGCAGCATGACTGTCAGCCAAGCTGGCTTCTGGTCTCGATACGACATTTTTCTTGCGATCACCGGAGCGTGGATCGACTTTGGCTTGGTGCCGGGACAGAGACTTTGGGAATGTTATTTTCACTCACTTGGAGCACAGTGAGTTATATTGTAAGAAACTGATGGTACCATCATAGGAATGATATAATATTTGTTGTACAATTGATTAATATTGTTCTTGTGCTGTTATTCTTGTGTGACCTTAATACAATACTTGTTTTTTCGTAACAATTGGTGTGGTTTCACCATTGGTCATTGACACACAGAATAACACATCTTTCTGCCGTGACTCCTTGCGGGGCTCGGAGGACGGAGGTACACCGTGACCGGGGTTTGGGGAGGAGCACGTAACAATTGCGTGAGACAAGACATGTGATACTTACTTTCCAAGGCAATCAAATCGCCCCCGGCTAGTACTGAAAGCATTCGCTGGTCTTGCATTTCAAGTGCCATATCTCTCAATGACTGATCTGCAGAGAATGTTGAAAACTCATGAAGCTTGGTTATCGAGGTTTGTTCACAAAAAATGCAAACATCATTGCTTCCCGGTGCTGATTGCCTGATTGATCGGCGAGTAGTTGTGTCTGATGTCTTGTTTACCTGTTGTTTTTTTTTCTCTTGCTCTCTTGAGTTTAGCATTGTTAAATTTCTGGTGGCATGAACAATGCCAAGAGGCTTTGTTTGAAAGGAACTGTTCCAGTGTTGCATCAGTCCCGAACTCAATGCGCACGGGTAGTGCATCCAAGGTTTTGAATTCCTCGACATTTTCGAAGAATGCCTTGTAAACTGATAAAGCATCACAGCTTTGGCGATTTTGTGGACAATTAAGCTGCTCTGGGGTACTTCTCTGACAGATAACACAAGCTGTCCAATCCATATCGACCTGTGGTGGGGTGTCCTTTTCTTTACCACATCAACATCATCTAAGAAAAAACAGTGAAGATAAGTTGTTTAATTCTGTTGGTTATGACTGGGAGCAACAATGCGTTATACGAGTGCGAGTACAGCAACGAACATTATATTCTATCGGCTACAATAAAATGCTGTATTTTAGCTTGGAAAAGGTCCTTAGAGCATGACAAAATTCATTGAAATGCTTATTAACAAATTTATAAGCTTTAGTACCACGCGAAATAGTACATGAAACACAAAAAGTGGGACCACATAACAAGTAGGAGCGCCTGTTAACCCAGTCCAGCATTTGTAACACTGTGTGACGTCATTGTGACGCCACAGCCCTCAGATGCATCGAATTTTTTGGAGCTTAGGCAAAAATCACATATGTGGGACTGTCCAAAAAAAATTTGGTGCTTTTGTCCGACGTGTAACTATTTCGGCCAGTTCCGTCGTTAAGGCACCGAACTAAGACGCCTGCTTGCTGAGAGAAGACTGACGTTCCAAAATGCCAGAGACACCGCCATTTCCATGGGAAGTGCTGAACGCAAAGCTACAAGCATCGGTGCCACTCGCTCGTCTGGTACCAGCTCTGCTGTGAATCGGTTGGATCATGTTCAGCCAAAACGTTGGAACAAGTCTCCTCGTCAGAAGCCAGTGCAGTCTCAAACACACAACAAATGTTTTCGGTGCAACGGAAAGCACCCACCGGAAACGTGTCGGTTCAAAGATGCAACCTGCAATTTCTGTTCGAAAACTGGCCATATTGCTCCAGCTTGCATCACTCGCAAATCGGGAAAAGGGAACGCTGCTATCAAGAAGATTCATCAGTTTATCAGTTCGGAGGAACCTGAGTGTGACCAGGTGAGCTCTCTTTCCAACAACTCAGAATCGTGTGACCTGTTTAATATTGATTCTCACCATAAGCGGGACCCTCTTGTTGCCACTGTTGTCGTCAACAATCGACCATTGCAAATGGAGGTCGACACTGGTGTGGCCGTCTCGCTCATCAGCCATGCAGTTTTCACAAACCTGTGGAGTGATGCGGACCGACCCCATCTGAAACCTACTACCTATGGACTCTCCACCTATACAGGTGAGAAGATTGTTCCCTGCGGTACATGTGACGTCACGGTGGGCTACGATAACCGTGAGTTTCACCTACCCCTGATCGTCATTCCTGGAAAGGGCCCTTTCTTACTCGGCAGGAACTGGTTGAGCATAATTCAACTGAAGTGGAAAAGCATTCATCAACTCCGGGCAGACAACGTTTCTCCTACCGCAGCATACACACTCACAAATGTGCTGGATACGTACCTGGATGTCTTCAAGGATGAGCTTGGAACCTTGAAAGGACATACGGCTAAACTCAGTGTTGACCGGGATGCCAATCCTATATTTTGCAGAGCTCGCCCAGTCCCTTTCGCCCTGCGGTAGCGGATTGACAAGGAACTGGATCATCTTCAAAATATGGGCATCATCGAGCAAATCCAGTATGCCGAATGGGCGGCGCCCATCATTCCTGTCATCAAATCGGACCAGTCCATCTGCATATGTGGAGATTATAAAATGACCGTGAACAAGTGTTCTTCATTGGATAAATATCCAATCCCGAGGATCGAAGAGCTCTATGCTCGTCTCACGGGAAGCAAGACTTTTACGAAACTCGATCTCAAATCTGTCTATCTACAGCTCCGCTTGGACGAGAATTCGAAACAGTATCTTACCATCAACACACATCGTGGGTTGTACAGGTACCACCGACTCAGTTTTGGAGTGAAATCTGCACCTGGAATTTATCAGCGTGTCATGGACAGTTTGTTTGCCGCCGAACGCAACGTCGTTTGTTACCAGGATGATGTTTGGTTACTGGTCGTACGGACGCGGAACATCTACAAAACCTGGATAGAGTTCTGAAGAAGATTTCGGAGTCCGGCCTACCGTTTGCGTCGAGACAAGTGCAAGTTTATGGTGCCATCAGTCACGTACCTGGGTCATACGATTGATGCCGAGGGTCTACACCCGACAGATGAGAAAGTCCGAGCTATCAAGGATGCTCCTGCCCCACGAGACGTGACCGAATTGAAGTCATACCTCGGTTTGCTTCAGTTCTATGGTCGTTACATCCCGAATGTGACCGACATTTTGGGCCCCCTTTATCGGCTTTTGAGGAAAGGAATCTCCTGGAGCTGGGGGTCTACTGAACAATCAGCATTCCAGACCTCTAAAGATCTGCTCAAATCGTCCAATGTTCTCGTTCATTTTGATCCAGAGAAGGATCTTGTGCTGACATACGATGCCTGTCGGTATGGAGTGGGGAGTGTATTATCACAGGTGATGCCTGATGGTACGGAAAGACCTGTTGCATTTGCATCCAGAACGTTGTCCCCGGCAGAGAAGAACTATTCCCAACTTGACAAGGAAGGATTCAGAATCGTTTTCGGCGTCAGCAAATTTCGCCAGTACCTTCTTGGACATCATTTCACGATTCGCACTGATCACAAGCCGCTGATCAGTCTGTTTGGTCCAACTAAGGCGACATCTGACACACTACCACCCAGAATCATCCGCTGGTCCCTGTTTCTTGCTGCTTATGACTACACCATATGTTAGGAAAATGCAGAGATATATTTTTTAAAATCGCGTCATGGTGTATCATACACCGCCCAACATGACACCGCCGGCAATGTGTCGATATATATTAAAAATTCGCTTTTGCTTTTCCGTTATGATATATTACTATTTCGTTTGATGATAGTCGTCACAAAAACGTCAACAATGATGCCGACATATATTTCTTCGTTTTTATTTCATTCAACATATTAGCCGGAAGTAAAATATGTTTCAGGAAATTACCGAGAGATATTTCTTCGTTTTTTTTATTAGTTATGTGCGCATACACTTTAAATAGGTTTATTTGAAATCTTTAATTTTCCACAAACATTCCACACACGCGGGAAAATGCAGAGATATATTTTTTAAAATCGCGTCATGCTGTATCATACACCGCCCAACATGACACCGACGGCAATGTGTCGATATCTATTTTAAATTCGATATATCATTTCATTTTTCACAGTCGCTAACATAGTTTTAGACTCGGTTGAAAAAAAACGAGAAGAAAATCCGATGAAAGTTGCCGTTTATAGAACGAAATGAATTCTCAAATGCCTGTAACTTCAAGGCCATTGAGTCTCTCTCACGCCTTTATCTCCAATCTAACTCACCATATGATTTCATTTTTATCGATGGTTTTAGAGTCGGTGTCAGCAATAATTGAGAACATTCCACACACGCGGGAAAATGCAGATATATTTTTTAAAATCGCGTCATGGTGTATCATACACCGCCTAACATGACACCGACGGCAACGTGTCGATACATATTAAAAATTCGATATATCATTTCATTTTTCACAGTCGCTAACATAGTTTTCGACTGGGTTGAAAAAAAACGGGAAGGAAATCCAATGAAAGTTGCCGTTTATAGAACGAAATGAATTCTCAAACGCCTGTAACTTCAACTTCAAGGCCATTGAGTCTCTCTCACGCCTTTATCTCCAATCTAACTCACCATATGATTTCATTTTTATCGATGGTTTTGGACTCGGTGTCAGCAATAATTGAGAACATTCCACACACGCGGGAAAATGCAGAGATATATTTTTAAAAATCGCGTCATGGTGTATCATACACCGCCCAACATGACACCGACGGCAACGTGTCGATATATATTAAAAATTCGCTTTTGCTTTTCCGTTAAGATATATTACTTTTTCGTTTGATGACAGTCGTCACAAAAACGTCAACAATGATGCCGACATATATTTCTTCGTTTTTATTTAATTCAACATTATTAGCCGGAAGTAAAATATGTTTCAGGAAATTACCGAGAGATATTTCTTCGTTTTTTAAAATTAGTTATGTGCGAATACACTTTAAATAGGTTTATTTGAAATCTTTAATTTTCCACAATATAATTTACTTGCCATTTATCATTTGATGATTACGAGACAAATTCCTCTTGAGGATCGTGACAATTCATGCGCTGCGTGGAAACTTCTATTTCCAAAATGAATGAGACGATCGATGAAGAACGCAGACTTGAACAGGATGCAGCAAGAAAACGAATGAGACGGGCGAACGAGTCCATCGACGAACGTCAATGCAAACTTGCGGGGTCACCCGTGGGAATCCCACGGGCATGGATGTGTGTGACATTTCGACATATTGAGTTAGATGCTGCACATTCATTTTTACAAAATGGTTACTGGCAAGTCATCAGATCCAGAAATGGTGTAAAAACCACCGTTTAGAGGCCATTTTTCCCCGCAAAGCGGGGGTTGGCCTTTTCGGGGACCGTGGTAGTTGTTGTTTTTTTGTCCCCTTTTTGAAGCAATGTTTTACGGCCGGATGCCCTTCCTGACGCCAACCCTTTTTGCCGCCTTCAACGACAAACAGGGAATTACCAGTGAACTGGTACTCAATTAGCCGACCTCGGAAGGCATGACAGGCTGAGTCAACCCCCCTGGCATTAATTCGGCGATCGACCGAGATTCGAACCCAGGATCCTAAGCCGGCACCCTAGCCGCTAGCCCAACACCAGAAATGGTGTCATGAACACAATTTATTTACGCACAAGCACAAAAGCAAGACGGGCCGATTTCCGATTCCGACGGGCCGACGGGCGAGACGGGCCGATTTCCGATTCCGACGGGCCGATTTGGAGCAAGAAAAAGAACGAGACGGGAGAAAAAGGAGAGAAACGAGACGGGGAAAGCCGATTGGAGAGGCGAGTGAGGCGCGATTGGAGAGGAGTGTGAGGCGCGATTGGAGAGGAGTGTGAGGCACGATTGGAGAGGAGTGTGAGGCGTGATTGGAGAGGAGTGTGAGGCACGATTGGAGAGGAGTGATTGGAGGGGAGTGTGAGGCACGATTGGAGAGGAGTGTGAGGCACGATTGGAGAGGAGTGTGAGGCGCGATTGGAGAGGAGTGTGAGGCGCGATTGGAGAGGAGTGTGAGGCGCGATTGGAGAGGAGTGTGAGGCGCGATTGGAGAGGCGTGTGAAGGATTGGAGAGGAGAGGAGTGTGAGGGATTGGAGAGGTGAGGGATTGGAAAGGAGAGGGATGTGAGGGTTTGGGGAGGAGAGGAGTGCTAGGTGGAGAGAGGAGAGTGTCAGGTGGAGACAGGAGAGTGTCAGGTGGAGACAGGAGAGTGTCAGGTGGAGAGGAGTGAGGGGTCACATATTATGTGAAATAACTAAATTCACACCATTTCTGGATCTGATGACTTGCCAGTAACCATTTTGTAAAAATGAATGTGCAGCATATAACTCAATATGTCGAAATGTCACACACATCCATGCCCGTGGGATTCCCACGGGTGACCCCGCTAGTATGTTATAAGCCCGGTTCGTCTTTCACAAATGCAGATGCCATGAGTCGGTTACCCCTTCCAGAATCCGTTGATGATTCGCCTACACCAGGATCCATTATCGCACTGATGGATCATCTGGAAGATTGTGCTGTCGATTCCGGCCAGATCCGCACTTATACTCGACGAGACCCCGTTCTGTCCAGAACTGTCCAGGCTGTACAGGTTGGATGGCATTTGCTACCTGAGGGTGACCCAGCTTTTGCGGCTTTTAAAGCACGTAAAAACGAACTCAGCGTGGAAAATGGTTGCCTACTCTGGGGATGTCGTGTCGTGATCCCGGAAAATCTGCGTTCCAGGGTCATGGATGAAATCCATGACTGTCACCCCGGGATTGTGAAGATGAAGGCACTCGCCAGAAACTATGTGTGGTGGCCGAATCTTGATGCTGATATCGAACATCATGTTCGACATTGTTACCCCGGCCAGAGCACCCGGAATACACCTGCGAAAGCGCCACTGCATCCCTGGGAATGGCCCAGCGAACCGTGGCATCGCCTACATCTCGATTATGTCGGGCCTATTAACGGCAGCATGATTCTAATAATTACGGACGCGCACACAAAATGGATTGATGCCCATGTGACGCGTGGTACTACGTCAGCCATTGTCATCGAAAGACTCAGACGCTGTTTCGCCACTCATGGTCTGCCCAGGATGATCGTGAATGATAACGGTTCGTGTTTTTCCAGTACCGGGTTTGCCGAGTTCACACGTCGGAACGGCATCAAACATAAGTTTGTCAGACCACATCACCAGGCTTCAAATGGCTTGGCCGAACGATCCGTGGGAATCATCAAATCCGGATTGCAGAAACTTCAGGAGGGAACGCTGGAAACAAAGCTGTCTCGTCTCCTGTTCAAATACCGCATCACGCCAGAATCAACAACCGGTGCAGCTCCGTCTGAGTTATTGATGAAACGACACTTGAGATCGACACTTGGCAATCTCAAACTAGAATCCGGGCACTCGGTAGAGCGCATACCTTCGCCGCAGCTACTGTTCTGTACTTGGCATGGGAGTGTATGCGATGTGAAACTTTATGTGAAATGCGATCGATTTTTAAAAATCAGAATTTGAGCAAATCTGTTTCATTCGTCTGTTAATATGCCTCCCCGATTGACAAATCTGCAATTTGAATTTCATTTGAGGTTGAAATGATTGCGGGAGATCGCGTTATAGTGATGACGTCTTGGATGGACATCCTCTTCTTCAGTCGCTCATAACTTTGAGTGAAATACGATCGAGTTAAAAATAGTCAGAATTTGAGCAAATCTGTTTCATTCGTTTGTTAATATGCCTCATCTATTGTCAAATCTGCAATTATAATTTTTTTTGAGGTTGAAATGATCGCGGGAGATCGCGTTATAGTGATGACGTCCTGGATGGACATCTTCTTCTTCAGTCGCTCATAACTTTGAGTGAAATACGATCGAGTTAAAAATAGTCAGAATTTGAGCAAATCTGTTTCCCAAAATCTAATCAAATGTGTCCCGTATAATAACCAATCATCCCACCAAATTTCATGCAATTCGGTTGAATACTTTTTGAGTTATGCGATTAACATACACACACACAGACATACAAATAAATACACAGCGATCAAAACATAACCTTCCGCTTTTGCGAAGGTAACCAGACATATCATCAAACGTTTATCAGAGCCAGCTTAATCAAAAGTTGGTGCACGATAAGACGTCCAACAGTCGCTGTATCAACATTGGAGATCCAGTGTTTGCCCGAAATTTTGGTGCAGGTGCGACGTGGCTACCGGGGGGCATCATCGAGAAGCCAGGTCCACTGTCCTGTGTGATTTGCCTGCAGGACGGCCGCAAAATTCGTCAACACCAGGACCACATAACCTACCGTCACTGTGAGTCCATAGAGCCTGCAGCATCGTCACAGTCAGGACAACAGTTCGACCCGCCACTGCCGGAGATCGTCGTGGCCGCTCCAGCCGGCTCGGATGCCCCGAAAACCTCTGCGAACGCTACACCCTTCGTGCAGACCAAAGGAATCACCTCGGACTCTGTATCCACTGGTACACCACCACCCAAAGGGATCACCTCGGACTCTGTATCCACTGGTACACCGCGACCCAAAGGGATCACCTCGGACTCTGTATCCACTGGTACACCGCCACCCAAAGGGATCACCTCGGACTCTGTATCCACTGGTACACCGCGACCCAAAGGGATCACCTCGGACTCTGTATCCACTGGTACACCGCGACGCTCAATGCGTGAGAGAAAAGCACCCGACCGGTTGAATCTTTGAAGATGTTTTTTTTCACGTTGACACATGTTCTATTTTCAGGTTGACACATGTTCTATTTTCACGTATTTTCATTATTCTCATAATCGTTTGCACACATATTTTCGCATGTTTTCGAAATGTTGCTTTTGAAATGTCAATTCTGGAAATCTAGCACGTATTGCTCTTGGTAATTTTGGACTTAAAGGGGAGGATGTCATGTATGAAGCTGCAAATATTCACCGTTGTATCCCTACACCGTGACCGCATGGTATCCCTCCGCCCCAGCTCGGATGGCGCTGCAGTTAATCGGGCCTGTATAGGCAGAGTCAATAAACGTGTGCAACAATCAATCGTAGTTTGTCGAGATACCTTACACCCGTAATCCTGCAGATACGTTACAATAAGGTCACTGATGTTCTAAATGTGTTTGGTTGAATTACCTGCATACATTCGTGGCCATAATATTGGCACCCTTGTACTTTTTTCAAATATAGTCAGGTTCACGATGTCAATAAATTATATTTCGTTCAAAATCATGGTAGATTAGCAAACCTATACATTTTTGGAAAGGTTATAGCATAAGGAAACTAAAAATCAATGTTTACATTTGGAGAGATACCTGTATGGCGGCCATTTTGGATTTTCAAAATGGCCACTGTAAAATACATATTTTGTTCTATTTCTGCCTCTAATTACCCTAAAAACTTTTTAAAATATACTAAACCTATATTTTCAGGGACAAGGAATCCAATGAAAGTATCAAATTAGTGCTATGGGGAATGGTAAGACACGAATCAAAGGTTTTGAATTGCAAAATACTGTCTTTATATTCGCGATAAGTTGCATAATCAAATACATGTTATCAGGCAGTTAATAACATCAAAATGTGTCACAATAATTCATATCACCAAACATACACAGGCAGTCAGCAAAATCATATATACACATGCAGTCAGTATAACTTCACATCTACACAGGCAGTCAATGACAAAATATACACAGGCAGTCAATGGCATCAAACATACACGATTACAGAATATGCCATTTAGAGTTCGTCATCACTGTCCTGTGTGTCGTATCCGACAATATAGTCCGCATCGTTTTCACAGTCCATTCCACACAAGCAAAGGTCGGTCAAATTGATTGGCAAATCGAATTGGTCGAATGGTCGATCGAATCGAATTCGATGAATCGAATCGAATCGAATCGATCGAATTGGTCGAATGGTCGATCGAAGCGATTGGTCGAATGGTCGAATGGGTCGAATGGAATTGGTCGATTGGTCGAATTGGTCGAATTGGTCGAATCGAATTGGTCGGAATTGGCAAATGTAAACATTGATTTTCAGATTTTCCATGTAATAACGTTTCCAAAAATGTATAGGTTTGCTAATGTACCATGATTTTGAACGAAAAAACATAGTGAATCTGACTAATAACTCAAAATATTCTCTAAAAATAAGTTGAAATTGACAAAAGTATTTGATCTCCTCAATTCTTTATTTCACTGTTAATATTACAGAACATTTGTTTTTGATTCAGAACTTAATAAATCCTTTTAAATCAGAAAATAAAAAGAAAGGGCATTGACCAAATTATTGACACCCTGGACTTAATATTTGACAGCACGTCCTTTGGACAAAATAACTGCAGTCAAGAGCTTCCTATGGCCATGAATGAGCTTCCAACACCCCTCGACCTGCAGTTTGGGCCACTCTTCTTGTGCAAACTACTCCAGTTCTCCCAGATTTGAAGGGTGCCTTCTCCCAACTGCTGTTTTCAGATCTCCCCACAGGTGTTCAACGGGATTTAGATCTGGACTCATTGCTGGTCACTTCAGAACAGTCCAGAGTTTTGACTTGAACCATTCCTGGTAATTTTGGAAGTGTGTTTGTGGTCATTGTCCTGCTGCAAGACCCATGACCTTCGACGGAGACCCAGATTTCTGACACTGGGTTGAACATTGCGCTTCAAAATGCCTTGGTTATCTCCTGATTTCATGACGCCATGCACACATTCAAGGTACATCACTGAATGTCCTCCATGTTGACTGCAGGGAAGGTGTTCTCTTCTTTGAAGGCTGCATTTTGTTTTCTGTAAACATAGAGATGATGTGCTTTCCATAAAAGATCGATTTTGGTCTCATCTGTCTGCAAGACATACTCCCAGAAGGATTTTGACTTGTTCAGGTATGTTTTGGAAAACTCCAGTCGGGCTTTCTCAGCAGTGGGGTCCTCTTGGGTCTCGTACCATAGAACCCCCTTTCATTGAGTTGGTGACGGATGATGCAAGTTGAAACTGTCGTACCTTGTGTCTGAAGGTAAGCTTGAATCTGTTTGGCAGTTGATCGAGGTGGTTTCTCCACCATTTGAACAATCCTTCGCTGCAATCGTCGATCAAGTTTTATCTTGCGGCCATGTCCAGGGAGGTTGGCGACAGTGCCGTGGGCCTTAAATGTCCTGATAACATTGCATACGGTGGACACAGGAACATCAAGGTCTCCAGAGATGGACTTGTAGCCTTGAGATTGTCCATGCATGGCCTCAATCTTGTGTCTGACCTCCTCAGACAATTCTCTAGTTTTCTTTCTTTTCTCCATGCTCATTGCTGTGCACACAGTGACACAAAACAGCAGAATGACTCCTTTTCTCTGTTCAAACTGATTGAATGAGTGATTTTATATTTTGGGCACCTGCATCTCACCACAGGTGAGTTCAATTCCAAAGTAAAGGAGAATCACCTGCTTGAAATCTAATTATTTCTAACAACTTCAAAAAGGTACCAATAATATTGTCAGGGCCATTTTAGGATTTCTGTGTGGAATAAGCTAACATTTCCTAATTTTTTCAGCTTTTTTTGTTTTGTTCCACAGCAAACCTAATAAATACATGTGTTGATACCAAAATACTATTTAATTTCAACAATCTTCAGGAAGAAATGGTGCATTATTTGAAAAAAGTGCAAGGGTGCCAATATTTTTGGCGACGACTGTGAGGACTTTTATGAGTCGAAAATGTTTTTTCGATTAGTTTTATCCTAAAAAAGAGACCGCAGTGAATGCACATTTGTGTTAAAAGATCGGCCTGTAAAATATACCCTTATGAAGGGGGACAGACATCCGTGCAAACACACAAACTGACATTGTGTTTATATGGGAGATCTCCAAAGTGATATTGTAGTTTTGTTATAAGCTGCCTTGTGTTACTGTCAGGTTCTTTTCATACTGTTACATATTTATGTGAATGTATGTGAATTACCATTCAGGTCTTTGCTTATCCGTGTGTAGTATATTAAGTTGTTGTGTAGTTGTTGTGGTTGGAGGGTCAGGAGCCCTTCTGAACAAGTGGCCGGAAACGGAAGTGACCGAAAACGGAAGGAAAAAGACACGAGGAAGAAAAGGGACGAGTAGTATTCTTCCTCGCCCCGCTCCGACAAAAGGTGGGATCGACCTTGCGCTGCGTGGAAAAGCGGCGTTCCGATCCGAAGCCTGTCTGGCGAGAGGAATTACCGGGACGTGTACCTGCCCGGTGGAGACGTCAAGTTGACGTGGGGCCGTGCATCGACCCCGCGTCTGGCCTCGTTCGCGGCACCGTCCAAACAGACGCGTGCGGGTCGCACGTTGGGGCCTAACGCGCCTTGCAAGCGGCGTGGGGTTTGGCTTGCTCTACCGTATCCGCTTCGCGTGGCCACGAGGGGCTGCAGCCACGGTGCCTGGTACGATACCTGCCCGGTGGAAACACGTCCACCCGGGGTTCGTTCAACCGCCCGAGTGCGGTGACGGCGACCATCATCTTGGTCAGGAGGGGCCCAGAGACATTGTGCGGGACCGAGACCAAAAGGGTGTCGTGAGTACTCACCGGGACACACATGTATAAGATGGCCATCTTACTCATAGGGAATTGATTGTGGCTGGGGAATTGTTGATGGTAGTGTACTGTTGATTGCTCGGGGAAAATCTCCGTGGTTGTGTCATTGAAATATGGTTGATGGTTGTGTATTGTTGATTGCTCGGGGAAAATCTCCGTGGTTGTGTCATTGAAATTGTATGGTATCATTACCATTGGAAATATATCCTTGAACATCAGTTGTCTCCTGGGTGAAATTCATATGGATTGCGTGGCGAAAGCGCATATATAATACAGCTTGCTGGCGGAGTTCCTCTCACGGTCCGGGGGTCACCGAGACCAGGTATTCACCGAGGGGACCACGTAACAATACATTCATGTCATATTCATGTAACACCACAGAGACCCATTTAGGACTTGGAACAGTATTCATGAAATCATTCAGATTTTGGAAAATGTCATCAAAAATCAAATCATCTGGTTGGTCATTCAGCTGACAATATGGTGATTGTCCATTTCGAGTTGGCCTAAATATCTGCATCTGCTGCATTGAGGTCACATTGGTCACCAAGGGCACGGATCCTCATTGGCTTGTGGGTCACATTGGTCAACAAGGACATGGATCCTCACCTCATTGGCTTGTGGGTGACATTGGTCACCAAGGACATGGATCCTCACCTCATTGGCTTGTGGGTCACATTGGTCAACAAGGACATGGATCCTCACCTCATTGGCTTGTGGGTCACATTGGTCACCAAGGACATGGATCCTCACCTCATTGGCTTGTGGGTCACATTGGTCAACAAGGACACGGATCCTCACCTCATTGGCTTGTGGGTCACATTGGTCACCAAGGACATGGATCCTCACCTTTTTGGCTTGTGGGTCACATTGGTCAACAAGGACACGGATCCTCACCTCATTAGCTTGTGGGTCACATTGGTCAACCAGGACACGGATCCTCACCTTATTGGCTTGTGGGTCACATTGGTCAACAAGGACACGGATCCTCACCTCATTGGCTTGTGGGTCACATTGGTCACCAAGGACACGGATCCTCACCTCATTGGCTTGTGGGTCACATTGGTCACCAAGGCCACGGATCCTTACCTCATTGGCTTGTGGGTCACATTAGTCACCAAGGACATGGATCCTTACCTCATTGGCTTGTGGGTCACATTGGTCACCAAGGACACGGATCCTTACCTCATTGGCTTGTGGGTCACATTGGTCACCAAGGACACGGACTCTTACCTCATTGGCTTGTGGGTCACATTGGTCACCAAGGACACGGCTCCTCACCTCATTGGCTTGTGGGTCACATTGGTCACCAAGGACATGGATCCTCACCTCATTGGCTTGTGGGTCACATTGGTCACCAAGGACACGGATCCTCACCTCATTGGCTTGTGGGTCACATTGGTCAACAAGGACACGGATCCTCACCTCATTGGCTCGTGTGTCACCTCTTTCATCACATTTGATGTGTGATGACTTATCCTGTGTTCCTTTCCTGCCCTGCTTGTATTCTGTTTGGAGTTGTAGGTAGTTGGACATTCTCTGTGGTATGCTGCTTGGAGTTGTAGGCAGTTGGACATTCTCTGTGGTGTGCTGTTTGGAGTTGTAGGTAGTTGGACATTCTCTGTGGTATGCTGCTTGTAGTTGTAGGCAGTTGGACATTCTCTGTGGTGTGCTGTTTGGAGTTGTAGGTAGTTGGACATTCTCTGTGGTATGCTGCTTGGAGTTGTAGGCAGTTGGACATTCTCTGTGGTGTGCTGTTTGGAGTTGTAGGTAGTTGGACATTCCCTGTGGTATGCTGCTTGGAGTTGTAGGCAGTTGGACATTCTCTGTGGTATGCTGCTTGGAGTTGTAGGTAGTTGGACATTCTTTGTGGTGTGCTGCTTGGAGTTGTAGGTAGTTCGACATTCCCTGTGGTATGCTGCTTGGAGTTGTAGGTAGTTGGACATTCTCTGTGGTGTGCTGCTTTGAGTTGTAAGTAGTTGGACATTCTCTGTGGTGTGCTGCTTGGAGTTGTAGGTAGTTGGACATTCCCTGTGGTGTGCTGTTTGGAGGTGTAGGTAGTTGGACATTCACTGTGGTGTTCTGCTTGGAGTTGTAGGTAGTTGGACATTCTCTGTGTTATGCTGCTTGGAGTTGTAGGTAGTTCGACATTCACTGTGGTGTGCTGCTTGGAGTTGTAGGTAGTTGGACATTCTCTGTGGTGTGCTGTTTGGAGGTGTAGGTAGTTGGACATTCACAGTGGTGTGCTGCTTGGAGTTGTAGGTAGTTGGACATTCTCTGTGGTGTGCTGCTTGGAGTTGTAGGCAGTTGGACATTCTCTGTGGTGTGCTGTTTGGAGTTGTAGGTAGTTGGACATTCTCTGTGGTATGCTGCTTGGAGTTGTAGGCAGTTGGACATTCTCTGTGGTGTGCTGTTTGGAGTTGTAGGTAGTTGGACATTCTCTGTGGTATGCTGCTTGGAGTTGTAGGCAGTTGGACATTCTCTGTGGTGTGCTGTTTGGAGTTGTAGGTAGTTGGACATTCCCTGTGGTATGCTGCTTGGAGTTGTAGGCAGTTGGACATTCTCTGTGGTATGCTGCTTGGAGTTGTAGGTAGTTGGACATTCTTTGTGGTGTGCTGCTTGGAGTTGTAGGTAGAACGACATTCTCTGTGGTGTGCTGCTTGGAGTTGTAGGTAGTTGGACATTCTCTGTGGTATGCTGCTTGGAGTTGTAGGTAGAACGACATTCTCTGTGGTGTGCTGCTTGGAGTTGTAGGTAGTTGGACATTCTCTGTGGTATGCTGCTTGGAGTTGTAGGTAGAACGACATTCGCTGTGGTGTGCTGTTTGGAGTTGTAGGTAGTTGGACATTTTTTGGTTGGTTCACTAACGTGAACACAAACATCGTCACAAACGTTACGTTACGTAATTCAAACCGTGAACACATCGAATGTTGGAGAGCCCATTGCCCAAATTTGAAACACGATGGAATAATATTTACCGATATGAACAGTGATGTGGGTTTTATTGAAATTCTACAAATACTGTTTAGATTTTGATGATTTGCGTGTAATATGATTTAACGGATGTTTATATGAATCGTTTAAAATAAAAAACCTTCAATTTCTGATATTTTCCCTTTACATTTGGGCCCCCAATTGAAGCCCCGCCCGTAGGGCGGGTTCCGTTGCTTGTTAATAATAATAACATCAATTAAATGAACAGGTGTATGTTATGGAATGTCGGTAACTTGAGTGTCCCAAATTATGACGTGAACGTTTTTTTAATTCTCTACTCGTTTGTGCAAAATATTTGAAAAATATAAAACTCGTGGTGTTCAAACTTTGGACCACGTGGTTTTCACCGAAAGAGAGTAATCGGATCAATAAATAAATAAATGAATATACAGGTTATTAATATAAAAAATGCATAGGGGGCGTGGCCACAGTGCAATGTGACGTCACTTTGTTTACTATTTGTCACAATGAGAATTCCTACAACAGAGATCTCTTAAGACAAAGCTCTGTGGTTGAAGCTTCATTCGTGGATTGGTGTGGACGAGAGATGTGGTTCATTCCCATTGTGGTGTTCATGCTGGTTCGTTGTGCGACGTCCCGACCACCACAGCAGGTAAGCGGGAATTGTAAGAGACAACAGGTACACAACGTACGTACTCGTTTTGGGTCGATGGGAAAGCGAACAAGTGGTGTGTTCCGTGTTAAATTTCAAATGTTTTCGATTCGAGGGGGAATTGGATTCGACTAAAAATCTGCACAAAGGCCTGAGTGAGCTGCCGCGGCATCGTCTTGTCTTGGATTAGATAACATGTAAATACGGTCGAGTTCTCTGATCGAGGGATTTCCGGTACCGGGTCAACTCTTACTTGGGTGTTTCTTGCCTTTCACCCCTTAATCCTGCGGATACGTCACAACAAGGTCACTGATGTTCTAAATGTGTTTGGTTCAATTACCTGTACGAGCAACGGTCCCGGCCCTATGGGCGGGGCTCCAAATGGGAAGCCGAAATGAAAAGGTAAAATATCAGAAATTGAAGGTTTTTTATTTTAAACGATTCATATAAAGATCCGTTAAATCACATCACACGCAAATCATCAAAATCTAAACAGTATTTGTAGAATTTCAATAAAACCCACATCACTGTTCATATCGGTAAATATTATTCCATCTTGTTTCAAATCGTGATCGATAATCGTGTTCACAATCGCTATGTCGTATGTACTCCCGATCCGTGTACCTGTACCAAATTCCCGATATGTGTACCTGTACCAAATTCCCGATATGTGTACCTGTACCAAATTCCCGATATGTGTACCTGTACCAAATTCCCGATATGTGTACCTGTACCAAATCAACAGTTAAAAGGATTTTGAGCTGACAGGTGTTACGGCCTTGGCAAGATCGATGGAGACAGCGTTTATTATACTTTTAATGAAGGACGCTGTCTCGAGCCCCAGTCCCCATCACGGATCAACTTCTGGGTGATGTTATAATATCAGTACATGATCATCAACTTCTGGGTGATGTTATAATATCCTCACATGATCATCAACTTCTGGGTGATGTTATACTATCCTCACATGATCATCAACTTCTGGGTGATGTTATAATATCAGTGCATGATCATCAACTTCTGGGTGATGTTATAATATCAGTACATGATCATCAACTTCTGTGTGATGTTATAATATCCTCACATGATCATCAACTTCTGGGTGATGTTATACTATCCTCACATGATCATCAACTTCTAGGTGATGTTATAATATCAGCACATGATCATCAACTTCTGGGTAATGTTATAATATCCTCACATGATCATCAACTTCTGGGTGATGTTATAATATCCTCACATGATCATCAACTTCTGGGTGATGTTATAATATCAGTACATGATCATCAACTTCTGGGTAATGTTATAATATCCTCACATGATCATCAACTTCTAGGTGATGTTATAATATCAGTACATCATCATCAACTTCTGGGTGATGTTATAATATCAATACATGATCATCAACTTCTGGGTAATGTTATAATATCCTCACATGATCATCAACTTCTGGGTGATGTTATAATATCAGAACATGATCATCAACTTCTGGGTAATGTTATAATATCCTCACATGATCATCAACTTCTGGGTGATGTTATAATATCAGTACATGATCATCAACTTCTGGGTAATGTTATAATATCAGTACATGATCATCAACTTCTGGGTGATGTTATAATATCCTCACATGATCATCAACTTCTGGGTGATGTTATAATATCAGTACATGATCATCAACTTCTGGGTAATGTTATAATATCAGTACATGATCATCAACTTCTGCGTGATGTTATAATATCAGTACATGATCATCAACTTCTGGGTAATGTTATAACATCAGTGCATGATCATCAACTTCTTACAAACTGCATGAACATCTCTGATAATAGCATTCTATAATTATCTCCATTTGTGATTGGTTACTCCAAGTTGATAAAAGAGAAAAGTAGGAAAGACAACTGAAGCTGCAAGAAGTCCCTGAAATTATATCGGAGCTTCTTATACTTCTAGCTCGGCCGAGCCCGAGAGTCCCACTCACCTCTGAGCTGTCTCACCTAGGTTCGAATCTCGAGCTGTTGTGTATGTACTCCAGAACACTTCAAGAACATGTTTACCCTCGCCAGAGAAAAGCGTATTGCATATGAGTCCGTTTGTTTGTCTGTCTGTCTGTTTGTCTGTCTGTTTGTCTGCACAGAATAAATATGATTTTCTCTGCAACCGTTGGTCTAATTGACAGGAAATTTTCACCATCGGTGCAACTCCACCTGTATAATTTTTTTAATGATAATTATGACGTCATGGGTCACGTGGTTCGGCCGCCATCTTGCAAAAACTGAAAAACGTTGCACGTCTATATCTCCGAAAGCGCGGAATAGAAAAAATTGAGACATGGTTCATTGTAAAGAACTCTCAATGGGGAATAAAATATGTTAATGATGATGTCATAGGTGCCTCGATTATGAGGTCATAATTCGACAAGTACAAAACTTCATCCGATCAAGATGAAATTTCTTGAGTGTCATGTAGGCATAAATTGGTGGAGAAATAATAATAATGACGTCATCGGTCACGTGGTTCGGCCGCCATCTTGGAAAACCCCAAAAAATTGCACCTTTATATTTTGAAAAGCGCTGCATAGAAAAAAATGGAGACAGGGCTCATTAAAAAAAACTCCATGTGGAATAACATATATTATTGATGTCATAGGTGCCTCCATTATGACGTCATAATTCGACAAGTACAAAACTTCATCCGATCAAGATGAAATTTTTTCAGCATCATGCAGGTATAAACTGGTGGATGAAAAATAATAATGACGTCATCGATCACGTGGTTCGGCCACCTTATTTGTTTAAACACAAAAGCCTTTAAAAACACTGAAAACATCCTGGCGAGGGTCTGCAGTCTTTGATTGAACTTTGTCTTCTTAACTTGTCATGAACTTTTGGGTTTTGTAAAATAATTGTAAAAATATTGTTTAGTTTAATGTCAAATTAAATAACCATTTCTCCTACCCCTGCCCTTGTCTATTACCATATATTTTCCAGAATCATGCTGTGGAGGATGGAGGGATATCCATGGTTCGTGATGTCGCGCTCGTCACGACCATCTTACTCTTGTTTATAGGAGTAATTATATTTGAACCATCACGTTGGTTCAAGAAAAAGAGTAACAGAAAAAAGCCCTGCAGTCACAGGTAAAGAACACAAGTGACTTTTCGTCAATATTTACAATTATTTCATCCAATGGGACAAGATAGCTCAGAAATTTGAAACGAGTTCACATTAAATTCTTCGGAATAATGAAATCTTTCCAAATCTAATGTCTGATCCAGTGACTACATGGGTATGAGAACATGGAGCGTACTCTCCTTGGAAGGTGACATTTAGTCACCTGTCAAACCTGTCTTGGAAACATGTAATAATGTTACAGTCATTCCAAACGAGGCCAGTTTCCTGTCCGAATCCTGGCAAACCACTATTCGTGGTCACATCGGTCCACCGGTTCAGATGCTCCGAGCAGGGTAGAGGGCCGAAATGTCGCTCAACCGTACTTGGGTGGAACGTCTGAGATGGTCGAGCGATGTGCTGGTACTTCCCTCATGCCTGGCACCGAATTGGCGGCACTTTTCATCGTAGCGATTGAGAAGATTGTAAGTTTGCAGAAAGAAGATGCAAATGGAGATATTCCATCAATCGACCAACCACATGAAATTGGTGGAATGTGGTTAAATAAATCTGATGATGACAATGATGAAGTATTTGCTTGTTACCCTCACCAGCGGAGAGGGTATTGCATTTTAGTCCGTTTGTCTGTCTGTCTGTTTGTCTGTCTGTCTATCTGTTTGTTTGTCTGCACAGAATAAATATAATTTTCTCTGCAAACGTTGGTCCGATTGGCAGCAAATTCTCACCATAGGTGCAACTCCACCTGTATAATTTCTTAATGATAATTATGACGTCATAGGTCACCGATCATATGGTTCGGCCGCCATATTTGAGATAACACTAAAGCCTTAAAAACCACTGAAAATACATCCTGGCGAGGGTTTGCAATCTCTGATTGCTCTTTCTTGTTTTATGTTTTGGGTTCATTGTTCATCGTTCCACAACCATCCTCGAACCTTGTTTAAATTACATCTGCACACTCGAGATTCCGTATCCTATAGAATTGCAACACTCGTGGAACATTTTTACCTCTGCCACCAAAGGTGGATGGAGGTTATGTTTTCACCCCTGTCTGTCTATGTGTCTGTCTGTGAACAAGATATCTCAAAAAGTTATGGCCAGATTTGGACAAAACCTGGTGGACAGGTTGTGTGTGTGACAAGGACCAATCGATTCGATTTTGGAGAAGGCCTGAATATATGTTCGGATATGATCATTATTTAATTTCCAAGTGATTCTTCAACATTGAGTGACAGGGCTAAAACCGATACGTAGCAGGATATCTCAAAAAGTTATGGACGGATTTGGACGAAACTTGGTGAACCAGTTGGGTGTGTAACAACGACGAATCGATTCGATTTTGGTGAATATCTAAATGTGGATTCGGACACAGGAGCTATTTGATTTTTAAGTGATTCTTCACTGTTGAGAGATCGGGCGAAAAACGAATATATAACATGATATTTAAAAAGGTTACGGATGTCTTATGACTAAACTTGGTGGACGAGTTGGTTCGGTGACAAGAACAAGCCGATTAGATTTTGGTTCCGGTCTGAATCCAGATCCGGCCTATCAGTGGGATACAAAACAAACTGTTCAGGCTGGCGTCGGTGTGCGCTCTACCGGGTGCTGTTGTTGTTGTTTATGTTTTACAAAAGCATGCATTCAATACTTTACTTGTCATGTAATACTTCATTTTAGCCTGAACTGAGAATC